>NC_137467.1:114992888-115592888 GCF_964235325.1 Thermobia domestica
TAGAAAACTGTAATGTATTAAGTATATTACATGTAGTTCCTATCTAGAAAATGACTACACGTGAATTTGCTGGCAATATTCCGAGTTCCTCCTTTTTCGACTTTCATATACAATTTGTCTGAACTCCAAGTCTCAACCGAAACATATACGTCCCTATGAATATATTTGTGAGTTACCTGAACTAGAAATCTGGCATGAAAGTTACACCCCCTACGGTCATCTTCGTGTACTACCTCTTTGCTGGTATAGAAGTTGTCTAAACTCGAAGTTCCGCACGAAATCTACACGAAAGATCACTTCCCACTGAAGAGTCATTAATTGTCCTTTTTGAAAAATATGGAGGAGTAGGAATGTATAAGTCTATATATCCGAGGCTGAATGTAAGTAGATCTCAAATTAATAGAAATTGTGAAATTTAGGAATAAATTTCAACCTCATCAACTCGTATTAGTTCGCTCTACCTCCCTCACCCCTATGGTTAAACTCGAAATTTTCAATATTTCAGTTTCGAGAAAAATTACAGAACTTGTCCATTTTTTGCAATTTACTTCTAATTGAAAGAACAGTGACACTTAAAAAATTAAGATCAACTTTGGGCCCCCTTAACTCGTACCTCCTTAATGTAGTTTCGAAAATTAAATGAATGAATTAGTTTCGCCACTTGCAAAGCAAACCCTTCAATTATTAAAACTATTTACAATACAAAAGACAATATACTCTCTACAAGAGAGAAATGTTCTACGAGGTTGAATTTGAGATGTAAAAATTTCACATATTTACCAAATACTATGGCAAAATTGTCATAAAGAGATATTGAGCCTATTTCGAATTCTTCCTGCACGAAATTTCCATAGTATTGAATTATCATTCTTTATTTGTAACTAAAATAATTTTGTAGTACTAAATTTGAGGGAGGAAACCAATAACAGAATTTAGTGATAATTCTCAGCATTGTGAGGGAACTTAATCGTGGATCGAATTACCTAGGTAGTATTGCAATTATATAAATGAAATCGGGGTTCACAATAAATGAGACTCACTAAATCCGCTCATGGGAAAGATTCAAGAGACCCAAGTAAGGTAAAGGAAAGGATTGACTTACTTCAGTCATGATATATAATTCTTAAACTAGTAAAGTGTGAAAAACAGTCCTGCAACAGTGCCTATAGTTTCCCGCGTTTCTACACACCCGTTTTCCGGGTAGTGATATATTGTACAAATATACGGTATCCTCTTGCTTACTATAGAAATCACTACGGAGCATACGTTGTCCGTATGCAACATAGGCATTGCCCTTAGGTGTTACATCATATCGTTGCACGATGTCTGACATCTAACAGTTTTCCGTATATCACATGCATATACTTATGTTACCTTCGTCAGCTATATGTTATATACGTCCATTTGCATGTAAGATCCTGACCACCTACATTGTTTCATACGGAAAGTACTATAGATGGAACCCTTATACAGAAAGTATTATGAAACATGCGTTTTCAGTTATACGTCTGCTGTACGTTAAGTCCAAAAACTACAGGAATTACACATGTAACCTATCTTTTTAAGTACGCCACCTACATTTTTTTCTCAGTGTATTATTCAGTTGACAGAGACTCGAATTTGGACCTCTAGTATGGACATCGATTTCTTCCTTCTTTACGAGATCATGAAAGAGCTATACTCTTTCAAAATGGTGGTGTTTTGTTGCTAGTATGAAACCTCTGTCGTACAGTTGGTATAAGGCAGTATGTTCTCTTACTTCTTTAATGAAGTGGTTCCTCTAGAATTAACCTCATGTTGCCTTCTTGATTCTCGTGATCCCTGTCCAGCAGTTTTGTACTATGTTCATTTATATTTCTTCTTCACTGTTCGCTCGCGTTGTTCACCTTAATATAAAGTTTTGAGAAGTGAAAAATATGAACTGAAGAGTTATGTTGAGATGCTAATAGCTGAGATTATTTTCAGAAAGAGGACACAAGGAAGGGAAAGAACAACAACTTAGCAGTTCTGTAAATTAAAAAAAAAAATGGAAAGTCTCTTTGTTATTATTGTAGTTACAAACACAAAATGACGACTCAATGAATGAAAATTGCATGTAGGGAGAATCCAACGCATACAGCACGGAATATTTCCTCAACCAAAAGAAAATATTTTCATTGCTTTTCAAAAGGTTTTCCTTCTCTAGAGATTTTCATGCTGGTCTCCCCAATGTATTCCGAATATTTCCAGAAAATATTTTCCCAAAAATGTTTGTAGAACATTTTAGAAATTACCGAGAGTATATTTTGAAAATGCTTTCCGGAAATTAAATCGAGGAAAATATTCACAAAATATAGTAGAAATATTGCTTTGGATGTAATGTAATATGTTTTCACTGTTGAGATGGAAAATATTTCTGAAATGATACTAAAAATGTTTTCCATATATGATATGGAAAACAATGAAACGAAATATATTCCATATATTTAAATAATGTTTTCTAATACGTTATTTGCAATATTTTCTGTTTTTACGAGAAAACATATTGAATATATATTTTAAAAACGTTTAGAATATTTTAAAAATAAATTCTTTCGTAATATAAGAAATATTTTTCAGAAATGTTTTAAAAAGTTTACTTAGTTTTTACAAAACTATTTTGGTAATCTTCTCTTATAACTTAAATGAAATATTTTTGTACGATGTTTTAGTATTATTTCCAGAATATTTTATCGAACTTTGAATATTAAACTTTAAAACAGGGAAAAGAAAACATTAAAAATGAATAGAAAATGTTTTCCGTTGTGTTTTGGAAAATATTTTGTGTTTTTAGTGAACAACATTTTCTGATATATTGTAGAAACATTTTTACATTGTTTTCAGAATATACTCTTCTGTTACTGAACAAAATTATATTCCTTGTTATATCTGGGAAGTATCCTAAATATTTACCGGAAATATTTTTTAAAAAAATGTTTGTAAAACATTTTATGAAGTACAGAAAGTATATTTTTTAGAGCGTTAGAAGGAAAATAATGTAAGGAAAATTTTCATAAATTGTACTAGAAATATTGTGTTGAATATAATGTAATATGTTTTCAATGCCAAGAGAGAAAATGTTTTCGAAGTAATACTAAAAATGTTTTACATACATGATATAGAAAACAGAATAGGAAATGTATTAAATATATTTTACAAATGTTTCCCAACGTATTATTTGCAATCTTTTCTATTGTTACGAGAGAACGTATGAAATATAATTTTTAAAATGTTTCGAATATTTTAAAAATAAATTCGTTCCTAATATAAGATATATTTATCAGAAATATTTTTAAAACGGCTATTAATTTTGTATGGAAATGTTTTTGTTGCCTTCTCCTGTAACTTAAATTAAATATTTTCATACAATATTTTAGAATTATTTTCAGATCTACTTATAAATAAGTCAAGACTTTGATTCAAGGGAACGCTTAATCACATCCATTTGTGAATTTATGCACTTAATTATATCTGGGAATGTGCCGACCATTTTACGACCATTTTTTTGGTGCTTCACTTATAGCACTGAAGAAGAAAAGCGGCGGAATTTGCCCAATAGCTGTTGGCAATGTTTGCAGACGCTTATCAGCAAAAATTATCTGCTTCCGGAAACGAGATTCATTAATTAATATACTATCACCACACCAACTAGGGGTCTGTATACCATTCGGAGCAGAATCAACCGTACATGCTGCCAGAATGCATTACTCATCTTCCCATACTGAAGTGAAAGCATTTTTGAAAATTGACTTCCGCAACGCCTTCAATGAACTCAACCGCGATTCAATGTTACAATCTGTTAAAACTAACTTTCCAACTTACTATCCATACATCTAACAATGCTTTTCCGAACCAAACAATCTTTTTATAAGTGATAACATAATTCACTCACAACGTGGAGTACAGCAAGGCGACCCACTTGGACCAGCACTGCTCGCCCTAACCATCCATCACATTATTAAGGATATTAACACAGATTTAAATATCTGGTACTTAGACGACGGTACCAAAACTGGAAATATCGACGTAGTACTACGCCCTTTTAATAAAATTCGTCTAGAAGATTCATCTAGTGGATTGTTTCTTAACTCTGCCAAATGTGAAGTGAGTTTCTGAGCGCCAGAGTTGATGAAGTCCATGACCTTTATGAAAGGTTTAACGAAGTAGCACCTGGTATCAAACTCTTATCACCTACCAATGCAGAACTTTTAGGGGCTGCCATCTCTACCGAATCAAGGAGCACAATTTTATTAGACAAAATATCAAAATTAGAATTCTTCTTTTCTCAATTATCAAAGCTTTCTGCACACTCCGCTTATTATTTACTACGAGCTTCTCTCTCAGTTCCAAGATTACTGTATTTCCTTCGTTGCTTCCCTTCTTGGCAGGATGATAAATTACTTGACAAATGCGACCACACTCTTAGAACAGGACTGGAATCCACTCTAAACTGTTCTTTGAAAGACAGTTCATTGTTACAAGCTTCCTTACCAGTGGAGAATGGAGGCCTTGGGATTCGTCGAGCCATGGATATCGCCATCCCTTCTTTCCTCACATCATTCTATGGCTCACGAGAACTAATTGGATCTCTTCTTCAACAGGAGGTTGACTTAGACTCGATTCGAGATGTACAAGAATGCATCGGTAAATGGACTAGTCTGGTTTGAATGGATCCCCCACCTAACGACAAAAGACCTGTTCAGTCTGTTTGGGATGAACCTATAGTCAAGCTTCGTTTATCTTCACTCCTATTATCAACCAATAACCCAGATGACAAAGCCAGGCTGTTAGCTGTCTCCTCCTCCAAAAACGGAGCATGGCTTCAAGCCATACCTTCTCACACACTCGGCCTACACCTTTCTAATGAGAGCTTTCATATTGCTATAGCTCTGCGCTTAGGTGCTAATATTTGTGAGCCTCACTTTTGTCCTGCTTGCAACGCATATGCTGATAAAGGATTACGTGGTCTTTCATGTAAAAAAAGAGCGGGAAGACAATCTCGACATCATATTGTAAACGACATTATTTGTAGATCCCTCGTTTCAGCGGGAGTTCCTTTAATAAAACAACCAAATGGTTGTTGCCGCTCTGATGGTGAAAGGCCTGATGGCATGACCTTGGTACTGTGGAAAAATGGAAAAGCACTAGTCTGGGATTTCACATGTTCCGATAAGTTTGCTCCTTCTAACTTGTCCCATTCTTCAATTCAGGCAGGTCTCGTCGCCGCTCACAGAGAATCAGACAAAAGACTAAAATACTCAAACCTATTGGACAAATATTGGTTTGTAACAGTAGCAATAGAAACCAGTGGGTCTTGGGGTCACGAAGGATCTAATTTCATGAATGAAGTTGGTCATCGAATAGCAATCAAAACTGGTGACCCCCGAGCTACTGCATTCCTTTTCCAACGTATCAGCATCGCCATCCAGCGCAGGAATGTGTCATCGATCTTAGGCACATTACTCCTGGTAAAGAACTGGACGAGATTTTTCTTCTATAACACACAATAAGACGGAAGTAGAGACATCCTAGGAGCCTGACAACCACTTTGACTATGTTCATGAAGAATGTTTTGAATTCAGTTTGGATAAATATAAATTCTTGGAAGTCATGGCTAATACCGGAAAATTTGGGAGTGGTAGCAACATTATCTACAGATTTTACTTTGTTGCTCAAAATCGTTAAAGACCCGAAAGATATTGTTGTCAAGCTGTCCGCTGTTTATTTTGGAACAAATATGCAATAACTAATGTTTAAAGAAAAGCACTTCGTCATATTATTTAAAAATATGTTGATATGCATGAAATAGTTTTCCTGGAATGACATGTTAAGAAATGTATAAAAATGTATTAGAAATAATACTAATTTTGTATTTTTTATCTAATGTTTAATTTAAAAAATAAAACAGATATTAAAAATGAATAGGAACTGTTTACTATCGTGTTTATGAAATATAGTTTGTGCTTTTAGGTAATAATATTTTATGATATATCAAAGAAATACGTTTACATTATTCCCATAATATATGCTTCAGGTACAATAAAAGTACGTATTCCTTGTTATACCTAAAATGAATTTACCGAAAATGTTTCTGAAACATTTTTCTAATTTAAACTGCATATTTTTAGATATGTTGGAGATTTTTTAATATTTTGGATATTATATATATATATATATATATATATATATATATATATATATATATATATATATATATTAGCGCGCTGCACGGGTCGAGTTTGGGAAGTACGGCTTTGCTGTTTACTTATCCCAAGCCGGGCTTGGTCGAGCCTGCGCTTCAGGTAGGGCCGGGCTCGGGCGATAATTTTCAGTTCTTTAATAATTATTGACTTTAGTTAAATGGTAACTGCAATAAAAGCAACGAGGAGTGAAACGTATTAAAAACAATGCAACTTTTACAATTGGTGTTGCTCAGCGGCTCCACTTTTGCTATATAGAGAATTAATTGTTCACAATAGTGACCGGCATGGGCCGGGCTTGGTTGAGTTGGCTCCACTATTAATTTGGGATGGGCCGGGCTTGGGACAAAACCTTCCAAACTTTTTCGGACGTGGGTTGGGCTGAGCCGGGCCTAGCTACATTCGGATTAGGCTCGGGCCGAAAAATTCGGCTCTTGCAGGTCTCTAATATATATATATATATATATATATATATATGGGGTGTTCGTGTGCATTGTTTACAGCGTTTGGGAGGTGAATCTACTCATCGAAACATGAAAAAGAGTTTGCGAACATGTGGTCAAAAGCAGGGATGCCACATTTAGTTATTTCGTACTAGATTTAGTGATCTAGTATGTACTTCGGGTAAATCTGCACATTCTAGTGATTTTTATGGCGTTTCCTTCCTGATGCAGACAAATGGCAAGGAAATGGTTCTTAAAATAATAGTATATTGCAGTTCGAACAAATATAGGAAGTTCTGATTATTCTTTTTCCCCTCTGACTGAATAAAATCTCTGCTGGTAACGACCCTTAATAAACAGCGTCTATCTTTGGTCCGCTACAGCATTTTCTTAGCAGATATGAAATGGACTAAAATTGTAGTTTTTTTTCTTTAAAGAAGTGAAGAAATAATTATCCGGTACATTTACATTTTGTCACGCACATAGGCACAATCCCTACTTGCTTCGCAATGAATTTGAGGAACATAAAATAAATAAAACTGAAGTACCAGAAAATAGAGGCAATACAAACAGTTTCATTTGTAACATTTGCTGAGAACTATAGTTAGATGTCACGTGCAAGTCCTCTAAACATGCTCCATCCTTTAATTTTATCCGTATAATAATTCCTGATTTCAGGACAAAATTTCCATTAACGGTGGCATGTGAAGTTCTACTCTTTTACTTGTTTATGTATGTGAGACCACATGTGAAACTAAGAAATAATGCTAACAGGTTTTCTTCCAGGGGCAAAATCTAAGTGTGAAGGTACTGAACTAGGACTTTAATTGCGTCCATTCTGCAAAAATAACAAGTAAGCGCAATTTTTATTTCTTTTAGCTTTTGGGGAGGGGGAGGTGGAAGCGATTCCTCTGAAGGATCTCTGAAAAAAAGGAACACCCGACTCTAACCGCCACTGTTTGTTATATTACACAAAATAAGGTTGTAGTTATATGGAAATAATATCGCGTTTTTGTCAGGGCTCTCATTCTGCAGGAGACGGGGATAATAATACCTGGAGAAGATTTTCCATTATCAGAGTATTGAAGGTGATTGCATTTCCTTCATTATAACTTGGTCAAGCTAATTTCATTATATGTAAGGATTAACATAGCCTAAAAAACTTAAATTTCCATTGCAGTTTTACTCTGTACCCATGCTTCTCACTTTTCAGTCTACTGGACTCTGTGTTCCGAAATTTTCGAAGGCTCCCAAGTAAGAAGATAAGTGTACCAAAGGCACATACAATATATGTGTTATTTGAGACATGGATCTACAGTTTAAAGTGGGATAACTACTACATGAGCTCCCAACGGAAATCGAACCATGGTTTCCCCCGCTCGAAGCGTATGTGCTAACCATACACACACGAGGAAATTCACATAAGCACGCACACACACACACACACACACACACACACACACATATATATATATATATATATATATATATATATATATATATATATATATATATGTATATATATATATATATATTATATATATTCTTGAGTTGATATTGAGTTTAACGTCCCTTTTAGGAGCGAGGCGTGGACCTACTGATCAGTGTTCGTAGTTTGAGTGAATTTTCCCTAATCTAGGGAAATTTCATTGGTAAATTTAGCAAAAAGGGAATTTTTCGATAAAACGTGAAAAATCCAGGTAAATTCTCTAATATCAATGCTTAAATTTTTCTTTGGTCTTCAGAAGTAAACCAATAGAATAGCAATAGTTTGTGTGTGGTAAAAGTAGCATAATTTGCAACCATTGTTGGCTGGATGGGGGTAACGGTGGCTCAGTGGTAGAACGCTTACCTCTGGTGCGTGGGGTTCCTCTTTACATCCCCAACCAAGTAAGCTTGTGGTAAGCAACATCGTGTCCGTGGGTTTTCTCGAGGCACTCCAATTTCTTCCCACTTTCTCATTCTTCCATCATTATTCACTTGCTTTAATCATTGTCTCTCTTAGCCTAAAGGACATATTCGTGGAACGTTAAACCAAAAGATTTCATTTCATTTTTTGGATTGGTGTAGGCTATTTCGGTGTATATTTTTTAAAAAACACATGAAAAATAAACGAAAAATAGAAGCAAAAAGCAAATGAATAAAACAAATGTGGTTCGTAGTTCCTTTAATATAGCTAAATTAATCTTACTACATAACTTCTGTCATAGTTATTGGAAACTCAAAAAACTAGGGAAAATCATAAGAAAAGGGAAAATTTTGTGTCACTCTAGGGAATTTTCTTAAAGAAACCTACGAACACTGCTACTAGTGGAATCCGAACTAAATGAGCTCCCGCTAAAAATCGAACCCGGCCCAAGTAGCACACTTACGTCATAACAACGTCAAATGTTGGTCATGAAATTCCAAAGACGTCAAGCGAAGAAATATAACGTTATTTGTTACGTTAAATAATGGTAACAAACATGACGGTGTTAAGATACATGTGGACGTCTTTTACACTTAATTCTATTACCTGTAGTATGCATCGCCAGGGGACAAGTATTTGAACTTCAGTCAGAGCGAGTTTTGAAAACAAACGAATGTCATAGTGGTGGAGTAGTAACATGTGTGAACTTGAAGCATAGGTTTGTGATAGAAGAGGACCCAACCGAAATATGAAAGTAAAGAAGACATCAAAGGTAACATCTAAAACAAGTAAGTGTTTATATATATGTAGAGACTTTTATAGTGAGTTTGTATCATTGCCATTACATTTGCATAACGTTTCTCTTTTGTTTTAAAAAATAGTTTGTGTGTGTGAGTGTCAGCAAGTTGAGCACCAAGAGATCCATACAAGACGGTCCTCCGGAATTCGTAAAAAAGACAATATAACAGTAAGTTGTAAGTGTTCAGTGGTTTTGTAGTTAGTGCAAATAAACATTTATTCATTTATCACAATTAAGTTGTTTTGTGAACATTTATTCATCAAAAGACAAAATCATTGGTCAACTCCGACCGGATCACAGTGAACTAGCGTTTGATACAAACTGTGAATGTGTATGTGAACAATTGTTACATTGCTCTTTGTTTAGTTCTGTTCATGTGTGCAGTGACATTTATTAATTCTTCTGGAAACTATGTGAATAGACATAAGTGAGAACACGTTCATCAGTGTGGATTTGTGTGTGGACTTGTGTTTATTAGTCAGTGTGGACTTACAATAGTTTTCAAGATGGACGACTCAGACAGAAGCAATTTAGTGAAACAACGTGGTGTGTGCAAAAGTCAACTGACAAGAATTCAAAACTACGTAAGTAATATTAATTCAACAACTACAATTAGTCAGGTGAAAGTACGTAAGGCTGCAATGATTGAGTTGTATAAAAAGTTCGATGAAGTACAATCACAGTTAGAAATAAATTACGAACAAGTAGAGGACGATGCATATAGGGAGGAGTTTGAAACCAGTTACTATGATGTATTAGCGCAACTAGAGGATTTTATTATTCAGCGTAGCCAGGAATCTCATTCAAACAATTCCTCGAAAAATGAGAATCAGGTGTCAAATGATCAATTAAAATTACCTCGTGTTTAATTGCCATCATTTGAAGGACGATACGAAAATTGGCTTTCATTTTCAGACAATTTTAAAGTTATGATTCATAATAACGATAACGTGTCAGTGTTGCAAAAGTTCCATTACCTTAGGAGTGCATTGAGAGGGGAGGCGTATGATTTAATAGCGAATCTGCAAGTTACAGAAGCTAATTATAAAATTGCATAGCAATTATTGAAAGACAGGTATGAAAATAAGCGTTTGATTGCAGCTACTCATGTCCGTAATTTGTTACATATTAAATGTATCACAAAGGAAACTACATCAGAATTAAGAGAATTTATTAATACAGCTACTAGTAACTTGAATGCATTACGAGCTTTAGATTTGCAGACACCACTAGAAGAGGTTTTGTTAGTTCAACATTTCGTTTCTCAATTAGACAGTAACACTAGGTGTGCATGGGAGTTACAAATCACAGATCATTCTTTCCCTCCCTTATCAGAGTTCTAGGTGTCAAGCATTTGAAACTATAAAAAATACACCATCGCAGGAAGTAGTGTCAAGGTCAAAGGGCGATAAAAATAGACAGAGTGCTGAACCAAAGCAAAAAGAAAAAACAACCAAATCATACGTGACAACAACTCAGTCTTTCTGTAACTTTTGTAAACAAAACCTAATGCATCACTTGTTTAAATGTCCTGCATTTTTAAACGCTGAAGCAAAAGAAAGATAAAACTATGTTCGAGATAATTTACTGTATTTCAATTGTCTCAAAAAAGAATGTAAAATTAAGACGTGCAGATCAGGTGGCTGTAAACGCTATTCCAAAAGGCATAATACCTTGCTGCATTATGACGTAATGTCAAAAGCAGATGAGAAAACCAGTGTTGCTAATTTACAATCAAGAAATTTTTCGAGTCATTCTAATAGAATAGGGAAAATATGACAAAGGTTCTTATTGCATTTTCAAGGGAAAACCAAATGTTACTGTTATGTTATCTACTGCTATAGTAAATGTACGAGATGCAAATGGTAAATTACATCCATGTAGAGTATTATTAGATTCTGCCAGTCAAAGTAATTTTGTAACTGAAGATTTAGTTCAAAGGTTGCGTCTACCTCAAAAAATAAACACCGAGTTCCAATTCAAGATATTAATAGTGTGATTAGTGAAACAAAGCATTGTGTAGATGTACATATAGAATCAAGAATTCGCGAATTTGCAATTGATGTAAACTGTTTAGTTTTGCTCAAAATAACAGATAACATTCCAAGTAGGCCAATAGATCATGCTGATTGGAACTTGCCGACAGACATAGTGTATGCAGATCCTAACTTTCACCAACCAGATACTATTGACATTTTGTTAGACGCGGAAGTGTTTTTGGACATTTTGCGATCACATAAACTAACTAGACCAGGGAATTATCCAGTAGTACAAGAGTAAAGTGCCTACAACAAGAGATTCTAGTATACCACAAGTGTCATTTTTTGTGCAAGAAAGTAACCTTGATATACAGTTACATACATTTTGGGAGCTCGAAACTATACATTCAACAGTCATGACTCAAGAAGAAAGGCAATGTGAGCGACACTTTGAGGAAAACACTACCAGAGATAACAGTGGTCGATTCGTTGTACGTCTGCCAATTAAGCCAAGCCATAAACCATTAGGAGAATCATATAATTTAGCTCTTCGTAGATTTTACCAGCTAGAAAGACGGTTGCAGCAGTGTCCAGAAATTAACGAGCAGTACTGTAACTTTATGAGGGAATATGAAGAATTAGATCATATGAAACCAGTGAAAGAAGAACATGAAGATAGTGGTATGAAATGTTATCTGCCACATCACGCAGTATTGAAACCATCCAGTAACACAACAAAGTTAAGAGTGGTTTTCGACGCTTCCTCAAAACCTTCAACGGGGGTTTCATTAAACGACATACTTATGACAGGACCAACAATCCAGCAAGATTTACATTCAATTGTCACGAGATTTCGAACCTTTCCTATTGCCTTTACGGCGGATATTCAGTCAATGTATCGAAAGATTAAAGTTCATGAAGATGACATTGGACTTCAAAGAATTCTGTGGAGATATTCATCAGTGGAACCAGTCAAGATTTATGAGTTGCAGCGGGTCACATATGGTGAAACATCATCCCCATATTTGGCGACGGCATGTCTTCGAAAGTTAGCGGAAGAAGCAAGAAGTAAATATCCTCAAGCAGCGACAGTATTGGAACGTGATTTTTATATGGATGATGTAAGCTCAGGATGCCATAACGTTGAACAGGCGTTAAAGCTTCAGAAAGAACTTATTCAATTATTGCAAAGCGGTGGGTTTACTTTAAGAAAATGGTGTTCGAAGGAGCCAGCATTGTTGGAAGCAGTGCCAGAAGAACATAGGGAAATACACTTACCGTTTGAATTTGAGTCCGAATCAGGTGTATCAACATTGGGTTTATCGTGGAATCCTGCATCAGACAAGCTTCTCATCACCAACAAGTCAGTTAAAGAATGTCTCACGACCAACATACCAACTAAACGTCAAGTGACTTCGACCATAGCAAAATTATTTGATCCTTTAGGACTTATAAGCCCTGTAGTTACTCCGTTCAAGATTTTTTTACAACAAATGTGGATCCATAAGATCAATTGGGATGATCAAATACCATCAGAGCTCTATAAGCAATGGTTAGACCTGTGTCATCATCTTCCAAGTGTTAACGAAATACAAATTGATAGATGTGTAATATTGAAGATTATGTTCATGTCGAGATACATGGGTTTGCTGACAGCAGTCAACTTGCTTACGGGTGTTGCATATATGTTAAAACTGTGGACATTTCAGGCAAAACTACTGTTAAACTTTTGGGTTCTAAATCGAGAATAGCTCCTATTAAAAAGGTAACTTTACCAAGACTCGAACTTTGTGCGGCAGTACTTTTGAGCAGGTTATATCACAAACTAATTCCGATATTAAACATTTCAGTGGATAGTACTTACTTCTGGACCGATTCAAAAATAGTGCTTGCATGGATATCATCTCCAGCTGCCAGATGGAAGGAGTTCGTGGCAAACAGGGTTGCAGAGATACAGGAGATCACATCAGTCAACCAGTGGCATCATGTGTCGTCAATGGACAATCCAGCCGACATTATTACACGGAGAATGGATCCGAAACAGTTGAAAGAAGCAGATATTTGGTGGCATGGACCCGCATGGCTTGAATCATCTGCATGGCCCGAACAATCAGAAGTGGTAGACGAAGATGTTCCTGAAAAAGGAAAGTAAGGACCATATCTTTAGCCAGTTATGAAGGTGACATAAGCTGTCTGCAGAAATTTTCATCATTGTGGAAACTATTGCGAGTTATTTGTTTGTGTCGTCGTTTTATTTACAATTGTAAAAATCACAACGAGAACAAAATAGAAACTATTTCCACTACTGAAATTGGTGATACTTTACAACAATGTATTAAGCTAATCCAACAGGTCAGTTATTCGCAAGAATTCAAAGATTTAGCTTCGTCAGGCCAAGTTTCATCCGAAAGTGAACTTAAATCTTTGTATCCATTTACAGATAATGAACAGTTGCTACGAGTGGGAGGACGGCTAAAAAACTCCGACTTACCGTATGATAGCAGACATCAGATCATCTTACCACCTAAAGAGCATCTCACCAAATTGATAATTGAAGCGGAACATAGAAGATTGTTACATGCTGCACCGCAGTTATTGATTTCATCATTGAGGCAAAAATATTGGATCCCACGAGCTAAACAAGTCGTTCGATCTATCATTCATCAGTGTCTAGTTTGTTTTAAATTGAAAGCGTCAGCCTCAGAACAACTCATGGGTCAATTACCATCAGCACGAGTACAACCAGCTCGAGCTTTTATTCACGTAGGGGTGGATTTCGCCGGTCCCCTAATGATTAAGCAAGGAACTAGATCTCGTAAAGTGACAAAGGCGTATGTTGCAATATTCGTGTGCTTAGCAACCAAAGCGATTCATATGGAGTTAGTGAGTGATTTGAGTAGCAAAGCATTTTTAGCGGCTCTTCGAAGATTTGTAGCAAGAAGAGGCAAATTTTCGAACATATATAGTGACAACGGAACCAATTTCGTTGGAGCTCAGCGAGAACTTAAGGAGCTTCAACAACTACTCAGTTCACAACAATTTCAAAACTCAATTCAGGATGTTGCAGTGCAAGAAGGATTTACATGGCATTTCATTCCACCCAGAGCAAGTCATTTTGCAGCCATTTGGGAAAGTGCAGTGAAGTCATTTAAATTTCATTAAAGAAGAATAGTAGGTGGCACGATTTTGACATTTGAAGAACTCAACACAGTTATAACACAAATAGAAGCCTATTTGAATTCAAGACCAATCACCGTTCTATCCAATGATCCCGATGATCCTTCATTTTTGTCGCCAGGACATTTCCTTATTGGTGAACCTTTGATGAGCATTCCTGAACCAAATCTAGTGGACATTCCGACCAACCGATTATCAAGATGGAATCACCTTCAGAAGATGAAGCAGCATTTTTGGAAAAGATGGTCTCAGGATTATCTACATGGACTCCCTATCCTGATCGTTTCTAGATCGCCAGTCTCTCGATGCGAGCGGAAGGTCCCCCTGTACACTCCCAACCCCCTCTACTGAAGCTAAAAAATTAGCGTTTCAAATAAAAAGGTATATCTCCGAAACTTATCAAGATATTAATGAATTCCTTTTTCCGGTTTTACCTCTAAGGTGTGCTTTACGATTGTGTCTGTTTATGCTTTGGATAGGCCGAACGGGTTTTCGGAAAATTTAACTTAAATATTAAAAACTGACGACTGGTGATGTCGCTTCCAATAAGTATATGGAATGCTGGAAAGAAATGGCATATTTCATCATTGAGCTCATTCACAATTGTGTGGATTGGAATAAGTTGTAATATTATTGCCATTCTAGTAGACATGCATATTCTTATGCCTTAATTGTTTAAAAAATGTATGAGGAGAACAAGAACATCGGTGCTTTTGGAGTCAATCAGCAGCTGCTTATACCAGCTCAAGGCGTGGTATGTGTGAAGTATTATCCTCGTATCAGCCTATTCACGATTATATTTCAGAAATGGTAGGTCTTCTCTCTATATGACTCCACGTGAAGTAAGTCTGTACATCAAATCTACCCGATGTGATAACTTACTGTTCGTCTTTCAATGTTTGCTTAAAGCACCTAATCAGCTCTAAAGAAAGAAATGTTGAGAGGTTAGATTTACTTTCAGGAAAATCAGTAAAACATTTTCCAATGCTGAGGAAGTGGACAATCTCGACCTTCAATATTTATCCGGATTTGTCAGTAAATACTTGCTGTTCGCCTAAATCTTGTATCTCCTTTAATAGAACATGATTGAATAAATCATCAATTCGTGAGCACGCTCTACTTAAAAAGTTCAGCACATATTTTAGAAAAATATCCGAAAAATCACCACCATTCAGTTCGCAAACATTGGGAAACAGAAAGCATGAAATGTATATTTTTAAAAATCATACTTGCTAAATAATTTAAGATCTGGTAATGGGGATGAAAAGACGATAGCACGTGAAGAGGAATTTGTGGCGAATCTCTACACCGATTCACAAAAATCTTCGATCAGTGCTGTTTGCCCTGATTTGGTCGGTCACAAAAAAGCAGACCATCTTCCACCAATGGTGTGGGTTCTAATGCTCCACATCAAGCGAGCATACCTTCAAACATACATTTGGCGGCACGCCAGCGACTCGAAAATTGACTTTCTTCAATTCGAACATTTTGGTTGGCAAACTACGAATGGAAAATTGGTGCCCAAATGGACCACTCAGGAGTCTATGGCTATTAGGGAGTTTAATTCTCTACAAATTTAATTAGGGATGTTCATTCCATATCACAACTCATTTGGAAGATACAGAGCAAAAAATGAAAATATTAAGGACCAAATGTGTCAGTTTTTAATGTTTAAGTTAATTTTTTCGAAAACCCATTGGGTCCATCCAAACCATGAATAAATACAATCGTAAAGCACACCTTAGAGATAAAATCGAAAAAAATTCTTTAATATCTTGATTATTTCGGAGATATGGCCTTTTACTTGAAACGCTAATTTTTTAACTTCAGTAGAGGGGGTGGGGGTATACAGGGGGACCTTCCGCTCACATCAAGCGACTGGTGATCTAGGAATGATCAGGATGTGAATTTGATGATTTAGTATCACCGGTTGCTTTTACTTTCTCGGGTTGATCCAACTTCTTATTTTAGAGACTTTTCCAGACTCTGCCTCTCGGCTACAATCGTGAATGTAGCCGATGGACCACTGACCTGACATAGCACGTGAGCAGGAAGTCAATGGAAAGACTATCCGACCTATCGCTGCCTCAGCTTTCCCACTGGCTATGCTCGAAGACATTTAATTGTATAATACACATTCGCTGATGTCCTGCTTGGAATGATCCGTACTTAACTACATTTCATATCTTACAACCTCCATACTACTGGAAAAATGCTCTCAACAGACACTACGATGAGCCTACAGTTCAGAGTGACTGATATGCTGAAACCTGATAAAGTAAGATCAGCAATCAGTTTATAGATACATTTTCTTTGGTGGAAATTGTGTTCGACTTGGGCGATGTACTATACATTGACCGATCTAAAACTACATTAATAGCAATGTCTTAGTTCCACATTACACGTAGCAAAAATTCAGCTTCGAGTATAAAATATAATATTATGTAGTCGAAGAAGTAAGGAATTTGAACAGTTATTATTTCGAAGGGGACAAATACAAAGATGCAATTAGTTTCCATGGAATAAAGTAGGGGAGAATTTTTAGAAGGGAAGTAATTCGTTGATTTAGCATATGGTTTTAATTACTTAAACTGAATAGTCTGAAAGATATTTGTTGCGTAATAAAAGAAGTTGGAATGATATAGGATACTGAAGTTGAGAGAGGTGCTGGACAAAAATAGTTTCTTTCATATATATTAGTATCATACTATCTTAAAAATTTGTCAAGAAGAGTTTGTTTAGGGAATAGTTTCACTTGATTGGAACTAGAAGGACGAATATATTTGGTTTGCAGATCATTTGGCAGAATCTGATTCGAAAATTAATATATCAGAAACGATAAAAAAGACTGTGAATATAATTTCAGATTAAAATGAGTAGAACAAGTGAAAGTAATGGTTGCTTGGATGACTAAGACTGTGACAATTGTAGAAGTTTTAGCAAAAACAATGTAGAATAGGTGGCTACTTTTCATTACTTTTATAATATTATTAGCAAAAATGTGGAATGTAAACGATAGATCAAAAGTAACCTTCTGACCGAAATACGTGAATGTGGGTTCGTCACTACACTTGACTTCAACACGTTATGACAGAAAAAATAGTATGTTTAGAACACCTCCCCAAATGACCATCAGCTCATCCCCAAATGACCTCAAATTACAATGAAATTAAGCTGATGTAGACCAGTACACTCAACCTGACATGAACTCATGTAACACACAGTCAGGAAGTTGAGGATGACAAAAGTGAATCATTTTCAGTCAAGAAGAGGAAATTGAAAATCCTTCCCTGAGTAGAAACAACTAAAGACGACAATGACAAAAGTGAGGTGGTCAAAATATGAAAATAAATCTTCTCAAAATGTTCCTCCATTTCTTGGAAATAACAATGTAAATATTACCTGGAATGAACAAATTAACTGGTTTTGCACAGTTATTTACAGGTGAGCTTGTTAATGATATGGTGTTCCAGAGTAATCTGTATACGAATCAAAATTGGAACGAACATTTTGGATTTAGCCCAGGTGAACTGAAAGTGATTCTTGGAATACATCTTGTAATGTCTTAAATCTGTTAGCTAAGAATATGGCAGTATTGGTCTTCAGATGAAGGTTTACGTTGTAAAGTTGTAGCTGACGCAATGCCAGTAAACCGGTTTGACCTCAAATGAAG
This sequence comes from Thermobia domestica, assembly GCF_964235325.1. Lineage (NCBI taxonomy): Eukaryota > Metazoa > Arthropoda > Insecta > Zygentoma > Lepismatidae > Thermobia > Thermobia domestica. The sequence continues at coordinate 115,011,087 of NC_137467.1, forward strand.
ATATCTTCATTTCTATAATAATGATAAATAAGATATATTTCTATTTTGTTTCTTCCATTTACTTTTACTATTATTCTGTACATTTTATGTGTCACAAATCATTATTATACCCAAAATGCATGAGGTCCAATCAAGTAAACAGATCAAGATAATGATTAAATTCTGATAAGGAAATATCAAATATCAAAATTTTCGGTTTTACATGTCATGGTACACCAAGAACAATTTGTTAAAAAAAATCATCATCGCATGTCAATGAGAACATAACTCATGCATATATATATATACCCAGGTGATCCTCTTGCCCCATACAACGAATAACTAGATGACCAATCGTACTTAAGTGAAAAAGCAGTCAGTCCCCTAACTCTATGGAGCAAACAAAGAGGTTGCGAATAATAATGAAAGTAATTAAAACTATGTATGATCGCTAGATGGATCTTCTTTATTACTTTTGAGTCTTTCTTTCTGTATGGTGGCCACAGGCTGCACTAGTAGTGGTAATTAGTAGTAAGTGACTTAATTTGTGACGAAATGGCTAGTCTTAGAGGTACTTTTACGTGAGAAGTAGACGGACATGATTCTTACCTACGGTGGAACGCGGCGAAATGCGTCCGAAGCTCGGAGGTTATATCAGAATCGGTTTCCAATGCAACGATTACCGCCAGTGCAAGTATTTGTCGTACAGAAATCGGACTTACAAGATGCCAGCAAGAAGACAAGGCCAGTACGTGACAATAAAGATAATATATAAATAGAATGGACAATTGGTTATTTTCAAGAACATCTGACATAGTATATAATGATATTTATTTAATGTATTTCGTCATGTTTGTTACATTTCTTGGCATGTAAGACGTAGAACGTAAACTATAATGAACTACTGCAATTGATGGTTTTGCTTAAATAAAAAACTAACTAACTAACTCTATGGCCTATGGAACCCGGAGGTTCAATGCCGCGTTCACAAAAGCTCTCCACTGACTTCTATCCTTAGCTAAATGGATCCAGTTCCTACTTTGTATTCCTATCTCTGCGAGATCCATCTTAACATTGTCCTCCCATCTGTGCCTAGGTCTTCCTAATGGTCGTTTTCCGATTGGTCTTCCAGTCAAGACTTTGAAAGCGTTTCTACTTTCTTCCATTCTAGCTACATGACCCGCCCACCTAAGCCTCCTAGACTTGACGACCCTAACAATGTTGGGTAAACCTTATAAATTATGCAGTTCCTCGTTATGAAGTTTCCGCTATTCCCCATTCCCGTTCCTCTTGGGTCCGAATATTCGTCTCAGGATCTTGTTCTCAAATACTTTCAGTCTATGTTCTTCCCTCAGAGTAAGTGACCATGTTTCGCAACCATACAGAACAACAGGCATAATAATCGTTTTGTATATTTTAAGCTTCAAATTCCTCGACAGAATTCGCGACGACAAGAGATTTTGAACCGAATAGTAACACGAATTCCCTGCTTTTAGTCGACATTTAATTTCTTCGTGAATATGATTTTTCTCTGTTAGTACTGATCCTAGATATTTGAAAGTATCCACTTTATCAAAAGTATTATTTAATATTTTAACGCATCCATAATTTGCTGTATTCCGGTCCCGACGCACGTCCATGTATTTAGTTTTCTCTGTATTTACTTCTAAACCCATGTCCCTGCAGGCGTTTAATAAGATCTCTGCATTTCTTTCTATTGTTCTCCTATCATCCCCTATTAAATTTACATCATCAGCATATGCCATAACCTGGTGAATACCGTTCAACTCTAGGCTCTGGTTGCTATCTTTGATTTTTCTTATAGCGGACTATTTGCTTAAATAATCCATGAATATCAAACTGTGCGTCGGGGCTTCCAGGGGTTTTGAAGCCCAATGTGGATGTCCTAATGATTAATAAAATTTCATTTAAAACGTTGTATTACTTTACATTAAACAACAACCTGTGGCGCAATTACGTCACCATGGATAGTGTTCGTTCCTTTGTGTGAATAGTTCGAATATGATCCTAACGGGTTAACTCAAATACAATCGGGAGAATTCTTATCGTTTAAAATGTTTCTTTTAGGTAAATCGAGCATTTTCATTCTCATTCTCTCTTTCTCTCTCTCTCTCTCTCTCTCTCTCTCTCTCATTCACTCACTCTCCTTCTCTCTGCTGTAAAGCAAAAAGAATTCAATCTTACAGGTATCTTCGAGAAAGTTTCTTTTCTATTGAAGCCTCATTCAAAGACTGTTAAATTAAATTGCGTATGTACTTTTCTGAAGATGTTGCCCAGCACAATAGATCTCAATCATTCCCTAATCTCGTGTTATCATCCCGAAAAGCTGTACGCGAGCTTTGGGAATGGAGATTGAATTAACTTGGAAAATAATATTCATAAACTTTTAACTGTTATTTTAGATTTATACGTTTACAACTTCCATGACGTGGCGTTTGAACAACTACGCGTTTCCAACTGGAAAGATATGTCTATGTCGTGTCTTTTGTGTACAAATATTTGGTCACCCCCTACTGGGAGAAACGCGATAAGAAAAACATTTTCACAGGAAGATGGAAAGTTGTTGAAGACTACAGTGTTACCGGACTTTGGTAAGATATGGAAAATGGATAACACACCCATGTAAAAGCAAGAATTTATCAAAGAGCTTCACATGGTGGTAAAGCAGCTATCCGGCATGCCAGAGATTGGGCTTCGATTGCCGTCAATTCAATGTTGGGTGTTTCTCTGCTTATTTGAACATAATTGCAAGAACAACGAATTGTCTTTAAAAGTACCAGTAATTGAATAAATTTTTGGTATTATGTCTTTTGTTACTTTCGCACCCCTTATCTAATGAGAATGATTATTATTTTTGTTATTCATCATCATTATAACCAGTGCCGATCCACTATTGGATGAAGGTATCTTCAATATTTCTCCCCAACTATCTGTCTTGGTCAGTTTTTTTGAAGTTAACCCCCAGTGGTTCTTATGACGTCACACCACCTCGTTTTCTAGGTACCTTCTTGATTGTTTGCATCAGTTAAGGGTTGCTTTTGTCCATCTGCCATAAGTTCTTACAGCATGTCCCGCCCACTTCCTTTTGAATTCCTTTGTTTTTGCGTTTATATTCGTAACTCCTGTCACCTTTCTGATCCATGTATAACTTTTCCTATCTTTCCGGACTATTCCGAGCATATTTTGCTTAACTTGATATTATACTACATTATGTTAATACAAATCATCAAAGTTCCTATATCCTATGCACATACTAGTATAATTACTATTGGCAAGTGGGATGAACATAAATTTTCAACATAGTGTAGTATACAGTATTTTTAAATTCAATATGTGAGTGAAGTAAATTGTGTGGAACCACATGCAATTTGAAAGACACTTGTGTATGATATTCGGTACCTCCCTATGACAACTCTGATTCAAATTAAGTTGTTCTTCGTGGTGTAAACGACGCACTGAATTTGCAGTAAGGAATGGTAATGAACATCTACGAATGTTCTCCAATTGATTGTGGCTAGTATTCGCTATCTTCTCTTCATGTAGACGCTTTTTAAAAAACGTTCGGCAAATGAAGATCGTGTAATCTTAAATTGTGTATTTTTTTTATAAAAGAGACGGTTTTTATGTATCTTAGTTCTGTTTCTAATGTTCGTATTGATGTGTTCAAAGTTATTATCTGACATACCTAGATGAAGTAATTAAATGAAAAGGAGGTTTTGTGTATTAGTTGGAATCGAAGATTTAGATATATAACAAAAGGTTATTTATTTTAGATGGAATATGTCTTATTTAGTGATGTTTTTGGAACATACTGACTTTAGATAACTGGAAACTATAGGTGTAGTTTAGATTCTCTAAAATACATTGGTGAACAAATTAAATCAATAATTTGGTTACTGAGCATTTGATTACTAATCGCTATTATATTATTAAGAAAATTCACTTTGACATCATTAGAAACTGTCACGAGTGATGCTAAACTAACCTTTTGTCATGGAGCTCAACTAATAATAAAGTAATTGTTGAAACACGTAACCTGCCTTAAGAATTCTTTTTGCTCCAACTTTAAAATTATTTTCCTTATTTCTCCCTTTTTAACCTCATTTTCGTAAATTTAGATTGTCGTTAAATCTATATTTTCCTATAGTGTAATTGATTACTAAACATCTTCCACGTGTCTTATCCGATACGAACTTGTTTCTTTTAGTATTGATAGAAGCGATTTATATGATATCTGTAATATAATTGTTAAATGTATGATATACATTTGTTTATACCAAGACATAGTGATTTCGTAAGCATGCTAACCTTCGAATGCAGGAATGCTGGCAACCCTGCTTACTTCACTGAATAGTTGGTTGTCTAACTTTGTATGATCATACGGCTCAAATGGGCCGCCTGATAGACTAATGTATATGCCCTATATATAATTTTTTCAATTCTTAAATTCGTGTTCCACTTTCAGTTGCACTTTCCGCGTAATATCAATATCCTAACATTTTCAATGAAAAATAGGCAATATTACTGCTGTTTAGTTCAATAAAAGATAAACCATATTGTCGGCACATGTCGGGAATGTGTTTTTTATTGTCCAGATTCTTTGACCTTTCCCGATATACAGTAAAAGCATGAATATATATAGGTATAGATAGACAGATAGATGGATAGATATAGATAGATAGGGTATGGCATAATTAACACTCTTTTTTAATTACTCGAATTTGTTAAACTAACTAACTCTATGGCCTATGGAACCCGGAGGTTCAATGCCGCGTTCACAAGAGCTCTCCACTGACTTCTATCCTTAGCCAACTGGATCCAGTTTCTACTTTGTATTCCTGTCTCTGCGAGATACTGAAATTTATTACACTAGTTAATTAAATGTATAAGATAAAGTACAGTAGTTTCTGAGAAATTAATTATTACTACATGAAAACAACAAAACAACGCCACTTGTTGAGATTAAATAACATTTTCAAAATGCCCATCTTATTTTTCAATAAAATATTGAACCATACCAGCAACACTTCTACAAGCCTTCTGACACATTTCCACGTTAATTTCAGGAACTTTATCGGAAATTACTTGTTCTAACTCAGGAACTGCTTTTGGTTTCAAACTGTAAACAAGATTTTTCAATACACCGTACAAGAAAAAATCAGGTGATGCTAGGTGTGGTGACCTTGGCCACTTAATTGCTCCACATCATCTTACCCACCTGCCCTTAAAATGAACATTTAAGCATTTTTGAACCTTTAACACATAATGGGGTGGTGAATCATCGTGTAGAAAGTGAATGTCATTTTGATTTTGACCTTGAGTCCAGAATTTAATTTATAGCATACATAAATAATTATCTTGATTAATAGTGTCATCAAAGATTATCGGATCTATTATTTCCATTGAAGAAAGGCAGCTCAAAATGTAAGTAATATATCTTTCCAAAATGACATGTAGATTTGCATCGCTCCAGTATACGCAATTATAGCGATGGATATATCCATTCAATTTGAAAGTTGCTTCATGTAACCACCGTATCCTAACAAGAAAAGTCTCATCTTCATTAACTTTGTTCATGAAAACTGCAAAATTCTAACCGGCTGCCTTCATCTTCATCACGGAATCTTTGTAACACACCAGGGATGTAATATCTCATCTTAAGTTTCCTTAAGACACCATGAACACTTCTATCACTAAAACCTAACATCAGAAATGACCTCTACTGAAATTTTGCGGAATGAACAACGACGATTCTCTTACTTCTGCACACTCTTGCACACTTGTTTCTGAAACTGGCTTACCGGATCTTGGAGCATCATTTGCACTACCTGTTCTTACATATCGAATGTTGAATTTTGCAGCTTACAAACGAGAAGTTTCAGAACCATTTTTCTTGTTTTCGTAGGAAAGTTGAACCTCTCTCACTCTTTACTATTTTGAGGAAATATTAAACTCAAATTCCTACAACAAAAAAGAAAAACATATTGTAAAATATTGTAAAACTATACAAACAACAAAACGTAAAAATAAAACAAAAAGTAACATGTAATAGTATTAATGATATGTAATAGATAGAAATGGAAGCTGAAAGCTTACAACGATAAATATATAAGATCACTGGTTCTTTTTTGATTTATAATTGAGCCATTAAATAATATACATTCCGTCCTTTTATTGATTTCATTTATTTATATCAAGTCTGTGGTTGCCCCTGACAACCTCGTATCGACAATCTTATTATTTTTGAACATTTGTATATCTTTATATATATTGACAATCATATTATTTAAACCATTTCTTTCTCTTCTTCTGATAGTAAAATCAGCCAGCCTAGTACATATTTAGAAAATCTTATTACCCAAAATTACAAATATACAATGTACTGTTGTATATTATGGCGCCCGACGGACTTTTCTTTTTATTCATTAACTTCGTAAAAAAATAAAAATAATTCTGGACCGTTTACATATACATGTTAATCATTCGAGTTTTCGAATGCACCTCGTATGCTTGAAAATTACAATTCATATATTTATACATACATATATATTATATTTAATTTTATAACAATATTATTATCATATTTATCATCATATTTATTTTAAACTTTATCATCTTTTCATTTATTTATACATTTCAACGACGATAAGGCACATTCGAAATTTGATTTACAAGTCGTTGGACTTTTAAGTCCTTTTTCGGGTCCCTTAAATGCTGGTTACAACTATTAATTATTCACTTAGACTTCATGAAGAATATTTCGAGAAAGATGTATGGGATATTTATATAATTATTCTTTGAACACAGCATGATCGAATATAAGATATAGTTAAACAAATATAGATTAAGATTGAAATATTGTTAATAATCAGAACATAAAATAATAATTAACATCTTATTAACATCATAACATGAATAATGTGTTTGATATTGCATTTTGGCTATCATACGAAAAGCACATAATTAGTATGAAACACAAATATTAAGTAATACACATAACATTAAGACATATGCTGACATAAATTGAGTAACTGCGATTATAGACATGACCTCAAGATTAAATAACATAAAATAAAATACAATAAACCGAGAAATCATAATGATATTTGAAGCAAAATCAATTGAGTATGCCCCCTCAGACGCCACAACTCCAATCTAAGATACATGTCCAACGAATTTGTTTGAGTTGCATCGAAAGTCACAAACCGGAATACAATCTTGCGCGTTATTTACATCTACAGTTCTTCGTTTCTTACGTTGAGAATTTTCGTCATCTATGAGATTTCTACGAAGTCCACGTAGAACGAAATTAGATCTAATGATTACATGTTTCTTAAGTGTACGTGATCGTACTACACTAAGATTAGGTTGAGTTACACAATCACTACCACTGTTACTAGCAGGATTAGATTCATTTACATCACCGGTAAAATTAGGTTCAGTTCTCATTCGTTTTACTGATGTCGAGATATCGTGTCTCTTAACATAACTGTACCTATTCTTTCCACAATGCTCACGGTACTTTTTCCTACCACGGGTTTTGTTTCTCCTGTGATTAGGTTTAGTTGTATCACCGGTACACATGAATTTAACATCTTCCTGCACATTGGGATCACACTTCAATCGCACATGAATACATCGAAGTTGGTCTCGATTAATGTTAGTCTGATTCAAGCTAGCAATGTATTGCATTATTGATGGATTTTCAAAACTTTGCAACATCACACATGGATTTTGGAAACTAACGCACTGCATCACATTATGTGAAAGCATCATCGGATTGTTAACTAACATCATTCTGGTCTTATCATTAAATGCAGAGTTCAACAGATTCAACTCAATCGGCCAGTCAATACAAACACTGTTGGAAACACACGTCTTCTTTCTGGATTTCACGAATATTGGGAACAACTTATCTGCTGCTACATGAACCACAGGATTAATATCATGTTGGATATACGGGTAACACAGATAGTCAATAACGTTCTCATGATGAGGATGATTATAACTTTTCGCATACTGATACCTACCAGAATCTTCGTTACACACATTATCAGCAAAGCAGTCAGAAACATTCGACTGAGGAAAGAAGTTAGGATACTCTAACCCAATCAATACGGCAGTATGCTTCTGTGCAAACTCCGTAAATTCCATTAAGGTAGATTCAAACTTTGCTTTCTCCGTGGTTTCTCTGATGATCTTATGGTCCATTTTTTCATCATGATGTTCGAATTTAATTACAATTTGTTGGTTTATTTGTTGCAATTGCTGTTGTAAGCCATCATTACGATGTTGCAATTGCTCTAATCGCTCATCAAAATGTTGACCTTGCTGATTTACCTTTTGGTCCAACTTTTCCAATTGCTGGTTCACCCTAGCAAACTGTTCAGCTTGGTCCGGAGCCTGTTCTTTAATCTGTCTTGATAGCTCCTCGCTATATCGAGCTTGGTCCTGAGCCTACCTAGCAAACTGTTCAGCTTGATCCTGAGCCTGTTCCTTGAGTTGCCGTGATATTTCCTTTAAGACTTCCAACATGTTGTCGGATGAATTTATTGTTTGTTTGTCAGTTGTTCCACTATCGGTAACATTCATACTGTTCCTATATATACCACTTCTTAAAAACGTACAATTAATATATGGCTCAATCTTGATCGCTTTTTACTTGTACTAAATTTCGAAAACGATACTATTACTGTTCCTTTCCGCTCTCGGGTTTTCGGCACCATATACAACGATAAATATATAAGATCACTGGTTCTTTTTTGATTTATAATTGAGCCATTAAATAATATACATTCCGTCCTTTTATTGATTCCATTTATTTATATCAAGTCTGTGGTTGCCCCTGACAACCTCTTATCGACAATCTTATTATTTTTGAACATTTGAATATCTTTATATATATTGACAATCATATTATTTAAAACATTTTTTTCTCTTCTTATGATAGTAAAATCAGCCAGCCTAGTACATATTTAGAAAATCTTATTGCCCAAAATTACAAATATACAATGTACTGTTGTAAGCTAAAGGGGGCTTTACTTACGCCGCACCCTATATATATATATATATATACATACAGAGAAAGAGAGAGAGAGAGAGAGAGAGAGAGAGACAGAGAGAGAGAAGAGAGAGAAAGATAAATATATTTTACTTATGTCGGATATGTTAGTAAGAATTTTACTGTTTCTCTTTATTTTGGTACCGTTACTTTTCGTTAACAGATTAAAAAGCAAAGAAATCATAATATCATTGTTCCCCCTTTTTATTCACTCTATCTCTTTCTTTTTATATATGAATGTTACTGTAATGTATCTGTATCCTTGAAACCTATTATTATAAATCACGTTCTGACATTTATAATTAAGATACAGTAGTTAAGATAGTATAATTTATTCTATTCTATAAGAATGCTAATCTATTGTGTGTTCTTACTTCCATGTGAAGTGGTTGTTATTCTGTATTCGAAGTAAATTTATAGGTGCCAACAGAGCTTCCCTGCAATTCCTCTATCGCTTAGTGATTTATCGTTAACTAGGCAAGCAATTGATAATTCTTAAATGCATAGACCCAACCAATTCCTCATAGTGCATATACATGAGAAGCGTTCAACATAGCATATCTACGCTTCCAAAATTCGATACGGTCCGTGCGTTATATTTCAGATAAGAGCTCTAGTAAATCCAGCCTGCATTGTCACGTGATCTGAGTCGATATTTACTGCTTCCGGTGTTCGGCCATAGTAATAATTTACTCTGAATTGGCACGTGGCTACATTGTAATTACCAGGATTTCAGGTTATAAACTTCCTTCAACCATCCGTAGCCTTGCTTTGCCCTGGATAGAACTACTACGTGCAGTTATATGAGAACAAGAATTGCCAACTAATTATAAAGGGAAATAGGAGAAATTAAATTTGTAATCACAAGAGAACATGATCTTAAAGCAATTTGCATACCATTAATTAATTAAACTATTGTAACAGGCAATATATTACTTATTTGATTCCAGTTATTTCTTTGTTAACACACCATATTTTAAACACTGGTCAATTGAAAAAGTATTGAGGAAATAAAGTTAAAGTGATAAAATATTGATATATATTCTTCAGTATTTCGAGAGCCAGTCATTTAATTCTTTTTATTATCTGTGTGGGTATGATTAATTAAGCATTATTAAATTTAGTTTACATTTTTTCTCTTAAAAGTGGCGTAGAATACGCATCTATAGCGTAGGAGACCTGGGTTCGATTTTTGGTTGGAGTTCATTTGATTTGGATCCCACTTAGGTTCACATTTCGTATTGTCTCACTGCTGAAATGATATGTTCATCTCCTGTACACAAATGATAAAAACACAGGAGTAAGTCAGTGATAAGGTTTCACCCTGATAAGGAAACGTCTCACTGCCAACCCATCTTGTAGATATTTTTCTCGATTATTCCAGAGAAATAGTTTGATTGTATTTTAGTGAAGATTCTGGCGATCTAGACTTTAGTTCGATCCCAAATGTGGTTTTGATTCCTGCCCAATCGATGAACTTGGTTTAATGTTGTGATAATAATTGGAATAATTTCTGTGTTGATAATAATTTTAGAAGTCTAACCAAAATTATCATATGCACTTTCGAAATACAATTATTTCATTGACAATTTTTCGTGGTAGTATAGGGGTACGCGCCTTTATTGTAAATGTTCCATGTTCGATTCCCTGTGCGAGAGCCTTGAAAAAGAATTGATGTACGTATTACTCTGGTTAAGATTCCACCTTTAACTGTAAGTCTAGGTTTTATAAACATCGCACAGTGGTCCGAAACGCCGCAAAACCTGCGCAAAAATCCAAAATGTCAAGTACTGGAGTATGCAGTATGAGTAGCATACACGTTTAGTCCATACGATAGTGCATTCAAAAACAGCATTAAGTATTTTTTAAATACAAATAGAACGAACATGTAGAGAAGTAAAGTATGTGTAATATGTAATTAGAACTTTTGCTGTACAGGAACTGGAAGCAATACTACAGCACCACTCAGCGTCTCCGTTTGAGAACACAAGTGAACGAAAAGGGAAACCCCATGAAACAAAAACTGTAGGGAAGTAGCAATGAGAGGAAGTATTTAACTGCTCTCCAGAAACGAACCTGGAGGAATAATGTCATATAAAATCTTAGCATATAAGTAGTAGGAGAAATGCACTGTAGTGGTGATAAATCATTGAGTTATAAAAAAAGTACCAAGAGGTACCAGTAAGATTCCTGCATGGGTGTGAAGGACAACATGTATAGGTAACGTACATAAAAATTGTTGCACATGTTTGCACATTTTCAAACTAGTCACCTGTTAATATGGGTCAGTACATAAAACAATACATAATTTGACCCATACTAGATCCGCATTATGTACTGTCTTGACACGTTTCGCTTTTCATTTGGTCTTCATCAGAAGGAAGATAGGTGAATTACTAAACCGCACGTCGTTTGCTATAGTTTCGAGGGAGAATGGTTTGAGAACAGGACGTGCAACAGTGGAAATCGCAATCTAACGTAGATTTTCTTTTCAGGCCTAATTGCTTTGATATTGTACACATTAGTCTTTGTGGTTATGCCCAATGTGCTTGTTAAATTCAGAAAGTGGTGTTTATTATCTGCTTTTTTCAGGAATAATGGCGTTTAGGCCTACCAGAAGAGACCTTTTTAACGTAATGCGGGAAAAGGCTGGCAAACATCATTCTGAACAAAAAGGACACTTGGAAGAGTACATTATAGGAAAGCTGCGAATTCAGGATAATGAAGAAAAGTGCAAGGAGATAAAGACAGCTATCAAATTGTTCTGCACCAAGATTTTCCAGCGACTAGATAGTTGTTCCAGAATGGTTGATAGGTTTCTTGAACGATATTCTGATTGGCTTAATGCACCTGCAAAGTTGCCATTTCTGGAGCTGGCAACTGAAGCTGAAGAAAGTGCACCTACGTCTGGCAGGGGAAGACCTGTTAAATGTTTTCAAGAAAGTAGTGAATCTGTTAAGAGGAGAAAAACCGTTGAACTTTATGAGTCGTATGGTTCTGACGTTCTGCAACACAAATGAAACTCCGTAAAGAAGGAAAGGTCACAGCATCAAACCCGGTGAAAGAAATAACACTATCATCGCCAACAAGACCGAAGAAAATAAAAGGCTTGGAAGACTGCTACCGCGATCAGCGAATGGTATCGTATACCCCAGATGAAGCCCTGTCACTAATAGTAGAAGCAAAGCTCACCAAACACCTATACAACTTACTTCGGACCCAAGCTAAGGCGAAAGCTGCTCACCTGTATCCATCCTACCACCAAGTTCTCGAAGCTAAAAAAGAATGCTATCCTCCGTCTGTCTCTGCAACTGACACTGGAATTGAAGTCAGTCTACAAGATCTTTTAGAACACACAGCTAATCGACTTTTGCAAGTTCAGATGGCTGTTATCACTCAGATGGAACAAAGTGAAGTTAGAAATCTCACCCTTTTCTGTAAATGGGGCTTCGATGGTAGTAGTGGTCAGTCTGCGTACAAGCAGAAAGGTGTTGAAGTGACTATAATTGACAGTGATATACTTGTTACATCTCTTGTTCCGTTGCAGTTATACGCTACGTCATCAAACGCAAAGCAGAAAACAATCATTTGGCAAAATCCCAGGCCATCATCTGTACGCTTCTGCAGACCTCTGCGGCCTCAGTTTCTTAAAGAAACTCCTCAAATATGCAACAAAGAAAAGGAGTACATCGAACAACAAATTTCATCCCTCAAATCAACGGATGTGACGTGTGCAGATAGACATACTTTTGTCACTCATCATTTGGTATTAGCAATGGTTGATGGCAAGGTATGTAACGCTTTAACGGACACATCATCATCTCTGAGATGTTACATTTGTGGTGCTCTCCCAAAGGAGATGAATGACATGACTAAGGTACGGAAGAAACATGCTAATCCATTGCACTTCCAATTTGGGCTATCAACACTTCATGCATGGATTCGGTTCTTTGAATGTCTTCTTCATGCCAGTTATCGTCTTGACATAAAGAAATGCCAGATCCATGGTCAGAAAAATATCAAGAAGGTTGCACAAAGAAAGAAGGACATCCAGGCTTGTTGGTAGACATACCTAAACCTGGCGGAAGTGGGACCACTAACGACGGAAATATTGCACGTAGATTCTTCGCTGATCCAAAACTGTCTGCAGAAATAACAGGCATAGATGAAGTTCTAATTCATCGCTTTTCTTCCATCCTGCTCGCCATGTCTAGTGGTTATAACATAAACGTGTCATCATTTCAGAAATATACACAAGAAACTGCAGAAAGACTTGTCAACCTTTATCCATGGTACTACATGCCAATATCTGTTCAAAAGATTCTTATCCATGGCCCCGATATCATCACATCTGCTCTACTGCCAATTAGGCAGTTATCAGAGGACGCTCAGGAAGCGCGATACAAATATGTCAAAAGCTTCAGAGAACACCATACCAGAAAGACATCAAGAAGGGAAGGAAATGTGGAACTCTTTCATCGGTTGCTTTTAACATCATATCCTGTTATTTCCACTCTTCGGAAGCTACCCCATAAGAAGCTTGCTACACTTTCTTCTGATGTTCTTCAGCTACTAATTTCATCTACACAGTACAGATGCACGTAGTTCCAGTTATGTGGACGTAATGGATACACACCTCTCTGCAGACAGTTCTCACAGTAGTGAGAGTGATTAAGGTAAAGTAAGTAGGTCCAAAGTTTATATATATATATATATATATATATATATATATATATATATATATATATATATATATATATATATATATATATATATATATTTCTGTTTATTTCTATTCATTTAGCCTATATGGGGCACGTGCCCCGTACCTCCCCCATGGCTACGGACATAATTTACGATTTTTTTGTTGGGTTTGTGTTATAGTATCATGTTTTCCACATAGGAACAACATACACCATGATTTGAATTTCGCTCACACAATCATGCCTTTCGGACCACTGTGCATCGGTGGCAAAAAGGAGGCTACACTGCTATCGAACCAACTATTTCATTTTACAATCCTGAGTTTATTGCAAATATAATAACCTTCCAGAACTTGCGTATTGACATTAACTTAAGAACAAATATTTTCGTGAAAAACCTCAAGGGAATTCATTCGAAAACGTTATATTTTACTCTTACCTATGTTACGTTCAATCGAAAGAATGAAAATATAATTTGTTATTTAACTTAATACACTAATAACAGGAATAATAATAATAATAATAATAATAATAATAATAATAATAATAATAATAATAATAATAATAATAATAATAACACATAGAAGTAAACAACTCTATGGTATCCAATTTTCAGCCAACTATATTGTAAAACCATTTGAATATTTAGATAATCTTTATTGAGAAATAGGCCCTGTAGTAAATACTACTCCGCTCTAATTTTTATAACAATTTCTAAGTACTTTCTGATCAGGGGTCCGAAATAAATTTTGAGAAGCTAACATGAGAGGCATAATGGTGGTCAACCAGATGTTGACCTACTGACAACTCCGTATCTATGGGCCTGCTGTGAAAAGTGTTAAGGGTTTTCCCTAAATTATTGCTACTACTTTTTATTAATGCCTCATGTGAATAACATGAACAGATTAAAGGTCACAAAATGTTTAAATAGTGAGGGAGATATAAAGCACAGAATGTTTTTAGGTGAAAAATATCTTGTTAAAGATATTTTCTTATATGTCAGATATTTTACTGTGTAGTTTGTGGCTTCTTGATTGTCGGACGGTCGAATATCTACAATTTACGAAATGTCTGAAAGTAAATATGAGTTTGTTTAAAACAATATATAGGGTTTTCTAAACATTAAAAGTCCTTCGTTTCAAAATACTCATATTATATACTGTGACTGAGTTATTTTTAGGAAGTAAAATAAGAACATAATGGAAAGCTTAACCATGGACAAATAGTTTCTGAAATCCAATGCTATATATCTCAAATCATCACTGGGAAATAATCATCTTTATATTTCCCGACCATAACCGTTGATTGAATTGGAAATATCGATTTTAAAAATTTTATGAAAAATATTTATTATTGCACCTTCAGATGTTTAGTTTTCTATTCAATGATTTCAGAAAAAGACAACATAAATTAAATGTCCAGAAATCTTTCTGCAATTCTCAATATATTTATGAGGAGAATCTATGCTTTGAAATTGTGAATACGTATGTATTCACAATTTCAAAGCATAGATGTAAATATTTCAAATGTAAATATTTTATAATAAGGTTTCTTCCATCAACAACTTTTTTGGAAAAATACTTGTTCAAAATTCGTGTAATTTTTGTGGAAACTCTCTCCCTATACAGACGTACTGTCTGTAAGTTTTGTGATTTATTTTTTCAATCATAAATGTCATCAAGAGCAAATGTTTGGACATCAAATGAACAGTAGCTTTGGGTAGTCAAATGAACAGAGTATAAAATGTCTGCTGTAAGTTCTGAAAGTGTCTGTCTTGCAGCCATAGAGGAAATTGAGTACATCATTTTAGGTTGCTGGCTTCTGTTTGCAACATCGTATTGTCAATTCCGTTATTAGGCGTGTAATGTTCCGCTTCAAATCACCTAATGTTTGAGGGTGGTTGCTGTGTATTTCTAGTTGATCTTTGACGTCGTCAAGAACAGTTTTCAGTAAAGATGGACCATTATAGACACTTTCACTTACAAGGAAAGTACTTGGGCTCGAATGGGTGAATACGCACAAAAAGGAAAGCATGTGTAATGTTAGCACCCTGGAAGTAAACAGTGATATCCTATTTTCTGCAAGATGATGCAAACGTCCGCAAGACCAGGGCAAAGTAGAGCACGTGCAATAATTACAGGGCGCCTATACTATCTGATCCCGGGCCATTTTCTGCAGAAAAGGGCAGATGAATGGAAAAATAGGCGAACACGTATCCCGTTATTTTAGAGGCACGCATTTTGAATGAAAAAGTTGTGCCCCAAGGTCACCCGAAGGGTCTCAGACAAGGTCCAACCAAAATTTTCAAATGGTAAGAGGGGTCAAATAGTATATCATTGACAAGGTATTTGAAAAGAAATATGATGAAACAAGTCCCGAGTTTCTACGATCACTCTGTACAAAATGATAGACAGTCAAAATGTCAACACAATTGTCATGAAAAAGTCTATGACCACCATTTTGCATAGGGTGCGCATACAGACTTGGGACTTTTGCAGATCGTTTCTTTTCACAATACCTTTCAAACGATATACTACTTCACCCACCTTGCCATTTGAAAATTGTGAGGTGGATCCTGTCTGGGACCCTACGGGGGCCTCTGGGGCAACACGTTTTCATTCAACATTTGTGCCCTAAGAAATAATGGGGTACGTGTGCGCCGATGTTTCCATTCACTCAAACGTTTCCGCAAAAATAGCCCGGGGTCAGGCTTTATAGACGCCCTGTCGGCATGGCACGGGCTCTTGCGGACGTTCACTTCAGCTTAGAGAAAAACGGACATTATTGTTTGCTTCGCGGGTGCTAACATTACACATGCTTTCATATTTGTGAGTATTTGCCCGTCCAGGAAAGTACGTGAGCTCAACCGAAAAAAAAACACGTGTAGAAATAAGAATATGAATAGTGTTAGTACCCTAAAGCGATAGGTGATGTCAGTTTGTCTGCAAGATGGTGCAAATTTGAACCAATAGATGGCTACATAGTGGCAGAGAGAGCACATCTTATGTTTACCACTACACTACACCCAACAGTAAAACTGCAAACGCTAGTTCTTCGCATGAGGAAAGGTTGAATGTGTAATGAGATGTCAAATGGCGCGGAAAGTAGTCATCAATCCAATGAATGTAGTGCGATTGGCTGGAGTGAAAGTGCGACGCAAGGTACCTCATTAGTAAGGAATTGGTCTGGAAGATGTTTGCATGTTTTCTAGAAGAAATAATGATGCAAAAATATGGAAATAAGTTAGAAACCGAACGTCTCCAAAAGTTAGAGCGCAGTGGTGAAGATCGTAAAGAAAATGAAGAAGAAGAAGTGAGAACGTATAATAACATTGTAAGTCATGCAAGAGACAATGAAAGTAGCCAAGGTGAATACGAACCGTCGACAGTGTAATCACACAGTTTATTGATGCCACACTAGAGAACATATTCGAGGATTATCATGTACTCGGATTCAACTCATATAACAAACTCCTACAACGATACCCGAAACTGAAGACAAAAAGCAATATTAAATGCGTATTACAATATGTAGCAAAGTAACAAAAACACGGCTGAGTTCAAAGGAAATCGTACACTACAGTTAAAGACAATCAAGCAGGGTGCCATAGCAAAGTTTGATGAAGCACGAGCTATGGGAGCTAACGTCGTGTAATTATAGCACGTGCTCTACTTTACCCTCGTCTTGCAAACGTTTACAGCATCTTGCAGAAAAATGGACATCACTGTTTGCTTCCGAACTGTTAACATTACACATGCTTTCCTTTTTGTGCTTTTTCGCCCGTTTGAGCCCAAGTACTTTCCTTGTTAGAAGGGATTTAGTTCTTTCCAAACTTGTGACTAATGTCAGTATTGTGTTCCCTTCAGAAATCTACCGTATAAGCACAAAGTAACCCCTGAGGTGCCCTGTTTGTAGCAGTAATTGAATTCGTAATCTAATAATATGTTTAATGAGAAAGTAGCGTAGCTGCGTCGTGCATCGCATCTTTCGCAATAAGTTACGCAATTGAGTGAATAGGTTACACTTTGTGAACACTTACACCATCAATTGACAGAGAATCGGCACTACCCTCTCTTGATACTAGACCAAACTCAAGGGAACGTTTTAATTTGAAAAAAGGCGAATCATTACGATATACTCAAATTCAAATAAATAAATAAATAAATAAATAAATAAAAATAAAAAATAAAGTAAAATTTGAGTTTCATGTGAACTACCTTGTATAATTCTATATCAACATGCACGGCAGTGCATGGCAGCCAAGTTCCGCGAAGAAAATGAAAACTGGCCTGCACTGCCGTAAGCATATTATACACGAACAAGAGTTTTGGGTAAAATCGCCGATTTCGAGGCTTTGTAAAAACGATTCTATTAAGGGTAGAAACAAGAAATTTAGAATGTAAGGAGATATCCCAGAGATTTACTCATATGCCAAATCTCACATTTCTACCTTCAACCATATTCGAGTACTGGACCCCAAAATATGCAGTTTTCAGGCTCACTGACTCACTGACTCACTCATCAAATTGATTAGGTACTTCCCAATGACATAGAAACGTGAAACTTTGCATAAAGGTACCCTACAATAACTCAAGTATGGAAAAAGTCCGAAATCTGAGGAATGTGCTATGGGAAATCTTTTATGGACAAAAAACTGTCCTTAGCCAGGAAAAAAATCATTTCACTCACTCACTCATCAAATTAATTAGGTACTTCCCAATGAGATAGAAACTTGAAACTTTGCATAAAGGTACCCTACAATAGCTTAAGTATGGAAAAAGTACGAAATCTGAGGAATGTACTATGGGAAATCTTTTATAGACAAAAAACTGTCCATAGCCAGGAAAAAAAATCGTTTCACTCACTCACTCATCAAATTTATGAGGTACTTCCTAATGACATAGAGACTTGAAGCTTTGCATAAAGGTACCCTACAATAGCTTGAGTATGGAAAAAGTCCGAAATCTGAGGAATGTGCTATGGGAAATTTTTTATGGGTTAAAAACTGTCCTTAGCCAGGAAAAATATCGTTTCACTCACTCACTCATCAAATTGATTAGGTACTTTCCAATGAGGTAGAAACGTAAAACTTTGCATAAAGGTACCCTACAATAACTCGAGTACGAAAAAAGTCCGAAATCTGAAGAATGTGCTATGGGAAATGTTTTATGGGTAAAAAATTGTCCTTAGCCAGGAAAAAAATCGTTTCACTCACTCATTCATCAAATTGATTAGGTACTTTCCAATGAGACAGAGACGTGACACTTTCCATAAAGGTACACTATAACGATCTGAGTACGGGAAAGGTCCGAAATCTGAGGAATGTGCTATGGAAAATCTTTTATGGACAAAAAACTGTCCTTAGCCAGGAAAAAAATCGTTTCACTCACTCACTCATCAAATTGATTAGGTACTTCGCAATGAGATAGAAACTTGAAAATGTCCATAAAGGTACCCTATAATGACCTGAGTATGGAAAAGTCCGAAATCTGAGGAATGTGCTATGGAAAATCTTTTATGGGCCAAAAACTGTCCTTAGCCTGCAAAACATTCGTTTCACTCACTCACTCATCAAATTGGTTAGGTACTTCCCAATGAGATAGAAACTTGAAACTTTCCACAAAGGTACCCTACCATAGCTTAAGTATGGAAAAAGTACGAAATCTGAGGAATATACTATGGGGAATCTTTTATGGACAAAAAACTGTCCTTAGCGAGAAAAAAATCATTTCACTCACTCACTCATCAAACTGATTAGGTATTTCCCAATGAGATAGAAACGTGAAATTTTCCATAAAGGTACCCTATAACGACCTGAGTATGGAAAAGGTCAGAAATCTGAGGAATGTGCTATGGGAAATCTTTTATGGGCAAAAAACTGTCCTTAGCCAGGAAAAAAATAGTTTCACTCACTCAATCATCAAATTGATTAGGTACTTCCCAATGAGATAGAAACTTGAAACTTTCCATAAAGGTACCCTACAATAGCTTAAGTATGGAAAAAGTACGAAATCTGAGGAATATACTATGAAAAATCTTTTATGGGCAAAAAACTGTCCTTAGCTAGGAAAAAAATCGTTTCACTCACTCACTCATCAAATTGATTAGGTACTTCCCAATTAGATAAAAAGTTGAAACTTTCCATAAAGGTATCCTATAATGACCTGAGTATGAAAAAAAGTTCGAAATCTGAAGAATGTGCTATGGAAATCTTTTATGGGCCAAAAACTGTCCTTAGCCTGAAAAAAAAATCGTTTCACTCACTCACTCATCAAATTGATTAGGTACTTCCCAATGAGATAGGAAGTTGAAACTTTCGATAAAGGTACCCTACGATAGCTTAAGTATGGAAAAAGTACGAAATCTGAGGAATATACTATGGGAAATCTTTTATAGACAAAAAACTGTCCTTAGCCAGGAAAAAAATCGTTTCACTCACTCATCAAATTGATTAGGTACTTCCCAATGAGATAGAAACGTGAAACTTTCCATAAAGGTACCCTATAATAGCTTGAGTATGGAAAAAGTACGAAATCTGAGAAATGTACTATGGGAAATCTTTTATGGGCAAAATACTGTCCTTAGCCAGGAAAAAAATCGTTTCACTCACTCACTCATCAAATTGATTAGGTACTTCCCAATGAGATAGAAACTTGAAACTATCCATAAAGGTACCCTACAATAGCTTAAGTATGGAAAAAGTACGAAATCTGAGGAATATACTATGAAAAATCTTTTATGGACAAAAAACTGTCCTTAGCCAGGAAAAAAATCGTTTCACTCACTCACTCATCAATTTGATTAGGTACTTTCCAATGAGATAGAAACTTGAAACTTTCCATAAAAGTACCCTACAATAACTCAAGTATGGAAAAAGTCCGAAATCTGAGGAATATGCTATGGGAAATATTTTATGGACAAAAAACTGTCCTTAGCCAGGAAAAAAATCATTTCACTCACTCACTCATCAAATTAATTAGGTACTTCCCAAAGAGATAGAAACTTGAAACTTTCCATAAAGGTACCCTACAATAGCTTAGGAAGGGAAATGTGCGAAATCTGAGGAATGTGCTATGGCAAATCTTTTATGGGCAAAAAACTGTCCTTAGCAAGGAAAAAAATCGTTTCACTCACTCACTCATCAAATTGATTAGGTACTTCCCAATGACATAGAAACTTGAAGCTTTGCATAAAGGTACCCTACAATAGCTTGAGTATGGAAAAAGTCCGAAATCTGAGGAATGTGCTATGGGAAATTTTTTATGGGTTAAAAACTGTCCTTAGCTAGGAAAAAAGTCCTTTCACTCACTCACTCATCAAATTGATTAGGTACTTTCCAATGAGGTAGAAACGTAAAACTTTGCATAAAGGTACCCTACAATAACTCGAGTATGAAAAAGGTCCGAAATCTGAAGAATGTGCTATGGGAAATGTTTTATGGGTAAAAAACTGTCCTTAGCCAGGAAAAAAATCGTTTCACTCACTCACTCATCAAATTGATTAGGTACTTCCCAATGAGACAGAGACGTGAAGCTTTCCATAAAGGTACCCTATAACGATCTGAGTATGGAAAAGGTCCGAAATCTGAGGAATGTACTATGGAAAATTTTTTATGTGCAAAAAGCTGTTCTTAACCAGGAAAGAAATCGTTTCACTCACTCACTCAAGTTGATTAGGTACTTCCCAATGAGATATAAACTTGAAATTCTTCATAAAGGTACCTTATAATGGCTTAAGTGTGAAACAAATCCGAAATGTGAGGAATGTGCTATTGGAAATTTTTCATAGACAAAAAACTGTCCTCAGCAAAGCACGGTTCATTCAGTCATTCATCACATTGATTTGTTAGTTCCCAATGAGATAGAAACTTGAAATTCTTCATAAAGGTACCTTATAATGACTTGAGTGTGAAAAAGGACCGTAATTTTAGGAATGTGCTATGGCTAATTTTTTATGGATGTAAACTGTCCTTAGCAAGGTAGAAATCGGTTCATTCATTCAATCATCACATTGATTTGCTAGTTTCCAATGAGATAGAAACGTGAAACTCTGCATAAAGGTACCTTATAATGACTTGAGTGTGGAAAAAGTCTTAAATGTGAGGAATGTCCAATGGGATTTTTTTAATGGATGAAAAACTATTTTTAGCCAAGCAGATATCGGTTAATTCATTCACTCGTCACATTGATTAAGTACTTGTTTATGAAATATTGACGTAAAAGTCTGTATATTGGTACCTTATAATGACTAGTATGGAAAATATCTGAAATTTAAGTAATGTACTAAAGAAAATTTTTTATGGGTGAAAACTGTCCTTAGCCAAGCAGAAATCGGTTCACTCACTGATTGACTCATTCATAGCATTAATTAGGTACTTCCCAATGAATCTCTGCATGAAATTACCTTATAATGATTTGAGTATGGAAAATGTCCGAAATTTAAGGAATGTGCTATGGAATTTTCTATGGGCGAAAAACTGTCCTTACTCAAACAGAGATCGGTTCATTTACTCGCTCATCATTGACTAGGTGCTTCCAAATGAGATAGAGAATTGAAACTCTGCATAGTGATACCTACCTTATGTAATGACATGTGTAATTAAAGGTTCCAAATTTAAGGAATGTACTATGGGATTTTATGGGCGAAAAACTCTTCATAGCCATTAAGTATTTCTTAATGACATAAAGATGCGAAATTCTCCATAAAGTTACCCTATAACGGCTTGAAAATGAAATTTGAGGAATTTGCTATGGAATTTTTTTCATTAGCAAAAAAAAAAAAAAAAAAAAAAAAAAAAAACTGTCCTTACAATTAGAAATCGGGAACGATTCCGTTATTGAACACATCATGTGCATAGTGATAATGTTGTCAATCGTCCGAGTGATCGAGTTGGTCCCCTCTTCGCTGGTCTATTGGCTACCACGTGCGCCTTTGATATATTGAGTTCTGGGTTCGATTCCCGGTGGAAGAGCCTTTGGAATCTTAACTCTCCTCAATGTTTCTGTGTTCATGTCCCTGTCGTTCTAGGTTAATAAAAAAACGAGCTAAGGTCACTGAGAAAAATCCACTATCTGGACAGCGGTATAGTGTACACGTATACGGAATCCTTATGTTTACTACAGAAATCAATACTTAACATACGTTGTTCATATGCTACATACGTACTGCCCTCTTTCCCGCTTAGATGTTACACAATGTCGTTATAGGATGCCTGACATCTAACAGTCTTCCGTACATTACGTACGTCAGCTATAAGTTACATACGGCCATCTGTATGTGAGATAGAGCGTTCACCTCTGGTGCTTGGGGTCCCGGGTTCGATCCCAGCCCCCGCCAAGTGAACTTTGTGGTGGACAAACACCGTGTGCGTGGGTTTTCTCGGGGTTCTCCCGTTTCCTCCCACTTTCTTCATTCCACCATTTCATTCATTACTCATCATCACCGTCTCCTTTAGCCTAACCGGCATAACCGTGGGACGTAAAACTCAAAGATTTCATTTCATTTTCATTTCTGTATGTGAGATCCTGACCGCCTACATACAGTCTTTTCGTTCGTGTGGAAAGTACGCTTATTCGGAACACTTATACGGAAAGTACGTTCAAGTATACTTTTTCAGTTATACATTTAGTGTACGTTAAGTCCAAGAACTACAGGATTTATACATGTAGTCAACGTTTTTACGTACGCCACATACAGATTTTCTCAGTGTGCGAGTAAAATAATTGAAAGCTAGTAATAAGTAGTTAAGCAAGTTAATGAGGCACGTTCTGTGAATCAGTTAACTTTTAAAAACGTGGGCTAAGACACGAACATACTGCCGTAAATTTCGTGGTTGGAAACCCAGACAAGGAAAGCCAATATTTTGTCTTTTTTCAGCGAATATTTTTTCTTTATTGCAGTCATTGGTATTAAATAGATATTGAAATTAATTTGATAAGTAAGATAATATAGAGGTGAAAATGTTTAAAATTAATGAAGTTTTCGAAGAAATGAGAAATCCAATTGTTCGAATTTATGTGAGACTAGCAACAAAATGTAACCGATTTCGTAAATATATTGGTACCACGAGTTATATTATAGTTACCACAGTCGTTATGTAAAAATGTTCGTGATACTTCGTGTCTCTATCTGTGAACAGTGTGAGAATCTCTTACGTATCAGCCTTTTCATCAACAGTGAATTTCGTTCCTTTGCTCTTCATATTTCCTGAATTTGCCCTCCGGGGGTTCGCCCCCACACCCTCGCCTTTGCTCGGCCTACTTCCTCACACCTCTTAAGCTTACAATTCCCGAATTTCAAGTTTCTTTTCCTATTTCAACTATCTAAAAGATAAGATTTTGTATTCCAGGAAAACGCCTATTTAAATAACATGGTGATTTTTCATCTCCCTTTAGACTCCTTAAAAATTAAAAATATTCAATTATAGCAATTTTCCTGTTGGTTAGTCGCGGAAGGCTACAATCGTGCCCAATTTCATCATTCTAATCCTGCCGGAAGTGCCTAAACATTTTGGGGAGTAGAAGACGTCCAATATACGTAAATAACATTCCCCAAAATCCATTTCTGGTTTTTCTGTACCCCATAAAACCACTCTAAATTTGGAAATTTTCATTTTTACTGACTTACTTAGGAAATACTAACGAAAACGTTGAAGCATACCGAATTTCACGTTTATATTCCAATTTCAAGTACCTAAAATATTAGATTATAAGTCCAAAAAAAGGCCTATTTAAATAGCATGGGGAATTTCATCTCCCCTTTAGACTCCCTAAAAATTAAAAATATTCACTTTGGCAATTTTTCTGTCGGTTGGTTCCGAAAAACTACAATCATGTCAAATTTAATCACTGTAGTCCAACAGGAAGTGCCGTATAATTTTGGGGTGTAAAAGGTGTCCCATATAAATACGTACCATGGGAAAGATTTTTCAGTTCCCCATAAAACCACTCTAAATTTGGAATGTTTTATTTTTACTGATTTACTTAGGTAATACTAATGAAAACGTACACGCATACCAATTTCATTTTTTTATTCCAATTCCAAGTTCCTAAAACATGAGATTATATGTAAAAAAAAAAAAAAAAAAAAAACTTTAAATAGCATGGGAAAATTAGTCATCGCCTTTCATCATTTCAACTTTCCACGTCAACCGGAATCACCCCTTTAATTTATGTCAGTTCATGTAGTTTTATATACAGTTAGGATAGTTGGTGGCAAATATTACTAAGTTTACAAGCTATTTGAAAGGTGTATACCATTGGAAGGAAAACCCGAGGCAGTATGAAACTGCGCAACATGCGCGTCATGTAATGAACTCCGTAATTTCGCAATGGGAACAACTAAGTATATTGAAACACCAGCTATGTCTAGTGATGTAGCAGCGAGGATTCAGCATCAAGGGTTTTGGGCCTGTTGATACTCTTTGTATTTAGGTAATGAAAAATGAGATGTTAGCGATCGTGATTTTGTAGTTCGGGTAAATGAATTGGAATCTCGTTTGGACATAACTCTCTGACAGATATTTAATAGAATAAATCCTCCCCGCCGTTCTAGTGGCTAGCATGTGCGCCTTTCTTGTACAGGGTCTTGGGTTCGATTCCCGGTGGGAGAGCCCTTGGGAACTAATGTTGTATGTAACACATTATGACTCCTTTAAAGATGTACAATTTTGAATTTAAATCCAGCAATAAGTCACAATTGAGAATCCCAATATACGATATTCACATGGTGAACTACAAAAAGAAGTGAATTATGAACAAAAACACCAGAGGTGCAAAAAGTGCAGCCAAGTTCGTCAGCCTCAAAAAGTGTTGAGATGAGGATGGATGAGCCAAGTTCCTTGGCCACTGCATCTGAAAGGAACACTGGAACTTGGCGCGAGGTGTCAAGGAAAATGGGAATAGTGGTGGTGATAGTATTCCTTAAGATACCAACCTTAGAAATAGTGGTGGGTTTGGGACCACCATCAACCTTAGGAATATCAACTTTGATAAGGCGCTAAGGCACATATACAGTATACTGAAGTAAGATTGGTGGTTCGAAACCCAGACAAGGAAAACTTATATTTCTCCACGAAGTGTCAAAGTAAATGATGTTAACGAGCCTTAGGGATGGTGTTTGTGAGCGTGGTGGATTTGGGGGTCACCACTATAGTCTTAGGGCTGAAATGTCCCGGCCGTGAAACTAGGAACAGACATCTTAATGTATTCGAATATGTTAGACACCTCGCGCCAAGTTCCGGTGTTCCTTTCAGATGCAGTGGCCAAGGAACTTGGCTCATCCATCCTCATCTCAACACTTTTTGAGGCTGACGAACTTGGCTGCACTTTTTGCACCTCTGGTGTTTTTGTTCATATCTGATATTTCTACTTTCGTATCACTCATAAATATTTAAATATTAATTACAGATGCCAAGAGTGTAGATACCGGATTATCCTATGTTTTACAATTTATAATCCTATTCTGTATGAAGCTTGTACAGGTCACACATTTGCCCTGTATTTGCTACTAGTAGAACCGGCAATTGAAATATATGTTTTAAGTTCATGAAGTGCCTATTTGACCAAATGGTTAAGTAATGTTTAAAAACTTAACTTTGTATCAGATAGTCTGAAAAGTGTTGAATCTATTGCACCCGAAATGGCGTTAGTGTCTAACAGCTCAAAGTATATAAGTCGCAGTATGTCAGACCTAACGTCAATCAATGGCTTGTAGTTGATGCTAGTAGATGTACGAAAACTTTTGGAATGTTATAACTAGACGTAAAGTATGGCGCTGTGAAGGCGACTGAAGTTTCTGCCAAATTGCGCTACCTTTTACGCTATTCCGATGAAGGTGTAAATGCTGCATAGGCCCATGAAGGAGTTTATGCTGTTTATGGGCAAGATGTGCTATCGAAAGCAAAAGCCAAACGATAGCTTCCTTCTGGAAATTTCGATGTCAAAAATGGTCCTCGAATTCGGCGACTAATCAAAGGAAAATTGCACGATGTGCTGGCAGAAGCCCATCAAGACCTACATGTACGCAGTTATGATAACGGCAATGATCTAAAAGTCATTTACCAAACAGTGCAAAACCACATCGAGAAAGCTAGCTTCAAAAGAAATCTCGACGTTTGAGTTTCACACAATCTGATTCATAAACAATTACTCGATTGAATTTCTATCTACAAATCTCTAGTCAATCCTAACAAAATGGAGCCGTTTCTGATGCGGTTGATTACGAATGATGAAAAGTGAATAATTTACAAGAACAGTGTGTGAAACAAATCGTGGTCGAAACGAGGGAGAAAGTCCAGTGTGTGGCAAATGCTCACACTTACGCACAGGAAGGTTCTGCTGTGTGTATGCTAAAATTTATTTATTTATTTCATAAGGACAACACAACAGGCTTAATGCACAGTTATAGTGTCGTATACAGAATTATTTAACATACTCTATTATACATACATTATATACATACACAAATATACGTTATCTAATTATACATAAGTTAATGCATGATAATTCTTTTGAACTTGTTCTCTGACATACTAAACACATCTATTACATGAAATCTAATCATTTCATTATATGAAGCACAAATTCTCCACAGAGGAGACTTATGTAATATTTTTGTTCTTGCTTTTCTACAATAGAATGTCCCAGCGTTTGCTGTTCTAGTCTTACCTGTTGGGATACGTAATAATACTTCTGAAACTAATTCTGGACAATCAATTTTACCATTTAATAATTTATGTAAGAAAAACAAATCAAAAACACATCTCCTTTTTTCTAATATTTGAAAATTAAAATGCCTTACCAAGTCTTCATAGGGGACATACTTTGGGTAGAAACCGGTTTTCTTGTATGCAAGCATTTTTAAGAATTTAAATTGTATATTTTCTATTGCATCAGTGTATTTAGTGACATTTGGTGTCCAAACAGCACAACAGTATTCTAATTTTGACCTCACATATGAAAAATATAACCTTATAAATGTTGATTGTTTGTAGAAATCCTGTCCTATCCTATAAATTAAACCTAGCTTTCTATATGCACTACTCGTTATCGCGTCAATGTGTTGAGTAAAGGTTAACTTGCTATCAAATATAACTCCTAGATCTTTGATAGTATTTGGGGTAGACAAGGAAGTGCCACTTATTGTATACGTAAAGTTAATTTGATTTTCTTTCCTCGTGAAAAATACAGATTTACATTTGGAAACATTCAGGACTAATTTATTCTTATCACACCACATTTGAATACTCTAGATCTTGTTGAAGTTTCACGCAGTCATCAATTGAACTTACTTTGAAATATAATTAGAGATCGTCAGCAAAAAGAAGAACTTGAGAAGTTTTAATACATAGAAGAATATCATTAATAACAAGAAGAAACAACAGAGGACCTAGATTAGATCCTTGAAGGACTCCTGATAGAGTATTAAATTTTTCAGTAACAAATCCTTTGTATGAAACATATTGTTTACGGTTATGCAAGTATGATACAAGATACTCTATTGCTTGTTTCGAAAAATTCAGAGATGCTACTTTCAGTAGCAAGACATCATGATCAACGACGTCAAATGTGTTGTTAAAATCAGTATAAACGACATCTACTTGACCGCCTCTATCTAATTCTGTAATTATAAAATTTGTTAAAATTGATAAGTTTGTCGAAGTAGACCTATTACGTAAGATAAGTTGAAAGAACAAGTTCTACATGGTTTAAAATTTGCACATATAATATACTTTCAAGAATTTTTGCAAAGGGCGATAGAATAGCAATTGGCCTAAACTTTTCTATTTCTCTCTTGTTTTCAGATTTTGGTAATGGACAGACTAAACTTGCTTTCCATTTATCTGGGAAAGGGTTTGTTCTAATAGAAATATGAAATATAGTGCGAAGTAGATATTTAAATATATCAGTGCAACCTTTCGCGACATAAGGGGGAATGTTATCAGGACCACAAGATACTTTTGATTTCAACGCTTGTATAGCATTTTCTATTTCTTCGAGTTTTATTTCATCTAATTGAAAGTTGTCTAATATATTACATTCGGTTCGATTAGCGAGAAAAGAGTCAACGTTGTATGTGGCGGGTACATTGTTGTACACTGAATGGAAATCATGCGCAAATGCCTGTGCTATTTCACTGACATGTTGGATATCATGACCATTATATGTAAGGGAATTTGATGACAAGTGCTGTGTTTGCGTTTAATAAAGCTCTAGATCTGGCTTGGGGCTTTCTTGATAGAGCATTCTGAGTTTAAAATAAACGTTTTATAGGCTAATTTTATGTCAGATTGTATTTCTTTACGCAGTCTCTCAAATTGATCGCGATGATAAAGTATATTTGTTGATCCCTTTTTCCACTTGTTATGGAAGGGAATCATGCATCTCGATCTGCTGCCGACAGGTCGAAATATATGCTCGGACTGTATTTTCAACAACTAGAGTAAGTAAAAATGGCGGAGCGTCATTTAAACTAAAAGGTGTACATATTGTTTCATAATGCCATTTTTCACTCACAGCAAATGTATTCTCAGTTTATATTCAAAGGCCCAATTCTTTTTAGTTAATCTGATATGTTCTTAAATTATAAAATACATATGTATTGGATGTATATTAGGGAATTTGATTTTAGATGTTTCTTCTTTCTTTTGAACACATGCATTCTGTATTTACGGTTAAGGAAGATGGCAGTGAATATTATAATCCATTTAATTTAGTCAATATTTTGCACAAAGTGCAATGTTATTTTAACTCAGGATTTATAAGTGTTGTACTTTTCTCTTGGTGACTACTTAGACATAATTACAACTGATGATGGTCGTGTATGATCCGAATTATAACGAATTATGTAATCTTGCTAGTTACCAGTGTTATAATAAAAGGTTTGATGGGGCTATTATCAGTTTCATCCTAATAGGTGACGTTGTTCTCTTATGTCATCAATTTTCATGTTATCAAAGGGAAAAATTGTTGATTGCTTAAACTTACTAACGATGATTTACCCTCAAGCTTCTCATTTTATTCAGCTTGATTTATCTATGATATGTGTTATCTTTGAACATTTTCCATTATAAGAATCTTCCTGTGAATATTATCACGTGTAGCTGCGTTGAAATTAAAGCCTTTTAATAGCATTCTTAACATAAAAAGCGCATCGATTTTATTTAAAATAGCAGCAGGTCAAATGATGGAATTTGTCGGTCTAGAATATTGCTGAAGGTCAGGAATTTTGGATAATTATGGTAAGTATCGTAATGGTTCTTTATGCATGTTCGTCTTGAAGGATAAATATCTTTCTTACATAACATTTTTCCCATTGTAATATATTCATACATATTTTGATTAATTATGAACAATTTTAGTACGTTTCATTTTCTTAATATTGATGTTTTACTGTATTAGAGCAAAATCTGTTTCAACTAGGTAAAACGTTTTTTTATAAGTCTACTATTTTATATATACTTGCATTGTCAACTATGACACCCAAATTCCAAACGTTATTTCTGTTGATCCAAATAATATCCAGATAAGTTAAAGAAATTAAATTTTATTCCATTTCCCAATTAGTTAATTTACCAGATTTACTACAATTTTTATGGATCTTTAATTAGGTTATAATAAATATTCTCAAATATACATTCTGAATAGCTTTTTGAATAAATTTTATTATTAAAAATATTACCTTTAACAACTCAGGTTTGTGAGATGAAATTTATTTAATTGTTTCTTTTACTTCTTTGTGTACATTCTCAGCAAATTTAATTGGTTCATCAAATTTACACACATTTCGGCCTAGCAACAATGTACTGAACAAATTTATTGTTATATTGAATGCTGAATATAATCTCCCTTCTCCGTGAGGAAATACCAATTCTTCTCTCTTTCCGTCTTGTGTGATCATAACTCGTGAGGGAAGTGCAGAGAAAACCTCTGTCGAACATCTCGTTTATTTCATATTTATTGAAATTCTGTGTGTATCCACGTTTGCAGTTTGGAACATCAGTTAATACCATGTCCGTGAACCTGGCCCCACCCACATCGGTACTCATTTTAAAACATATGCCAAAAATTAGTGCCCAATTAGTGCTGACAACCTGTAATGTTAAAAAAAAAAATTGTGCCGTTATATAGACTTCAAAAAAAGCAAAAAAAAAAAAAAAAACATTCTGGGTGGGGCTAGGTTCACCCACTCAACCGATCGAGATGAAACCTATACACAAAGTTAGTGTTAAATTAGTGTTGTCGATACCGTATAAAAAGAAAATTAGTGCTATTATCAGAAGACCAAAATATATTCGAAAATGTTCAATGGCGGCATCATCAAAGAAAACAATCATTCCTCATTTTTATGATACTATACATAGCACTAATTTTCTTTCTATGTGGTATCGTCAGCACTAATTTAGCACTAATTTTTGGCATTGTTTTCAAAATTAGTGCTGTCCACAAACGTCAAAAAAACAAAAAAGATGTGGATGGAGCCACTCAACCGATTGAGATGAAACCTATACACAGTGTTAGTGTTAAATTAGTGCTCTCGATTCCGCACAAAAAGAAAATTAGTGCCATTATCAGAAGGACAAATATATTCGAAAATCTAATATGGCGGCATCATCAAAGCAAAAAATCGATCCTCATTTTTATGATATTATACATAGCACTAATATTCTTTCTATGCGGTATCCTAAGCACTAATTTAGCACTAATTTTTAGCGTAGTTTACAAAATTAGTGCTGTTACACAAACGACAAGAACGGCACTAATATTTCCGTTATTGCTGCCAAGTTAACGCTGTCCTCAAAGACTTTTTTACTTGTAGCACTTACATTAATAAAGCACGAACGGTAGGTAGTGGTACGCTAAGAAGCACTAGCGATGCTCTAAGATTTGCACTAGAAAGGATCTTGCTTTATATTTTGGTGTTTTAACACAATGAAAACTTCCCCATGAATTTCTTATGGAATTTCGTGACATGTAATTAGCCATATCTACAACAATAGCTAAGCATTTACGAAACTATGTGTGTTTGCTAGAAGCACTAACGAGTGACACTTACTTTCCGTTAGTGCTTAAGATGGAAGCCAAGTTCACGCTGGCCCCAAATGTTTTACTACTTGTAGAGCCTACACTAATGGAGCACTAACGTTAGTTGTCGGTATACTAGGAAGCACTAACGAATGACACTAAGTTTTTCATTAGTACTTGAAGTGTCAGGTGCAGCGTGAACTTGGCGCCACAAAAGGTTTTTATTTGTAACTCCTATAGTAATAAAGCACTAATGATAGGCGTTAATGCACTAAGAATCATTAACGATGTACTAACGATTGACACTAAATTTATCGTTAGTGCGTTATGTGGAGGTTCAGTTCAGGGACGTCGTTAGTGCTTCTTAAGTGAAGAATTAGTGACAATTTCTCGCTGCTACAGATACTTCAACCACTAACGAAAAAATTAGTGCTATTCGTTAGTGCATCGTTAGTGCTTCTTAATGCAGCAACACCTAACGTTAGTGCTTCATTAGCATAGGTACAACAAGTAAAATAATTTGGGAAATAGTATGAACTTAGACCCAACTATAAGTACTTAGGAAAAAATTAGTGCAATTCATTAGTGTATCGTTAGCGCTTCTAGAAAACAAATAATTTCGTTAGTGCTTCTAAGAAATGTATGATTAATTTCTCAATATGTCAAATTTCCACCACATTTAAAAGCACTCATGACCTCTTCTCGTGCAATCGTTAGTGCAGTGTTAGTGTTTGTTAGTGCACCAAAACCTAACGTTAGTGCTTTATTAGTGTAGGTGCTAAAAGTAAAATATCTTTGGAAGTCAGCTTGAACTTCCTCCACTTCAAGCACTAACGAGAAAATTACTGTCATTCCTTAGTTCTTCTAGAAAACACTAACAGTTTGTATATAATTTGATATTTCTGAAGTTGGTCCCCACCAAAAACCTTTAAGAAATACCAAAATATGGTAGCAATAACGTTAGTGCTTAGTGCGTTTAAGTGAACTATCGATGCACTAAGGATTGCCGTTAACTATATGTTTCTACGTTTCAATATTTCTGAAGTTGTTCCCCACCAAAAATCTCCAATAACTCCTAAACTCTGATAACACTAACGTTAGTGCTTAGTGTGTTCAAGTGTACTTTCCATGCACTAACCATGTGTGACATTTGTTATAGTTTGGGAAAGCTGGGGGGGGGGGGGCAACTTCAAGCACGTGTATACATAGCAATATTTTTCTTTCTATGCGACGTGTTTGAAGTTGCCACCCCCATCTCTACCAACTTACAACAAACGTCGTACATCGTTAGTGCATCATTAGTATGCGTTAGTGCAATCACAATTTACGATATATTGAAGATTTTTGGTATGGGCTAACTTCATATGAAGTTATTCTCCCCACTAAAGATGGATTAGTGATTGCCGTTAAGCCCATGTTTCTACATCAATTTGTATGGAATTTGATATTTCTGAATTTCGCCCCCTCACCAAAAAACCTGCAATTACTCGTAAACTCAGATAGCACTACCCTTTGTGCTTACTGTATTTAAGTGCACTAACGATGCACTAACGATGTGTGACGTTTGGTGTGATTTGGAAGAGATGGGGCCCAACTTCAAGCATGTTTATACATAGCACTAATATTCTTTCTATGTGACGTGTTTGAAGTTTGGCCCCCCACCTTCCAAATTACAACAAACGTCGCACATTTTTAGTGCATCATTAGTGCAATAACGCACTGAGCCCTAACCTTACTGATTATCAGAGTTTACGAGTTATTGAAGACTTTTGGTGGGGATAACTTCAAAAATATCAAATTCCATACAAATTGGTGTAGAAATACGGTGTTAACTGCAATCGTTAGTGCGCCGTTAGTACACTTAAACGCGCCAAGCACTAACCTTAGTGCTACCATATTTTGGGATTTAATCAAAAAAATTTTGATGGGGACCAACTTCAGAAATATCAAATTCCATATAAATTGACGTAGAAATTTGGGGTTAATGGCAATCCTTAGTGCATCGTTAGTGTGCGTAAACGCATTAAGCACTAACGTTAGTGGTATCAGAGTTTACGAGTTATTAGAGATTTTTGGTTAGGGGACAACTTCAGAAATATCCATCTCTATACAAATTGATGTAGAAACATGGGGTTAACGTCAATCGTTAGACCATTGTCAGTGCACTTAAACGCACTAAGCACTGACGTTAGTGCTATCATTATTTGGGATTTATTCAAGATTTTTGGTGGGCCAACTTCAGAAATATACAATTCCATTCACATTGGGGTAGAAATATTGAGTTAACGGCAATTGTTAGTCCATCGTTAGTGCATTTAAATATACTAAACATTAACGTTAGGGCTACCATATCTTGTGATTTATTGGAGATTCTTATTGGGAGACAACTTCAGAAACATCAAATTCCATACAAGCTGTTAGTGTTTAATGAAAGCACTATCGATATACTAACGAATATCATTAATTTTTTCGCTAGTGCTTGAAGTCGAGGTAAGTTCAAGCAAAACTCCAAAGATATTTTACTTTTAGCACCTACATGAATGAAACACTAGAGTTAGTGGTTGCTGCACTAAGAAGTACTAATGATGCAATAACAATTGCACTAGAAGAGATCATTAGTGCTTTTGAATTTGGTGGAAATTTGACGCAATGAAAAATTCCTCATATATTTCTTATCTGTGTTTTCTGACATGTAATTGGCCACAATTACACTAACAGTGAAGAACTAATGAAATTATTAGTGTTTAATACAACCACTAAAGATACACTAAGGAATGGTACTAATATTTTCGTTAGTGCTTGAAGTGGGGGCGCCAAGTTCGCGCATGCCCTATACTAACGAAACACTAACATTAGGTGTTGGTGCACAAAGAACTAAAAATGCATTAACGATTTCCTTAGATCATTAGTGCATTTGAATTTGACGGAAATTGATGCAATGAAAAATTCCCCATAAATTTCTAATGTGAATTTCGTGACATGGAATTGGCCATAACTAAACTAATATTTTAATATTATTGAAACTGTTGGTTTTATTGAAGCAGTAGCGATGTACTAACGAATGCCACTGATTATTTAGTTAGTACTTGAAGTGGGAGCACCAACTTCACCCTAACGCCCAAAGTTATTTTATTTGTAGTACCTATACTAATAAAGGATTAACTTCAGTTGTTGGTACACTACGGAACATTTACGATTCACTAACAGTTGCACTAATAGAGGAAATTAGTGCTTTCGAATGTGATAGGAATTGGCGCAATGAAAAATTCCCTATGTATTATATGTGGGAGATTCGTGACATATCTCTCTGCACCTCCACTACAAGCAATAAAGGAAACCATAGTGCGGTTTTTGCGGTTTGTGTAATAGCACACATTTTGTGAACTATGCCAAAAATTAGTGATAAACTAGAGCTAACAATACAGAATAGAAAGAAAATTAGCGCTATTGATAAAAATGAGGATCGATTATTTTCTTTGATGATGCCGTCATATTAGATTTTCGAATATCTTTGGACTTCTGATAATGGCACTAATTTTCTTTTTATGCGGTGTCGACAGCACTAATTTAACACTAACATTGTGTATAGTTTTTATCTCAATCGGTTGAGTGGGTGGGGCTAGGTTCACGCTAGTCCCACCCACATTTTTTTTGTTTGTTTTCTGACGTTTGTGTGACACCACTAATTTTGAAAACTATGTCAAAAGTTAGTGCTAAATTAGTGCTGACGATACCACATAAAAAGAAGATTAGTGCTATATGTCTTATCATAAAACTGAGGAATGATTGTTTTCTTTGATGACGCCGCCATATTAGATTTTCGAATATATTTGGCCTTCTGATAACGGCACTAATTTTCTTTTTATGCGGTATCGACAGCACTAATTTAGCACTAGCTTTTTGTATAGGTTTCACCTCAATCGGTTGATTGGGTGGGGCTAGCGTGAACCTAGCCCCACACAGAATCTTTTTTTTTTTTTTTTTTGAAGTCTATGTAACGGCACAATATTTTTTTTAACATTACAGGTCGTCGGCACTAATTGGGCACTAATTTTTTTGCATATGTTTTAAAATTAATACGGATGTGGGTGGGGCCGGTTCACAGACATGTTAATATCGATATAAAAGGGTTTTATTAACATGATCTTTGTGAGCTGTCTCCATGGTATTTACTTTGTAAATTTTGGTTTGTTCTGGTTTGCAGAAGCAGAATTATTCCGTTTTTATGCCGATGTACTTTGAACATTGTGCAATAAGCCTATTTCCTTCAAATATATCTTAAGCATCATAGAACTGTTTAGTAAAATATTTAAAGCGGAACGCATTTCACTTTAGAATATTTAGAAGACATTGTTGAGATTTTAAAGACTTATCCAGAATACTGTTGGAGAAGAACACCTATTTTCCATCAAGTTTTTGCGAAGTCATCAAGCATATCCAGGACCCCAAAATAACGGAGGAGGATATCCGAAGCATTTCGAAAGACATAATTGATTTCTCTGAGCAATCTATTACATTTTTCGTAACGTAAGTCGAAGAAAAAATACATACTTTGCCTTTGGCTGAAACATATCTGCAAAGAATTCTACTATTCTTGGCAACACTGCTCGGCGGTAGTGTTGACCTCTCTCCCTTTTCTCTCTTATTCAACACATGAACCATGCAAGAGCCTCGAACGCAGACAAAGAGAAGTGAAAAATGTTTTAAGGCAAAATTAATTTGTATTTAAGCATGAAAGTCATATTCTGCCTGGGAACATTACATAAAGTGTTACTCAAGATGAAGTGTGTAGGGAGGAAAGGGCAGCTATTGTTATTCTTTTTTTAACAACTTGTAACGAAACTGGTATTACATCTTTTATCTTTTTTGTATTACAGATATGGGATAAATATATCTATCTATCTATCTATACATACATATATATATATATATATATATATATATATATATATATATATATATATATAACAAAAGAGACATTGACCAAAGCTTAAAACTTTACTTTATTTTAAATTATAATGACGGTTAAAGAATTTAAACTCTGTTATAACAACATTTATATATATGTCTGTATTTTCATTAATTTCGATCGTGTCTGAAGAAGGATATGCTAGATATCCGAAACAGTTACAAATTATAATTTAAAATAAAGTTAAGTTTTAAGCTTTGGTCAGTGTCTCTTTTGTTAAAACAATTAATCCAAAGCCATGAATAGTCTTACTATATATATATATATATATATATATATATATATATATATATTGGCTAGCTGGAGGCTCCATTCCCAGACCCAGCGTTTGCTCGGCCTACGACCAAGCGTCTCTCATGTATCTGCCTTCGCATCAAGAGTGAATTTCGTGCATTTGCCTTTAACATTATCATAATTTGATCCTCCCGTTTACTCGGCGTACGGCCTCGTACCTCTTAAACCCTCAATTCTACCAAATTTCAAGTTTCTTTTCCTATTTCAACTATGTAAAATAGTGGTTCTCGAAGTGCGGTCCGCGAGATCTAGCCAGGGGGTCAACCACCCCAAAAATTGAAATGTGTTTTATCAAAATGGAACTCACAGCTGTTATTTAATAAGAATTTTTAAGATTAAGAAACTGTAGCTGTGGTCAGTACGAGTACAAAACAATAACTATTCATCATTTCCAGTGGTCAAAAGTTTCATTGACTCTTCAGGTGAAAAGCTGTCTGTTGAAATGCACAAAACACTTGTAGGACACTTGAGAGCATTAGCTGTAAGTTTTCTAGAATATTTCCCTGTCCTACAACCTGGTAATGGTTGAATTGAAAATTCTTTTACTAATGTAGAAATCCATTACATACATGATATGAATCTTTCTAAGATAGAACAACAACTGCTATTGCAACTATCCTGCGATAGTTCATGGAAAAATGTTTTCAAAGGAAATGAACTCTGCAGCATTTGGTTGCGTGTACGTTGTAAGTATGAAGAGTTGTCTAAAAAGGCATTGCAGCATTTGAAGACTTTTTCTTCTACTTACTCATGTGAGCAGACCTTTTGCTCTTTGCAGTATTAAAACTTTAAAGCGAAATCGTTTTAATGTGGAATCTTATTAAGTAGAAGGGGGGTATATTATAGTAGGTGACAAAAGAATGATGATGACAAAACTTTTTTTTACATTTTAATGCCATCATGGAAAAACACAAAGGATTCCACTCCTCACATTAGTGATCCCACATTTGAGAACTTTGATTATCAAGTGAATTTCCTTTTAAAGAAAAATACTTTGATTTTCAGTCTTGAAAGTTAGTGTATTTTAAATAGAAATTTCTTTCATTAGAAGACAATCATGTATCTTTAAATAAATTGCTTATTGCATTATTTATTTTTTTTTTTTAACTTTTTCTTGTAAGTGGCAATTCCAGTTAGTATATTGTTTTAACATCATGTGAAATTTCAGATAGCAATGT
The DNA here is from genome assembly GCF_964235325.1 of Thermobia domestica. NCBI lineage: Eukaryota > Metazoa > Arthropoda > Insecta > Zygentoma > Lepismatidae > Thermobia > Thermobia domestica. The sequence continues at coordinate 115,049,315 of NC_137467.1, forward strand.
AAGGAGGTCCACAGATCACTTTCCGAATGAACAGTGGGTCCGCGTTATCGGAACCACTGATATAAAAGACAAGATTTTATATCTCAATCAAACGCCCATTTAAATAACAGGAGAATTTCTTCATTCTCCCTTAGACTCCTTAAAAATTAAAAAATATTCACTTTATGACAATTTATATGACAATTTTCCTGTGGCTTAGTCTCGGAACACTACAATCATGCCAAATTTCATTATTCTAATCCTGCCTGAAGTGCCTGAACTTTTTGGGCTGTAGAAGATGTCATATATAAATAAAATGGGAAAGATTTTTCAATTTCCCATAAAACTACTCCAGAGTTGGAAATGTTATTTTTGGTGATTTATTTAGGTAACCATAACGAAAGCGTATAAGCATAACGAATTTCAAGTTTTTATTCTAATTCCACTTACCTAAAATATGAGATTATATGTCAAAAAAGACTAATTTAAATAACATGAGGTATTTCTTCATCACCCCTTTAGACCCCCTAAAAACTAAGAATATTTACTTTTGGCAATTATCCAGTCGGTTAGTCCCGAGAATCTACAATCTTTTCAAATGTAATCATTGTAGCCCTACAGGAAGTTCCTAATAGCTTTGGGGTGTAAAAGGATCCCATATAAATAACATGGGAATAATTTTTCAATTCCCCATAAAACCACTTTAAAGTTGTTACTTTATTTATTTTAAGTTATTTAACTAGATGACGAAACTCTAACGAAATGTATCCTCGTCGCCAAAAGTGCCTTTACATCGCCGTGACGGGTATGTGACAGCGCAGTACATTAAAGAAGGGATGGTTGCATAAGAATTTGTGATTAATTTTGAAGAGTTTTTATTTTGACTAGAAAAATAAAGTAGGTATAGGGAGTAAAGACACAGATTTGAAGCATCAGTGCACTGTCATCTCTGAAAAGATTCGTATTATTGCCTTATATGTTAAGTTAAACACCACAACATCTGTCACTGATAGCGTAGATCATCTTACTTTTTAAAATTGCCTCTGTAGCCTATTTGTCCATACATTAATCTCCAGACATGATGTATAGAGAGGAGAAAGAAAGAGATACAACATCTGTAAGATTTATGTAATTCACTAAGGGACTATAGGAAACGACTAAGCTAATTACTGCTACTAGCGCTTTTTAATCTTCAGGGATTTACTACATGTTCGCAAAACATTATTCTAAGTCCTAAATCTGTGCGTGAATTATTTCATTCGCCTCACTGTAATTATTTTAGAATGGAAACTGATTACGCTGAACGTGAAAATGTTTCTCGTAAAGCAAGGGCCGTAATAAATGTAAATAAGGTTCTCATTATTATATAAAACACATAAGTATTTATTCCGTGTATAGAACAATATAATACAGTAACTAAGCAACATCATAATCACTAACGCCCGCAGGATTTTTTTCAACGGGTGGAGGAGAAGTCCGATATAGAATGTTTCGTTTTATTCCCTATATATATTAACAGTCATAACATTTATCATTGATAGCGTATATCGTCTTTCGCCATTGTAGCTTATTAGTCAGAACATTCATCTCCAGACATGATGCCGAGAGAATAGAAAGAAATAGATATGAACAGTGGTGTAACTAATTTTACTGCGCCCTGGATCGATCGATCATCGATTTACTCATACTCCCCCAGGCCCTCTGCCACAGGTATTTCAGCTGCTGCGTTATATATATGGTTCCATATCAGAAGGGCCAAACAAAAGGGCAAAGACAGAAAGACCCGAGTCAAAAGGGCCCTGCGTCAAATGGGCCCGGGTCGAGATGGCCCCCTCGCTACAAAAGGGCCCGAGTCAAAAGATCTACGCAACAACAGGGCATGAGTCAAAACCCTGCGTCAAACGGGCTCGGATCAAAAGGGCCTGAATCAAAACGCCCCTCATAAAAAGGACCCGGGTCGAAAGGTCTCCGCAACAAAAGGGTCCGAGTCAAAAGGCCCCGAATCAAAACGACCCTCATAAAAAAGCCCGAGTCAAAAGGGTTCCACGACAAAGTTACCTGAGTCAAAAGACCCTGCGTCAAACGGACCCGGGTCAAATAAAGCCGGAGTCAAACGGCCCCGCGTCTAAAGGGCCCGGGTCGAAAGGTCTCCTCAACAAAAGGGCCCGAGCCAGAAGGCCCGAATCAAAACGCCCCTCATAAAAGGGCCATAGTCAAAAGGATCCCACGAGAAAAGGATCCGAGTCAAAGGCCCTGCGTCAAATGAGCCCGGGTCAAAAGGGGCTCTGCCACAAAAGAGTCCGTGTGAAAACGACCCCACATCAAAAGGGCCCGGGTCAACAGGTCTCCACAACATAAGTCCCGAGTCAAAAGGGCCCGAATCAAAACGCCCGTCATAAAATGGAGCAGAGTCAAAAGGGGCCCCGCTACGGAAGGGCCCGAGTCAAATGGCCGTAAGTCAAAAGGTCGCGGATTTAAAAGGCCCTAGTCAAAAGGGGCCAAATCAAAATGCACCTCATAAAAAGAGCCCGGGTCAAAAGGGTTCCACGACAAAGTTACCTGAGTCAAAAGACCCTGCGTCAAACGGACCCGGGTCAAATAAAGCCGGAGTCAAACGGCCCCGCGTCTAAAGGGCCCGGGTCGAAAGGTCTCCTCAAGAAAAGGGCCCGAGCCAGAAGGCCCGAATCAAAACGCCCCTCATAAAAGGGCAATAGTCAAAAGAGTCTCACAACAAAAGACCCGAGTCAAAAGGACCTGCATTAAACGCGCCTGCGTCGAAATGGGCCCCGCTACAAAAGGGCCCGAGTGAAATCGGCCCCACATCAAAAGGGACCTGTTCAAAAGGTCTCCACAACAAAAGGGCCCGAATCATAATGCCCTTCATAAAAAGGAGCCGAGTCCAAAGGGGTTCCCCTACTAAAGTGCCCGAGTCAAACGGCCTTGCGTCAAAAGGGTGCTGGTTTAAAGGGCTGGAGTCAAAAGGGGCCGACTCAAAACGCCCCTCATAAAAAGAACCCAAGTCAAAAGTGTTCCACGACAAAGGGACCCGAGTCAAAAGGCCCTGCGTCAAATGGACCCGGGTCAAATAAAGCCGGAGTCAAACGGGCCCGCGTCGAAAGGGCCCGAGTCGAAATATTTCCTCAACAAACGGGCCCGAGACAGAAGGCCCGAATCAAAGCGCCCCTCATCAAAAGGGCCCTGGTCGGAATGTCTCCGCAACAAAAGGGCCTGAAAATCGTTTGTTAACACAACGCAAGAATTTGAGATTTAGATAGCGATAATAAACATAACAATTATAATGATGTCTGCAGAATTTTTGTGTATACTGGTACGGAATGACAACCAACGTCAGTAACAGAGGCGATTCTTGAGGGAAGTGACATTGGTAAAAATTAACATTTTACGAACGCAATCCACAAGAAGTTAGCTGCACAAATGTATGATGGAATTTCATTTACGGTGGAAAACATTAACGGTCTCAAAACAAAAGATCAAACAAAACTAGTGATGAGCGCAAGAGTCTTGGTCTTGCAGTTTTTGCAAGAGTCTTGCATGCAAGACCAAGACCAGGAATCCCGATGCAAGACCAAGACCAAGACCAAGGGGTGCAAGACCAAGACCAAGACCACACCTGCAAGACCAAGACCAAGACCAAGACTCTTGCGCAAGAGTCTTGCACAAGTACCGTTTCGGTGGTAGAGCAGTCACATGTGGTTATACGGGTCCCTGGTTGGATTCCAGCATGCGCCATGGAAACTTTTTAGTGGGCAAACACCGTGTGCGTGGGTTTTCTCGGTAGAGACCTGCATGGGCCGGGCCTTGCCCGAGACCCGAAGCCCGGCCCTACCCGCGGGCCGGGCTTGGGCGGGCCGATTCTATTATTTCTTTGAGTCGGGCCGGGCTTGGCGGTCCGACACTGATTTCTTTTCAGGTCGGGCCGGGCTGGGGCCGATTAATTGCAATTCTTTAATAATTATTGACATTCGTTAAACGATAATTAGAATAAAGGCAAACGTTGAAGAAGTGTGCCCGTGAAAAATGTTATAAAATGAAACTTCGAAAATTTTTCGGGCCCGGGCCGGGCTTGGGCCAAGAATTTTAAAAAAACTTATAGGGCCGCGCCGAGCTCGGGCCGAAAATCTCCAAAACGTTTCGGGTCCGGGCTGGGCCGCGCCTACGTACATTCGGGCTGGATTGGGCTCGGGCCGAAAACTTCGGCCCGTGCAGGTCTCTATTTCTCGGTGTTTTGATGTTCCCTCCTACTTTCTTCAATCCACTATTTCATTCATTTCTCATGAATACCGTCTCCCTTAGCCCCGATGCATAATCGTGGGACGTTAAACTAGATATTTCGTTTCGTTTTAAAACATATTAGAGATGTTTTTCTTCCAAAACTAAAGTGAAATGTAGTATTGAACATTGGTGATACCGTACACCATAGGTGTCGACTACATGGGTATGGCCTTGGCTCCCAGACTCAAGCATCCGTTGGGAATTTTTAATGTGTGCTCATAAAATTAATATCGAAATAACATTTTCATGACATTAAAACAACTTAATACATGTAACCGCAAGTTTGATTTCATGGGCGGATGCTTATACGTTGAATAATTGTTTATCAATATAACTTTTAGCATCCTTAGGTATACGACACATCGAGGGTTGAGCGATATAACATTATCCTACAACAATAAATCTATGTCATAAAATTGAAAGTGACTATTTTTGTGACTCCTAATCTCTTGAACCACCCAACCGATCTCGATCAAATTTTCAACACAGATGGAGTTTGAGCCTGGGAGTGTTTTCATCATTTCACTTTGACGGTAAGCTTAGGAGAGGGGAGAAGAGGGAGTTATATAATAATAAATAAAACTTAACAACTTCAACCAAACGAGTAATCTCGATCAAATTTTTAAAATAGATGAGGTTCAAGCCTGGAATGTTATATGTCAGTTCACTTTGGTGGTAGAACCTAGGGGGAGAAGAGCGAAAGGGTATATATATAACTTAATAACTCTTGAACCACCTGACCGAACTCGATCTTATCTTAAGATAGATGAGGATCGGGCCTGAGATGGTTTCTATCATATCACTTTGATCTTGAAGTTTAGGGGAGAGGGAGAGGAAAGATATTTAAAAATGATGGAAAATGACCAACATTGAAATGGAATCTATAGTTTTGGGGACCGCTAAGGTAAACAATGATACTTCCGGTGCTGTTTAAATCAAAATTCAGCCCCGTAGTTTGGCGGAGGGGAGATATATAAAAATGATCGAAAATGGCGAATATTAGTGTCGAATCCATAGTTTTCGAGATCGCTGAGTTGAATACTGAGACTTCCTATACCATTTACGACCAGTTTCAGCCTCGTAATTTGGGGAAGAGGGAGATGCATAATAATGATTAAAAATGACCAAATATTAGTGCCGAATCCATAGTTTCGTGGTCTCTGACACGAACAGTGACACTTGTGATGCCGTTTAAATCCAAATTCAGTCCGGCAACTTGAGGAGGAGGAAGAGAGGGAAACATAAAAATAATCGAAGATGACCGATATTAGAGAGCGCTTTACTAATAGTAAAAAAGTGATTGACTAACGATATATATATATATATATATATATATATATATATATATATATATTATTTTAGTTTAACCCAACAAAGTAGATACTTGATGCTAGTAATCCATATTCACAAGTGAGACTTCAAATAACTTGGAGTTTGATGCCCTTATTTTGTATTTCTAATACAGGTCAACAGTATTTATATAAATTGAGTCTACACAAAAGACATAGACAGTTGAGTCGTTTTCAGTTTTCCCTCAAATTATTCTAAAATATTAAGAGGTTTGATTATAATAATTATTATTTTAATTTTCTTTCCCTCTTTTTTTTGTCAATATTGCTAAACATATCATCATCATAATAGCTATTCTGCTATTATTGGCAGGTTATTTGCTTCAACAGACAAGGTTTGACGTTCGGTGGTCCTCAGCTGGTCTCTTCGTCTTGACGTGGCAATTTTCTGTTTCAATACCTTCCTTCAACTAGTCTGCTTCGCTCCCTCCCTCTTTTCCTTCCACAATACTCTCTAGCACGTCCCTTGTAATACAGTTCCTCGTCAGCCAATATCCCAATACCCTTTCCCCCTCTTAACAATATCTAAAATTCTTCTTTTTTTCTCCTACTGCTAATATTTCTAACACATTCGTTTTCGTTCAACACGGCTAATTCTCTCCTTTTTTCTCCATGCCCATGTTTCGAAAGTCTGCAATTTTTTCATCGCTTTTGCGTAATGTGAATGTCTCTGCCCCATGGAGTACATATTGGAATCAGTAAAACAAAAATTCAATATTTAATTGGAAGTTTGTTTAATACAAGAATTAGCTAATCGTGGTTGGAAAGAAAAATCTGACGCCTTTAGAGTGTAAAAATAATTTTGCAATTCATGGTATTTCAATAATCTGTGCCGTCTGATTTTCTTTCATGCGAAACAGGGGTAGCCTCCTCAGTTTGGGAACTAGTGGAATGTTGGATCTGTTAAAAAAAAATATATAAACAGATTACGAAACCCTGTGATTTAGGCATATCTTATAAGTAGTGAAGCATGGGCACCCATTAAAAAAAATAAAGGTCATAACCTATGTTGTACGCTATCATACTTACACGACGCTAAATTATATTACATTTAGAAACATACATTGTATTTCCGTTACTACTGGTGCTTTGTAGAGTTTATTATCCCTTTTATCCATAGTAAAATTTACCTATGAAAAGCTTGAGATTTCTTAAATGCAAGACTTGCAAGACTCTTGCATGCAAGACCAAGACCAAGACCAAGACCAAGGGTTCCAGTGCAAGACCAAAACCAAGACTCGATGTGCAAGACCAAGACCAAGGCTCGATGTGCAAGACCAAGACCAAGACCTTGCGTTGAGTTGAGTTGATTTTAGTTTAGCGTCCCTTTCAGCAGCGAGGCTATATGAGACGTGGACCTACTGATTAACGTGGAATCCGAACCACATGAGCTCCCACCGGGAATCGAACCCGGGTCTCCCACGCCAAAGGCGCGTACGCTAACCGCTTAGCCACGGAGGAGCTCAGACCAAGACCTTGCATTTGCTCATCACTAAACAAAACACATCAATCACTTTTTGTTCATTGTTATGCATATTGTGATTATTATTATTATTATTATTATTATTATTATTATTATATTACTTTTATTATTATTACCATTTTTATTAATAATAATATGCAAGGTCAGTGGTAGCCCATGCCTTCAAACCAGTTTGCCACTGTTTGAAACTATGAACTCTACATTAACATAGGTCGTCTTTCGATCATTTTATGTTCGAAGGTGTGCATGGGTGTCTTACCCCTTCCCCCAAAGCATGAAAAGCAAACACAGCCAGGGGCAGAGAGAGAGACACACACAGAACACACAGCTCGCTGTGTGTGTAGCTGCAAGAGACCTATGGGTAACTATAGTTGCCCTCTTGTTACAAGGTGTTGAGTCAGGTACTATCAAGGTCAGTTCCTGCAGTTGAACACGAAGTTGACTGTTAGAAAACAGAAGCATATAACTAGTCTCATCTGTTTACTTTTCACGAATATTTTTCACCTTCATGTGTACAGATCACGTCTGGCGTACATTTAAAAGACATGCTGTGTCAAGTATATATTCCCAAAAAGATATGAGTACTCAGAAGGCAAAAACCTGTAGCTACTTTTGTTTTCCTTTTTCTATTAGCCAGTGGAAGCGTTGTTTCAACATCCTTCTTGTAGCTTGCTTAGCACTTTCACTTCCTCTTTTTAGTTGAGCTTTCGGCTATGAATACTAGGGATGGCCACATTTTTTCGAAAAATACTTTTTCGAAAAATGAATTTTTCAAAAACGAAAATTTTTTCGAAAATACGAAATTTTTTTCGAGAAACGAAAAACGATTTTTTTTTCGAAAAAACGAAAACGAAATTTTTCCGAAAACCGGAAAACGAAAACTACCGAGAAACGGAAAACGGATAATTTTTGTAAAACAAACTGAGTTTATTTCATTTGTTAGTACTTCCAAACTATAGTATACTATGCATACGTATAGGAAGTCTTATAGAAGGGCTATGTTCATCTGTCTGCCTATCCATCCGTTCGTCTGTCAGCTGGTATCAGAGCAAGAGCGGCAAGAAATAGCGAGAAGCATACATGTAAGTTTGTAACACGAATAGATTCATCTAATTCATTTGACTATTATTTAATAATCCAGAAGTGGTAGAGATCTATCGCTTTCTGCTACATTGTTGATCAACACAGAACACAAACGGTAACATATAGAAAGACGCGATTTTCCAGAACCAATTCAGTGTCCCAAGAATATATTCAATGTTCGCCCTTATTACACTTGCAGCTTAAGCTATGCATAAGTGCCGAAAGTCTTGAGAATGGCTTTGTCCGTCTGTCTGTTGAGAGGTGTCAGAGCAAAATAGTAACAAATATTGAGAAGTCGTTTCTTGCGGTCGATTTAGAGCCCCTAAAATAGGTTCGATCTCCTAAATTAACCCTCCATTTAAAACCGTAAGTGGTTCTAATACCATTTTTGGTTTCAATTTGTATCGCTATAGAACGAAAATCGTAATAGATAGCGAGAAGCGATTTGTTGCAAACAATTTAGCGTCTTAGACAACATACAACTATCCACAACATTTAATCAAAACCAGAAATTGTTTATATTTACTATTATTTCCGGTTTTAATACTGAATTACGAGATATCGAGATGTAGATTTTGGCAATCGATTCAACTACCTAGAAATAGCTGTACCTTTTCCATTAATCCTCTATTCAGATCGGAAGTTGTTTAAAATAATTATTTTCGGTTTAACATTGATCGATATAGAACAAAAATAGTAATAGATAGCCACAAGTGTTTTTTTTTTTTTTTAAAAATCTATACAGCGTCTCAAGAGTATATAAGCTATATATCATCTCAACGCACAATACTATCGAAATTGAAAGTGGCTGAATTTACTAGTATATTCAATAGGGATTCAATACGGATTTTTATAAAGCAAAAGATTGAAGAAATAGTGATGCGGTTTTTTGCGATCGACTAAGCGTTCTAAGAATAGGCTCTACCTTCTCCCTTGATCTCTATTCACACCAGAAGTGGTTCAAATTAACGATTACAAGTTTCAACATTAATCGCCACAGAACAAAATTGGTAATAGATAGCGACAAGTGGTTCATCTACAATCGATTCAGGTTCTCAAGAGGAAATACAATTACAATCCACAACACTCCACAAAGGCATAAATGGTTGAAGGTTATTACTATTTTTGATTTTATAGGTAATACTAATTTCCATAGAGCAAAATCGGTCAGAGATATCGAGATGCATTTTTTAAAATTAATCCAGCATCCCAAGAATAGATTCCACCTTCTTCGTTAACACTTTATTTGAACCGAAAGTGTTCAAATTAACCATTTCCGGTGTTAACACTTGTCGCGATAAAACAAAATTGTAATAGATAGCGACAAGCAATTTTCTGGAATCAATTCAGGGTTTTAAGAGAACATATCTTCATAACCTGCACCACTCTTCTGAAACGGCAATGCTTGATATTTACTACTACTTTCGGTTCCAATACTTATATGCATAGAACAATAACTATAAAAGATATCGAGAAGTTTTCTGAAATCGATTCAGCATCCTAAAAATAGATTCCGTCTCCTCCCTTAACCCTCTATTCAAGCCGGAAGTGGTTCAAATTAGCCATTCCTGCTTTCAATCTTTATCGCCATAGAACAAAAACGGTAGAACTTTATCGCCATAGAAGTGATAGCTAATAATGGCTTTTTGATATGGGTTCAGCATCCGAGGAACAGATTCTATCTTTGATTTTATTAACCTATTCCAACCAAGAGTTTTAGTTGTGCTACTTGTTGTACTGAAGTTTTGAATATTCAATTCGCATGGATTGCAAGTCTACCTAAGTTTTACACTGTGAAACGAAACTCATTTGTTTCTCTACAAAAACAGGAAAAAATGTATCACAATCAGGGGGGATCCAGGGGTCGATCGCTCCCCAGAAGAGAACACTCCTATTTTATATATAAATAAAACCCATCCCAGAGTTGGAGCTCATAAAAATAGCTCTAAGTAGCAGTATTACAACCCCCCCCCAGAAGTCCGTCCTGGATCCGCCCCTGATCACAACTCCCGGTTTCAGTATTGATCACCATAGAGCAAACGAGAAGCATGAATTCAGTACCTTCGCAATAGACTATGTCCAAGTTTTATCCTGTGGTAGAAATTTACTACCACTTCTAATTTCAATAGTGATCACCATAGAGCAAAACTAATAAGAGATAATGAAATATGTTTATATATATGAATCCAGGATTCGAATATTGTCATATCGATCGCTATCCCTCTATGTAAACTAGAAATAGTGAGAAACTACCATTTCCGATTTCATAGTAAAGAAAAGACGATAACCGGAAGCAGTTTTTGATATGGATTCTGTGCCACAATGGTAGTTTCCATCTCTAAGTTTAATGCAACCGAAAGTGATAAATACTTACTATATCTCTGGTTACAATCTTTCTTTCTCATAGAACGAGAGAAGTACTAGGAAGCGACAAACGTTTCTTTTAAATATTTAATTTCATAATTCCAAGAAAAGATTTCAAGCCCTGCAACTGGTCTAGTGGCTAGCGCGTATTCCTTTGATGCACAGGGTCCCGAGTGGGAAAATATTGAACGTGTTATGGTGGTTCGGATTCCACTTTATAATGTAGGTCCACGTCTTGTATAGTCTTGCTCGATTCTGAAAAGGGACGCTGAAGTTCAACAAACAACCAAATAAAAAATATTTCATCTTAGTAGTATTCTTCTACTGAAGTTAGTAGCAGTAAAAACTAATACGAAAACGAAGACCCACCTATTTAAAATTTGAATTCTCGTTTGATGAGATTATTATAGTCAGATACTTAGTTCTTTGTCTTACCGTATATAAAACATCTTTAGAACAAATAAACCATTCAATAGTATTTTGTTAGTATTAAATTGCCTATTTTTGAAAGCAATCAAATTGTTTCTGATACTGACTTAATTAGTTATAGAAAATAAGATAAATGAATGGGGGATCTTAGTGAGAAGTCTTTAGTATCAGTACATATAATCACTTCATGTTTCATATTTTGTTAAAATCAATTGTTAAAAGTCAATTTATTACAGAGTTGCCTGATACTATCACGATCAGTTTATACAGCATCCTTCTATTTGGTAATTTATTAGTCTTTTTTTACATTATAAAATATAATGTCGGGCTAATTGCTGTATCGCCGGACTAATTTTAGGAAATTTACCGGGTCAATTGGAGAATTTATTTAAGTTTATGAGGAAGAGTGATTGAAAGTCAGGTAAGGGGAATAGCAAAAGCTCAGATAGTGATTGCATTTGCTGGTTGTTTTTGATGTTGTAAGCGGCACTGTATGTGGAGACGGATGGACTATTTCGCGGAGAGGTACACTTGTTTTACTATACGAATCCATAGATTGTAAAATGTATAGATAAATTTGAGCAAATCTTTAATTTGCCCATTTCATGTCGAGAACAGAAACCAACAAACCCCTGTGGGGCTTCTAATCCGTTCCTACTACTATCACTACCCCTACTCCTACTCCTTCTCCTACTACTACTGCTACTCCTACTTATACTATGGATCCGTATAGTAAAACTGCGCACCTAATAACATAATCTAACCTAACTTAATGTAATCCAACCAAATATAACCGAATCCAGTATATTTTGTTCCAGTTTTTCGATTTTCAAATTGATCCGGCGATTCAGCAGTAATGCCATATTGTCGATAAAACATTAATAATCACTAGTAAATAATTATTTTTTAATATTCTGTAAAATATAAATTTTACACTGTTTACCTTTGTGAATTATTATTTCTAATTTATATCCCTCAAGAACCGAGAACCAAGGGTCTGTGGATCACAATATTTCATGCTGAGCTCGCACACGCACTAGACTTGTTAAAGTCTATGACCATATCAACTTTGGCCAATATCGGATGAGATTAACGTGTTTTAATGAAATTTATTCATTTAACTAAGTTCAAGTCCAAATTTTCTGAACAGAATTTTGAGAAAAAATACTCCTACAGGCTAGTCAGAGCATCAATGCAACTCTGTACTGTCAGCAGTTGAGCCGTGTTAAAAAAAAAAGACTCTGGAGCCAGCACTTCTGAATCGCAAAGGGGTCCTCCTCTTACAGGACAAAGCTAAGCCCCACGTGGCTAGGATAACCCGGGACACCATTCTACACTTTGGATGGGAAACACTATTGCATCCGCCATACTCCCCGGACATTGCACCGTCCGATTACCACCTGTTCCATTCCTTGGACAATCAGCTTAGAGGACACCAGTTGAAATCCCTAGTAGAGGTGCAAAATGCACTTGATACCTTTTTCGATTCACGGCCCACCAAGTTCTACCGCGATGGAATACATGGCCTTCCAAAACGTTGGCAGAAGGAGACTATTTTTGATCTTCCAGGTATGTCTTAGGTTAAATATCGATGTATGAAGGTGTTGGGTGAAAAAGCGACAGATCTTTCTTGGTTACCTTTATAGTTACTAAGCTCGTCAAGATCTACCACCTTACCAAGTTTGGTAAAAATTGGATGAGTTCCATCTTTCGCGCTTTAATGAAATTTCTTGATTTCACTGATTCCAAACCTAACATTGATAGCTAATAACTCAGGAACAAAAAGTCTGCACATCATAATATTTTATATGAGCTTCCATGCATACCAAGCTTGTCAATATTTACGATCCTACCAACTTTAGTCAAGATCATTTGAGTTTAATCAAATGCGACTTAGTGAAATTTCTTGATATCACTAACTTAAAACACAAATTTGATTAGCAATAACTCTGGAACCAAAGTCCCAAACACCATAATATTTAACATGTGTACTAAATACATTGCAGTCCATAACCATACTAATTTTGGTCGTGATTGGATGAGTTTCGTCAATAGTAGCACTACACACTATCCTTTCATTAGATTGAGCTCCTCCGTGGCTTAGCGGTTAGCGTACGCGCCTTTGGCGTGTTAGACCCGCGTTCGATTCTCGGCGGGAGCTCATGTGGTTCGGATTCCACGTTAATCAATGAAATGAAATGAAATCTTTGAGTTTTACGTCCCACGGTTATGCCGGTTAGGCTAAAGGAGACGGTGATGATGAGAGATGAATGAAAATGGTGGAATGAAGAAAGTGGGAGAAAACGAGAGAACCCCGAGAAAACCCACGAGCACGGTGTTTGTCCACCACAAAGTTCACTTGGCGGGGGCTGGGATCGAACCCGGGACCCCAAGCACCAGAGGTGAACGTCCACGTTAATCAGTAGGTCCACGTCTCATATAGCCTCGCTGCTGAACGGGACGTTAAACTCAAAATCAATTCAACCTTTCATTAGATCCAAATCCAAGGAGCACGGTAGCTCAGTGTTAGAACGCTTACCTCTTGTGCATTTGATCCCAGACCAAGTAAGTTCGTGGCAGACAACATCGTGTCCGTGTATTTTCCCGGGGTACTCCCATTTCCTCCCACATTATCATTCCGAAAACTTTTCGAGAAACGAAAAATCATCAAAAAAGGGAAAACGAATTTTTCGAAAAAAAATCTTTTCGAAAAAACGAAAAACGATTTTTTTCGAAAAACGAAAAATCTTTCGAAAAAACGGAAAACAATTTTTTTCGAAAAATGGAAGACGAAAAAATTTCCGAAAAACGAAAAACATATTTTTTCGAAAAACGAACGAAAAAACGAGAAATGAAATTTCCGAAAATCGAAAAACAGATTTTTTAAAAAGGCCATCCCTAATGAATATCACCGCGACAAGTCGTGGTTCTTATGATAGTGGCGTATTTTCGTCCGGAGAAATTATGGAAATAATAAATAATGTAGACTCCGATGCTTTTGAAACGGACGATGAATTTAGTTTGTACGAAGATTCTAGCATCAATTTATGTGACACACATACCTCTTTTCATATAACATCGCTGTTGAACGGGACGTTAAACTCTAAATCAAAACTCAACACATACCTCTTTCTATTTAAAAATATTGTGTGGTATACAATATTCGGAATTCAAGATGGCTGCCATGATGTGCACTAAATCATTTATGTCGTTATTATTGTTCTGTCCCAATACTTTTCAGTAACCCTGTATACAGATCCACATGTCTTCTCACAGCAAAATTAATCTAATGTTTTCCACAGAATATTTTTCATACTAATATGTATTTTTATACTTTGATCCAGGAGTAGAAATGGAATTCTAGAAGTAAGGGAAAAGTCAGCAATAGATAAAGTTTGATTGAGCTATGTCACGAGAATACAAACTCAGAAAGACGGTAGTTAGGGGCGGACTGGCCAGGGCCCTTAGGTCGCAATCGCGGCCTAGGCCCTCTAAGAAAACAATGATGAAAGAATAAAGAAAGAAAGAGAAAGAAAAGCTAAAACAAAAGAGAGCTAAATAATTCGGTAGCTCAGTGTTATTATGCTACCAACACACACTCCTCTTCCACCCTTCCATCAATCAGTAAGTTATCTTTTTTAATAGGGTCCTTTCGTTACTAGATTTGTGGCTAGGTCCGTCTTTCACTATGGTCTTTTATTATCAGAAACTGTGATTTAGTTTGTACCTGGGGCCTTGGGCCCTTCTTTCAATATATTGGACAGTTGGGTCCTTCTTTCATTACATTGAGAAGTTGGGGCCCTGGGCCCTTTATTCATTATATTGGGCAGTTGGGGCCCTTCTTTCATTTCATTGAGCAGTTGCGGTCCTAGGCATGTTTTTCATCATGTTGAGCTGTTGGGACCTGGGACCTTTTTTCATAATGTAGGGTAGTTGCATCCCTTTCAAGGTTGAAGACTGGTGCCTGGTTTGTAGCTGGGTTCATATTTAACCACAAGCTGATTGGTTCTTTATGGATGTTAATACACCTTGTAGGTCTATATTTGATAATTCAAAAATGGGAAAACAACGCATTTTTAAAAATTTATTTTCTATCAAAAAGTTTACAAAATAACAGGAGAAAACAGTGGAAGACGCCAAGAAAGCGGGCATTTCAACATAATGGTTGATTCTATCCAAGATGTTTCAGGGCTTAATCAGCTGGCTATAGTAATTCTCTGCGTTATAAACGGTCATGTATTTGAGCGGCTGTTAGTAGTTGTCGTAAACAGCTTGGGCGTCTCTGGCGGGGGGACGATGGGGACGCGTCCCTCCAATATTTTGAAGTACAAAATATTCAATATTTTGTTCTAATTTAATTTATTTACTAACGGCAGAATAACATATAAATGATAATAATTATATTTATTTGTCATATAATATTCAGGCTGTGTAACAAAGTTCTTGATATGCCTCACGGGGTCCGTGACGGTAAGCAGAAATGTAACAAATGGAATTAAAGATAATAAACAGGTTGGGCTAGATAGTACCATTTAAATAACCTTCTTTGATGTCCTCCCCAAATTGTATATGCCAGAGACGTCAGTGGTAAACAATGACACTACAAGACAAGTAACTTCTAATGAAATCAAAAGAGTGCTTTGTGACAAAAATGTTTTGATGCTTGTGATGATATTGTAAGTTGCTTTTTTGATGGAGCTGCTAACTTCAGTGGATGCTATTAAGGAGTTAAAGCATTACTGGAGAAGGATAATCCTGAAATCATTTACACCCAATGCATGGCTTATGCTCTTAATTTCGTTATGACAAATTCGACTGAGTAGATACCTGAAGCTGCAAATTTATTTGAAACCAGTGCCATGTTCTGTCTGAATACTACAAAAGAAAGGATGTTTGTAAGAAAATGATTGATGCAAGCCACGAGGGACATGACAGACTACGAAAAGTTCAACAAGTTGGTACAACACGATGATGGAGCAGAAACAAGGCACTGAATGCAGTAGTGGACACTAATGAGTTTCGCTACGAAACATGAAACCAAGACGAGGATGACTGTCTATCATCAAGATTTCTTTCATTTTTATTGTTCCTCAGTGATGATGTACAGAACAGGGGTTTAATGCGAAATGAAAATTTTAAGCTAAACTTTGCTGAATAAATGGACAGAATTTAACACTGTAATGAGGACTTCTATGTTTCAGGACTTATTTACGGAAACGGAGCCTGTTTCAAAATACCTGCAGTCTCACGGATTGGACTATCTTACTACCTGGAGATTTCTAGACAATTTGCAGCAGCAGCTTCAGAAGAAAATAGAGGCAAAAGATGTCTGTTTAATGCTTTACGAAAACACAAAAATATTTTGTGTGAAAATAAATCAACAGCTTGCGCAATCTGGTGTAGAGATAGCAAAGGAAAAAACGTTTTGCACAGAAGAATTTTAAAGGAAAAGAAAATGCCAGGAGAGCAGATGAACTGGAAAAGAACTTAAATATAAGTGAAAATGATTTATTCAGAATAAAAAAACTTCAAAGAAAATTCTGAATACAGCTGTTACATGTGTCAGTGATAGATTTCAGCAGCCGAAAGAACTCCAAATACTGGAACCTAAGGAGTTTTCAGAAATCAAGAAGAATGGCGTATCTGCAAGAGCTTTCGGAGTTCTTCCGAAAAAAAATAAATATAAAACAGGAGAAAATATACAAAGAGCTCCAGCAGTTCTCTGTCGTGCATTTCACTGTCACAAAACGTTCTCGTTTTTGATGATCCTGAAGAGAATGATGCCCCTGAATCCGTAGAAGATGATGATGATTATGCATCTGAGCATGCTATGGAAGATGGAACATCTTTGGACGGGATTCACGGTAAGAGTGATAATGATGCTGCAAACACCTTGTATAAAAATTGTTTGTCATGTGCAGGGAAAATTTTGCACCAATTTCCGTCAGTCTAGTTGCTTTAATAATTTATACATTGTATACAAACATGCGTTGTCTCTACCATGCACACAAGTGACATGTGGAAGGTGCTTCTCAAAGTTAAAGTTAGAGTAAACAAATCTCAGAGCTAGTTTGTGTGAAGACATTTGGACACATTTTTGCTAATGAATATGGAAAGAGACATGTTAAATTTAGTGTCTGTGAACGAAGTTATTCAGAAACTCCGCGATTCATAAGCTGAACTGCAAAGAATCTTAACTTTTTAAAATTATTAGTTGTTTCGTGGTACAGCAGTGTTTATCATTTTCAGTAAAACTGTCGTGTTCATTCCACAGTCAAAAGTTATTATTAGTTGTTTAGTGTTACAATTTTTAGTAAGCTGCCCTGTTCATTCCATAGTAAAAGTTATTCGTTATTATTTTTTTAGTGTTTCAGCTACTATACAGAGTGTCTCAAAAGTCCCGTGACATACGATAACTCTCTTATTATCAGAGTTACAACAAAATATAGGCGGGAAAACGCTCTCCAAATATGATGTTTTCAATCTAAAGTGAAAGAATTTTTCAAATCGGACAAGCCGTTTGGGCTGTACACTCTACATGCGCCCAATGTTACATGAAAATGCAACGTTACCATTTACCCGGACCCACAACATAAATGAATGAAGTTACTGTCTATTAAAAACATTATATTTGTAGGCGGTTTCCTCTCTTACATTTTGTTGTAACTCTGATAACAGAGTTATCCATGTCAGGGGACTTTTTAGACACCCCGTGTGGCAATGCAATAATAATTATAAAATATTCTCTTGAAAGTTTGTTTCTGGAAATTCTGTGCTTGCTGTGTCATCAAATTTTCAACGACCAATGATAAATTATAGCTTGCAAAAACTATCAAGTAACAACGAATTTACAACTGCACAACGCGATGGCTCATCGCAGATGTTCATTGTACGCAGTGGCGCAACCAGGATTTTATTTCGGGAGGGGCCAAGAATATCCAGTACAGTAGTCTGCAAACGACGTGCTGCACCATTTGATGTGGACAAAATTGAAATTTTGAATTCTCCTCATTACAAGCAATTTAGTTATCCTTATTATTAACATGCTAAAAAACCTTAAAATGAAAATTCCAATTTACAAATTCCCTATTATTAACGGTTACAAGTTTTAAAATTTGCGCTATAATAAATATTTTGAACATCTTTATTTTTGCATAAAATGACGCACTCTTTACTAACATTTATTACTCTAATAAATTAATGTAGGGGTTTTCACTGGGTATTTCTTCTTTCGTACAGTGCTTTGACTTAATTCAATATTCATTTATGCTTTGATCTATTTTGAAATTTCACCAAAATTTGTCTGCAACGCTGCTGTATAAGATAGATCAGGTTTGCTTCGGAGAGGGCATGGGCCCCCGAGTTCATAGCTCGTTGCGCCACTGATTGTACGTTATTTTAGAAATTGGTGTTATCGTGTGAGCTCCCTCCATAGTAACCGCGGCCTAGGCCCTAATACACCGAGTCCGCCTATGACGGGAGTGCAAGCAAACTTTCATGGAGAACGACTTAAGCGATAGCGATTGTTCCAAAACAATCAACAAGCAAACAAAACTAATATTATCATTCAAATTTCCTATTTGTTATTAATAACCACAGCTATATTTCCTTCATTTGCATAAACACTTCAACTTACTAAGGGGACACAATCCTCTTTTGCATGATTGATCTCCACACTTGCTTTGATCTCAAGCTTTTTACACGTGGAATCGTATTTACCGGGCCCTTTGGACGCGGGGTCTTTCTGACTTGTGCCTTTTTGACGCAGGGCCCTTTTGACTCGCACCCAGTTGACGCCTGGCCGTTTTGACCCGTGCCCTATTGTAATGGTGCTCCTTTTGATCAGGGCCCGTTTGACGAAGTTTCTTGTTGACTCTGGCCCTTTTGTCGCAGAACCCTTTGGATCCGGACCCTTTTGACGCAGCGTCCTTATAACTCGGCTCCTTTTGTTGCAGATCCTTTTTGACCCGGGCCCTTTTAACGCAGAGCCATTTTGTCGCGGAGACCTTTTTACCTAGGCCCTTTCGACGCGGGGCTGTTTTGACTCGGGCATTTTGTAGCGGGCCCCCTTTTGACTCGGATCCGTTTGACGCAGGGCCCTTTTCACTCGGATCCTTTTGTCGTGGTACTCTTTTGACCCAGGTGCTTTTCATGAGGAGCGTTTTGATTCGGCCCCTTTTGACTCGGGTCCTTTTGTTGCGTAGACCTTTTGACCCAGGCCCTTTTGATAGGGGGCCATTTGACTCGGGTCCTTTTGTAGCGGGGCTTTCTTTCCCTCGGGCCCGTTCGACGCAGAGCCCTTGCGACTCGAGCCTCTTTGTACTGGGAACCTTTGACTCGGGCCCTATTGATGAGGTGTGTTTTGATTCGGGTCCGTTTGACGCGGGGCATTCTGACTCGGGACATTTTGTCGTGGGACCCTTTTGACACGGGCTCTTTAAATGAAGGGCGTTTTGATTCGGGTCTTTTTGACTCAAACCCTTTTATTGCGGAGAGGTTTTGACCCGGGCAATTTTGACTAGGGCCATTTTGACTCGGGCCCTCTTGTAGCGCGGCACCTTTTGAGACGGGTTCATTTCAGGCAGGTCTCTTTTGACTCGGGCTCTTTTGTCGTGGGACCCTTTTCACGCGGAGCTTTTGATTCTTGCCCTTTTGACTCCTACCCTTTTCTTGCGGAGAAGTTTGACCCAATCCCTTTTTTCGCGGGTTCCTTTTGACTCATGCCCTTTGTAGAGATGCCACTTTTGACTTCTGCTCTTTTCTTGTGGAGATCTTTTGACCCGGGCCCATTTGACGTGGGAAAGTTTTGACTCGGGCTCTTTTGTAGCGGGACTCTTTTGATCCTGGCCATTTTCATGAGGGGCGTTTCGTTTCGGCCCTTTTTGACTCGGGCCCTTTTGTTGCGGAGACCTTTTGAACCGGGCCCGTTTGACGCAGGTCGCTTGGGACTCGAGCCCTTTTGTCGTGGTACCCTTTTGACTCGGGTCCTTTTAATGAAAGGCGTTTTGACTCGTGCCCATTTTTGCGGAGACCTTTTGAACCGGGCCCTTTTTGACCCGGGGCCTTTTGACTCGGGTTATTTTGTCGTGGGTCTCTTTTGACCCGGGCTCTTTTTATGAGGGCCGTTTTGATTCGGCCCCTTTTGACTCGGGCCCTTTTATTGCGGAGGCCTTTTAGCCCGGGCCGTTTGACTCGGGTTCTTTTGTAGCAGGGCTCTTTTTCAGACGGGCTCATTTGAAGCAAGTCCCTTTTTACTCGGGCCCTTTTGTCATGGACCCTTTTGATGAGGGTCGTTTTGATTCGGGCAATTTTGACTCCTGCCCTTTTGTTGCCGAAACCTTTTGACTCGAGCACTTTTGTTGCGGGGTCATTGTGGTCTGGCTCTTTTGTAACATGGTCCATTTTGACTCGGGCCCTTTTGACTTGGACCCTTTTGTTGCGGAGATGTTTCGACCTGGGTCCTTTTCACATGGGCCATTTTGACTCGGGCCCCTTTGTATCGGGCCTCTTTCAACCCGGGTCCGTTTGAAGCAGGGCCGTTTTGACTCGGGTCCTTTGGTTCGGGCCATATTGACTCTGGCCTTTCGGTCTTTTCCCTTTTGTCAGGCCCTTTTGACATGGAACCGTATATATAACGCAGCAGCTGAAATACCTGGGGCAGGGGGCCTGGGGGAGTATGAGTAAATCGAAGGTAGATCGATCCAGGGCGCAGTAAAATTAATCACATCACTGTTCATATCAATTTATTTTTTCTTTCGAGATATCTAGTGATCAGTGTTCTGACTAATAGCCTACAGCGGCGAAAGACGATATACGTTATCAGTGTTATGACTGTTAACGTAATATATATAGGGAATAAAACGAAAAACTCTATATCGGTCTCCCCCCCCCGTTAGAAAAAATCCTGCGGGCGTTAGTGATTATGATGTTGCTTAGTTACTGTATTATATTATTCTATACACGGAAAAAATACTTATGTGTTTTATATAATAATAAGAACCTGATCTACATTTATTACGGCCCTTGCTTTACGACAACGAAACATATTCATGTTCAGCGTAATCAGTTTCCATTCACAAATAATTACAGTGAGGCGAATGAAATAATTCAAGCCCGAACATGTCGTAGTAAATTCCTGAAGAGTGAAAAGCGCTAGTAGCAGTTGTTAGCAGTTTTTAACTTAACATATAAGACAATAATTTGATAAACTGAGAATACAAATCTTTTCAGAGATGACAGTGCACTGATGCTTTAAATCTATGCCCTTACTCCCTATACCTACGTTATTTCCCTAGTCAAAATAAAAACTCTTCAAAATTAATCAACATTTCTTATGCAACCATCCCTTCCTTAGAGTACTGCGGTGTCACATACCCGTTACGGCGATGTAAAGGCACTTTTGGCGACGAGGATACAAAGGATGCAAAGGTCATCAATTGAAAAATAAAATACTCTAGTTACCTACAGATATTCGAATGCATTAATAGCGAATATGATTTACATGTACAAAATTGTACCCTAAACACAATTCATTGCATTTCATAAAAAAAATAAAAAATAAAATATACGAGCCACCGCACTAAACTTTATCACACAGTTTCCAAAACTAAATCGCTTTATGTACAATTATTACAGAACCATTTATTTTACTTTAATATGAGGAAAATTATGAGGCATTTCTCAGAAAACTTCGTCCAGAAAAAAAAGAAAAGAAAACTCATGCAGAAAAACAAAGCTACCCCTTGTGGGGTTTTCTCACAGCAAATGAGTTACGGCCGTGGTGGCTCAGTGGTAGAGCGTTCACATCTGGTGCATGGGGACTTAGGTTTCATCCCAGCTCGCGCGAAGTAAGCTTTGCAATAAACAAACACCGTGTGCGTCGGTTTTCTCTGGTTTCTCCTGTTTCCTCCCACTTTCTTCATTCCACCATTTTATTCATATCTCATCATCACCGTCTTCTTTATCCTAACCGGCATAACCAAGGGATGTATAAAACTTAAAGATTTCATTTCATTTTCACGGCAAATTAGTTGTATCATATTGTCAGGCTACTAATGAAATGTTTGTTTATGAAATATGAAAATATTCCCTAATTTGTTTTCTTGAGAAAATCACCCCCCCCCCAAGAAAAAAACTCACTCCAAGAGTAAACCTTCGTTTTGAATATTTTCTAGAAAAACGACCTATATCATGTTCTATTGTTGTTAATGAAGCATTGATTTATGAAATATGAACAAGATCGTACGAGCCTTTTTCGAAAAAAATCACATTAAAAAAAATCACCCTTCAGTAAATTCTCCTTATTTGGGAGGATGGCAAAAGATTTTTTTAAAGAAAATACTAGGAAATCATATAAAAGGCTTTAGTTCAAAATTTGTTCTCAATACATTGGACGGTATGGCATGTAGGCTATTGTATCCTCGTCGCCATAAGTGCCTTTACATCGCAGTGACGGGTATGTGACCGCGCAGTACTCCAAGGAAGGGATGGTTGTATAAGAATGTTTTATTAATTTTGAAGAGTTTTTATTTTGACTAGGGAATTAACATAGGTATAGGGAGTAAAGACACAGATTTGAAGCATCAGTGCACAAAAAGATTCGTATTCTCAGTTTTTCTATTTATTGCTTTATATGTTAAGTTAAACACCACAATATGTATCACTGATATCGCAAATCATATTATTTTGTAAAATCGTGTCTGTAACCTATTGTCAAAACATTCATCTCAAGACATGATGTAGAGAAAAGAGAAAGAGATACGACATCTGTAATATATGTATAATTACTCAATAAGTAATTATAAGTAAATTAGACTCAATAAGTAATTGTAGAAATTAGTTAAAGGACACATAAGAGAGCGAAAAGGAGGTCTAGAAGTCTGAACTTTTCAGAAACGTTCTAGATAGGTGAAAATATAGTTAAAAATTGCAAAAGGTATCATGTATTTTATCTTTCTTTTCTTATATCCTAGTATACTTTTTTCTTTCACATCCAAACATCTCTATTCAGAATTACGAGATAAAGATGAAGAGAGAAATATTTCAATCTCAAGAATTATATCAGAAAAAAATCTTTTGACTTAGGCTAGATTCGAACTCGTAACCCTTGAATCCATAAGTCTGCGCTCTACCGATTGAGCTAACAATTTCTGTCGTAAAAGCCTGATTTCTACAACTACCGGTTGCTGAATGGTGTGTATTAACGAAATTGGCCGAGATAATTGCTTCATATAGCTACTGCAATAATAATAATAATAATGATAATAATAATAATAATAATAATAATAATAATAATAATAATAATAATAATAATAATAATAATAATAAAGAAGAAGAAGAAGATGATGAACAGAATTTAAAAAGTCGCGTTGTTAAAAGTTTGGTGTGCGAAGTTAGTCCTAATATGAGATTTTATTAATTATATATAATAAATGTAAGCGTGGTTTATTCGTGCGTGCTACTCAAACTGCGCAACTCATAAGGGTTGTACGCGTATGGTACAGTAGCCTTGCGTCCTCCAACCGTGAAGAAAGATTCGGTTTGAACCTATGCGTGTCCTAAGAGGAAGGAGGAGATTCAAAGAAAGAGAAGTGGTTTAGAAATTATGCAAAAATAGAATATCTCACGAGGTGAGGTGATATAGAGTTCAGCGTGTCTTTCAGCTGTGACTCTATACAAGATATGAATCTACGACGTAACGTGGAACCCGAACTACACGACTCCTGCCGGGAATCGAAACCCATATCACCTCTAGCTCTATCATGGGAGACACAGGGACATGTAAAAATAATCGAAAATAAACGATATTAATGTTAAATCCATAGCTTTCGAGGTCCTAAAAATTCCTAATTGAAAGATATGAGTGTCTATTCAATAGTTTTCGGGGTCGCTGAAGTGAATAATGACACTCCCGATACCATAAAAGCCCAAGTTTTTATTCTTCGTTAGCGGCAAGTTAATTCATTTGCTCCTGCTGGAAATGGATTCGTACTATTTCATTCCGATTCAAATATGTATTCTACTGGGAAAACTAATCTCAAATATATCTTTGAAATATAAACCTATTCTTCCCGTGCAACGCCGGGTATTTCAATTAGTAAATAAATAATTTAAGAAACAATGAGTATATTTAATGGAAACAGACATATGTATTTTTGAATGTTGTATATGAATTGCTAATTCATACTTTATCTAGTAGAAAATGGTGCATCCATTATATATTTTGAAGCAATAGGGAGAACTATTGGAGGTGTATTTTATTTATCTACTGTCGAATTTAGTGTGGAATAATTTCAAATAATTTATTTCGAAACTATCGAGACGAGACTGAGACCGCTATTTGTCGGTTGAAAATAGACTAATACTGTAAATAGTCTCGTATTGTCTCGTTTTGATAGCAGTCCTACTTCGGGGTTTGTTCTCTAGTAACTGGTTGCGTAGTGCACCTACAGTATATAAGACGTCGTATATTTAAATGTTTGAGAACTTACCCCACCTCCACTTGACGGATCGTTCTAACTAAAACTACCAGACCGTTTATGTAATTTTGCGTTTAAGTACAGGTCCTATCCTTATGTCAATTATTTTCTTGCAACAGAGAATGAAAAATGTAACAGTTATAATGTTGACCGCGCATAATCCTGTATAGATAAAAGGAAAAAAGAAAAGTTTATTTGGACAAGTTTCCCCACAACTCTAGAGGTATTGCCTTGGGTGCGCTTTTCTTTTCTTTTCCTTTAGGGCCGCGGTGGCTCAGTGGCAGAGCTTTCACCTCTAGTGCTTGGGGCCTCGGGTTCGATTCCAGCCCCCGCCAATTGAACTTTGTGGCGGACGAACACCGTGTGCGTCGGTTTCCTCGGGGTTCTCCTATTTCCTCCCACTCTCTTCATTTCATTCATTACTCATCATCACCGTCTCCTTTAGCCTAACCGGCACAACCGTGGGACATAAAACTTAAAGATTTCATTTCATTTCTTTAACACAAATGCAATTAAAACCTGACTCTGAGAGCGCAACAATGTTATCTTGTTCGAAGGGTCAGTGATTTTGTGTCGAAGGTAATGTCACGCGAAGAGACAGGCTGCGCGTGGGCTTACATTGTATTACGTTTGGCAACATTGCTCTTGGTCAAGTGGCCTATTGCTTATGCCTTTAGGTATTTGCCCTAAAGCCATACAGCGAGCTGTGTGCGTTCTGTTACTCCTTCCCTGGCTGTTTGCGAAAATATCATTTGCTTTTCATGCATTGGGATAAGGGGCAAGACACCTTGCGACCTTGGAATGGAGTAACATATAAAATGATCGAAAACGACAACCGATGTTCATGTAGAGTTCATAGTTTCGAGGTCGCTGAGATGGTTAGGCGTAAAGCTATCAGCTATTTTCTGTTAGTAATTTCTTCATATACGTCTACCAAGTTAACGAATCAGTGGTAGAGCGTTCACCTCTGGTGCTTGGGGTCACGGGTTCGATCCCAGCAACCGCCAAGTGAACTTTGTGGTGGACAAACACCGTATGCGTGGGTTTTCTCGGGGTTCTCCCGTTTCCTCCCACTTTCTTAATTCCACCATTTCATTCATTACTCGACCAACGATATAAAACCAAGTGAGCATTTTATAGTAAAAGAAAGCTACAAAACGTGAAAGAAGATAAGAGGCAACCGAAGGCTCTAAAAAGTTTCTTTCGAGTTGAGTTGATTTTAGTTTAGCGTCCCTTTCAGCAGCGAGGCTATATGAGATGTGAACCTACTGATTAACGTGGAATCCGAACCACATGAGCTCCCGCCGGGAATCGAAAAAGTTTCTTTCGAGTGCTGGACAAAACCATACAAATATTGAGGTGGGGAGTTGTCAATATCAGTCACTGTTAACGAAAGAATTTGCAGGTCGACATTCTTTTGACTCTGTAAATTTATTTTACCTGATTACAGTAATTTAATTGTTGAATTAAAATGGAATGATACGGTCATTTCGGTTACGGGTCTGAATTAAATTTCATGTATTTCAAAATTTGTTTGAATACAATTAGTTTTCCCGTGGCATATAAGTATATAACTTGAAAGGATAAAATCGAAAGCGACGAAAGGTCATTTGGATGACAAGTATTATTTTCAGTACTCTCACTTTCAATCACAGCAGCGTATACAGATGCTCGTTTTATTATGACAGATAACAATAATTATTAGCGTACGCGCCTTTGGTGTGGGAGACCCGGGTTCGATTTCCGGCGGGAGCTCATGTGGTTCGGATTCAACGTTAATCAGTAGGTCCACGTCTCATATAGCCTCGCTGCTGAACGGGACGCTAAACTAAAATCCACTCCACTCCACAATAATTATTAATCCATTTTCTGCTAATAAATTTAGATGGAGCTATATTTTAAATTAGTAATAATTCTAATGCAAAGTAGAGTTTTGATTATTAGTTACTTGTGTTCAGGGATGTACCGACATAGGTGCTACGGATGTGCACGAGACGAGTCGAGACATGATTTTCCAGACTAAATTCGAGTCGAGACACGGCTCTTCCAATAGAGAAATAAACATTTTTCGAGTCGAGCCATCACTTTTACAGCACATTTTCGAGACGAGACAGCCAGAAATCTTGTATCGTGCGCATCCCTAATAGGTGCAGTTTTCCATTCAGAAAAAATCTTCCGGGGGGCACACTTAGTATTTAGAGGGCCACTGCTGGTACTCTTTTATTTATTTTTATGTTATAGACGTATTATTTTGATCTCCTCCCGGGGGAGTGGCCCCCTAAAATATGTGTGGACGAAACACTGAACAGGTAATCTGAGAGTCTGGATCTCCCAATTAGCACAATTTCAGGGGGCAAATACACAAAATTATTTGCATTTTGTAGGCTATTCCGAAAAACTCTTCGGACCCCAAAGAAAAATCTTGGGTGCATCATTGCTTGTGTTTACATTGTGTTACTGCCTGATTTCGAACATCTATGTTGGAAAGAAACATGAAAGAATTGAATTGTTCTATAGGCATAAAGGGACCTGAAAATAATTTTTGCGGAGAAACCTGATTTTAAAGTTCTGCCACTGATCGGGAACAAATTACATATAAATTAAGACACACACTTTTGTCATTTGTTGTGTATTGAACTAGTTTAACTAAAATTAATAAAGAATTATTTGAAATCAAGTATATCTCAAGAACGATTAAATGGACTAGCTTTGATGGCCATTGAAAATGACATTCTGAATGAAATTGATATGGATGCAATAATAAGAGATTGTGCCAAATTGAAAGCCAGAAAAGTGTCTTTATAACATGAACTTTACAGTAACAAAGGAAACGAGAAATTAAGCTAATTACCATATTTGTATCACTAGAAAACACTATTTAAATATACTTTTAATGAAGTGTAAGAGCATATCTCTTTGTCAAAATCAAACCTGTGATAATGTTAGACTTGAAGCTCATTAGTTTTATTTTATTTCGACTTTTGTTTCAACTGTATTTGTCAAAATACATCTTAGGTATACATTTTAGTTGTTTCCTGTGCTTATTTCATAAAAAAAGATATAAATTATTAAAACTGGAACTTTGGTTATGATTCATCCACAGTTAATTAGGTTTAATTTCGCCATTTTCCTTTAATACTCACAGGAAGACTGAAGTAACAATTATCTGAAGAATTTTTGTCCATTACAGCATTCTATTATTTTATTATCATATAGGCGGGGCGCCTAAATATTGTTTGCTTACAGTTACGAAATGTCTACAACCGACCCTGTTACTGTTATATATATATATATATATATATATATATATATATATATATATATATATATATATATATAGAGAGAGAGAGAGAGAGAGAGAGAGAGAGACAGAGACAGAGAGAGAGAGACAAAGTTTTGACTCAGAAAAAGTACAGTTGAACGTACGATGCTACATGAGCTCCTGGAGGGATTTCAAATGAATTTAGTATACGTATACATTACCATCTGGACAATTTACCCCTAAAAATGCTTTCGATCACTGAAATAAATTCCTGCCTATGTCCCTGTAAAGCAGTAAGAATTTTAGGGACTGATCAGAGGGTAATGCCTCCCTGGAGCAACGACAGTTCCCCAGAAATCATACCTCTGATAGGTCCGGATGTGACACCAGTATTTGTGTGTTAAAACTCTTCACTCTCAGTGTACTGAAACTTAAGTCAAAGGAACTGGTCTGAAATCTTCACCGGTTCTCTCCTCTGAAACCGCATGCAAATGGGGCCGACCTTGGTCATATACCACATCTGGAATATTACTATTTATGTCAGAGATACCGAAAAATATATATTCGACACAAATATAGGATATTTTCGATTTTATTTTATTTATTTATTTATTTTTTTATTATTATTTTTTTTTGCCTGTCACCCTCCCACTCTGACCTCCATGCCAACCAAGGCTTAACTTGTTCCTAAGCAACATGGACAGCGTCGCTATTCATCTGCGACCACGAAAACTATGATTTCGATACTAATATTGTTCATATTTGACTACTTTTACATGTCCCTTCCCCCCTTATTACGAATGACTTCAGTGTCTCGCCCCACTGGAGCAATTTCAACAAACTTAAGTATAGCTATAAACCACCACCTGTAAAATAAATGTGCGGGTGATCTTTTTCGGAGAGGAATTCATTAGCTACTTTTCCAATGTGGTGGCTTTATTCGCTTCCCATGCTAAAGATTGCCAAAGAGCTCAACTTTATTTGCACCACTGTGCTATGAATATAGATTTTAATGGCATTTACTTCACTGAATGCTCGCTTAAGTGTTGCTCCCGTAAAGGGAAAAGTGAGATACTGTTATAAATGAGTAGGGATATAAACAAATACGGAAAACTATTAGCAATGACACCACTCGAAATGAGTTTTTGCAATATAATGGGGCAGTATTTTATTCGAATGTGAAGGAAATCATTGCGTAAATTGTCCCTTCCCCTCCTTAGAAGTCTAAGCTACAATACGTATCTAATAATTTTGAATTAGAAATATATGAATCGAGTTTCATATCCTTAACTTTAAGGTGTCCTGAGTTAAGTAAATGAATAAACTTCCTGCTAACGAAAGAGTAAAGTTTTGGGCTTTAATAGTATCGGGAGTGTAATTATTCATTTCAGCGACCCCGAAAGCTATTGAATAGACAATCATATCTTTCAATTAGGAATTTTTAATTTTCACCCCTCCCATTAAACCTTCATGCCGATAATGCTAAACTTTGATGTGAACGATATAGAGGGTATCATACATAATTCATGTATGATCTGTCAGGAAAGTAAATGTACACCTATTTTTCGAGTCTGGCATTCCTGCGCTCCATCCGTGGAGAGTATGAGAATTAAATCAATCAAATGTTTACTGAGGGGCAAAAAGAAAAGCTTAATCTGAATAAGACATTGCAGAGGGGCACAAACTGTGAATACGAATAGTGCATTGTGTAAATAAAGGACGACATCGAAAGAGAAAGCCAGAAACAGCTGTTAAACTTACAAAAAAAGAGTAAAAATTGTCGAAGTGGGAACATAAAACACAAATACAACAAATACGCCGACAACTAAACGCTTACCACGACATGATCTTGGTGTAGTGGTGAAGGTGCTGGCTTACAAATGCAAAGGACGCAAGTTCAAATCCTTGGCAAGGACATTTTTAAAAACTTTTGTTAATAATACATACAGCTCATGAGAGATGGTAAAAGAGGTCGTATTTAGTTTTTCGTAGCAATTATTATTGGTAATGTTTAGTACTGATAATACTTTTTGTCTTTGCGTATTGCTTTTGTTCTTGTCTTCATTTCGAAAGAGAAGAATATCCGAACAAATGCCACCAAAACTCCTCATATTTTGAATGTAAACGCCTTTTGCAATTAGTAAAGAATAAAAATTGAACGTTCCGAAGTAGCTGCAAAAAGTAAAAGGAAAAACATGGAAGTCGACCATACTCATGGTTACTAAAAATACAATTTCTACATGCCTTACACCTCCCGACCACGTTTCTACGTTAGCAAGTAAGAGGCTTGTGTTTAGGTTAGGCTCGTCAATACGTTTTTCAAAGGGGCCCGGTTTAGCTCTGACACACCACAGGTGCGAGAAGGGAGAAAAACACTTTTTCTCTCTCCCTCTGTGTGTCTATTTTTCTATCTATTTGTATATATATAACGCTATTTGTGAATGCCATAACCACCCTAATTTTCAGCGGATTGAGACGAAACTTGGCACAAACATTAATTGTTGAAATATCTTGATGAGTTCGTTAACCAGAATAATCAGATGAA
Source organism: Thermobia domestica (assembly GCF_964235325.1). Classification (NCBI taxonomy): domain Eukaryota; kingdom Metazoa; phylum Arthropoda; class Insecta; order Zygentoma; family Lepismatidae; genus Thermobia; species Thermobia domestica. Next base: position 115,079,580 of record NC_137467.1, read on the forward strand.
AATGTTCAAAATGGTGGCCCTTCAAACTCTTAAAAAGTTCCAAGGGAACCAAATTTCGCCCATAAATAGGTATTCAGAAAGTTTGAATAAATTTTCCTCTTTTACTGAAATATTTGTGTGCAGAAACTTATTGAAATATTGGACCCGATTAATCGCCTAAAGAAGGTTCACGCCCTTTCGCTACGGTCAGTTTTTTTTTTTTTTTTTGCAGGAGGGGGTTATCTTCCTATTGGAACAAGATGATTGTTACTGATGATATGAAATTACACATTGAAAGTGAAGTAACTTGTGTAACGTGTTATTTGAAAGAATAATATAATAAATGTGCATTCCTCTAACACAGAGAACTCATGTATTTCGAGTTCGGGAGCCTGAATGGCGAGGAGTGTTATTTGATTTGCTTTTTAGTAACACATTGCATTGCAAATAAAGGTAGGCAACATTAGTGGTAAGTAAAACAACAATAATAATAATAATAATAATAATAATAATAATAATAATAATAATAATAATAATAATAATAATAGGTGTTGTTTGTGGCAAGGCAATATCTTCCTCAGTTCTTCTTCAAACGTAATGATTGTAACGCCATATCTCCCTTACAAACAAAATATTAGCAATTTATATCGAGAGAACGGGAAACTGTAGAGCGATGGGACTAACGTTGGACAGTATGCACTCATAGTACTCAGAAAAGTAAGCGATTTCAATGCAAAATGAACGAAGGGTCATTGTCATGGGTACTCATGGGGCCACGGCAGAGCCCTCTTTAGGCAAAATGTCGATAGCTTATATCGAGAAAACAGGAGGTGATACTGGGATGGGACCAACGTTGGACACCGTGGACCCATAAGGCGCATCGAAAAAATTAGGGAGGCGGGCGCCAGCCAGCCTTACTTATTTCCACATAATAATATAAAATTATATTGTCGAAATACACACACGAGTTAACTACTAATATTTCATATTATTATTATTATTATTATTATTATTATTATTATTATTATTATTATTATTATTATTATTATTATTATTATTATTATTATTATCTACAGCGTCTTTTCATTACGTGAGCATGTTTGACATGAAACGAAAGAGAAAATGCATCCTGTAGCGAAAAGAAACAATACTTTCTCTCAAATGGATAAAAAATCAAGCCGAGATTGATTCGAACTCGCATGGACGGCGCGAAAAGCCAGTGCTTTGTCCACTATTTTTTTAACTGACTCACCGAACGCGTTTCAGTAACTTACTTATTGCTAATTTTATTTGCTTTACTCGTTTAACTTGCTTTTTCTAATAACTTATAACGACAGGGACACGAACACAGAAACATCGAGAACATTTAAAAATGATAAATGCTCTCCCGCCGAGAATCGAACCCGAGACTCCATACACCCAACGAACACGTGCTAGCCTCTAGACCAGCGGCGATGGCAACGCTCACTTCCTGTGTCGTTAGGGATTACGACCACTGTATTGCCAGCTATCACTTCTGTGGGTTGTATACTATGATCACATGTTTCTTCTTTGCTGGAAGAGTAAAACCTACATGAGGTATTTAGACCTACATGCTCTTCATATAATGTAATAAAAGGGTCATGGTGTCGGAGTTTAATACATGACGTATTGCAGTATACAACATGCTTTGCATTACTTGTTTGTTTGTAGACAGCTACTAGCTTAGTGTTCTGAAAGGTTGTGTATAAACTAGGGATAGCCCGTTCCGGAATTATTAGTTTTTGGACTCGCGAAAGTAAATCCGGACAAATTCCGGAATTCGGAAAATTCCAATTTTGTAATAATTTCGGAATTCGGAAAAATCCGGAATTTAGAAATTTCTGATTTCGTTAACATTCCGGAATTCGAGAAATCCGGATTTTTTCGAAAGTCGGAGTTTTTCTCAATTCCGGAATTTTCTAAATTCCGGATTCTTTCCGAGTTCCGAAATTCTTCTGAATTCCGGAGTATAACTGAATTCCATAATTTTGCGAAATCCGGAAAGTGAAAGTCCCGCTTCCGAAAAATGAATTTATTTTGGTTAATATGAATCGTGGCGGAAATAAGTCTTTGACCAGGTAATGGCGACTGCTTTGAAAGAAATGGGGAGTATGAGAATTCAATCTGTCATATTTGTAGTTTCGTGTGGAGAAAGAACGAACTTGTGAACCAGTGGTTTAAGAAAAACTCAAGTTATTAATATAAACTTTGCCGACTTCATAAATGAAATACGAAAGACATTTTGAATCGAAAAATATAACATACAAGTTTGCAAGCGGAGACAAAGAAACCTAACGTAACCAGACTAAAGACGGATCGTTTACCGCGCAGCGATCGCGGTTCAGTGGTCAAGGTGTTTCTGCAGATGCACGTTGCAATTTTTTTTTCTTACTTTAGAATTTTTGATGGCGATTGATCAGCGACAACATACGTTTTATTATATTCAGATATTTGAATACTCGGATGTTTCAATACTTGAACTATCAAATCTTCAGGAATAATAATAGTAATAATAATAATTATTATTATCTCGTAGAAGATTAAAAGCTAGAAGCTAAATTATCGCTTAGGTCATACCATTACAAGGAGAAACGTGACATTTGGAAAGAATATTTCGGTTTGGTTTAATGTTGCTCACGAGAAGAGGAGTTTCTCATCTCGTTTCTAAAACAAATAAAATAACATGAGAATTAACATTTTACATTCGAGACATGTCAGGGCTAAATCAAAATTTTCGTCTCTCTTTGGAGATGAGAATCAAGACGAGACGAAAAGTATCGTAAACATTTCCCGTCTTGTCTCGATTCTCGAAATAGTGTATGTCCATTCTTTAAGTAACAATTGCTCTGTAGACTGAATCTCATAGGCTATTTCGTTACATTGTATTTCAGAGCTCATTGAATTATGCTCTGTGTAGGTATTTTTGTAGCAAAGCTTTTATATTTACCTCTGCATATTCTAAAAATTAGTTTATTATATGCCTTACTGTCGCGTGATATTCAGTTATATTTATTACAGTTATTTATTACACCAACACTATAATTGGGCTTATGCCTGTTGTGTTGATGGCAAATAAATAAATAAATAAATAAATAAATAAATAAATAAACTTCAATAAAAGGTTCTAGTTTAAAATGTTGGTAGTTGCAGAGGTGTGTCTTGAAGGTACGGAACCCTTTCCCCGAAATCTCTACTTTTAAGTAAGTTTTGCCAAATTTTAGGACAAGTTTAAAATTATTATTATTATTATTATTATTATTATTATTATTATTATTATTATTATTATTATTATTATTATTATTATTATTATTATTATTATATCAACTCCATGTATAATCTTTAAAAGATATACGGTTTGTATCTGAATAGTAAAAGCTAATTGACTGTCGATCTCGGTCGTCTGGAAGTCTTCAGGAGGCAAGGACATCGGTCACGTTCTGGGTTTGAGTTCCGAAGGGGCAAGTATTCGGGTTCGAGCAAAAAATTGTTAAAAGTTATAGGCTTCATCCAAACATATTCAAAACAGCTGGGACCGGGTTTGGGCTTTTCAACGGCTCGAGCGGCTCGGCTTACAGCTCATTCAATATCGAACCGAATCGAGAAGTGAGCCGAGCCAACAGCTCACCACACCGAGCCGATTTGAGCCATCGGCTTAGTTGAGCTGAGTCGAAACGTGCTGATGAACTAGTTTCAACTTAGCTGGCTCAAACCGGTTCACATGAGCCGAGTAGGTGACCCATCCCAACCGAGAAAGCTCGAGCCATCGGCTCAATTGAGCTGAGTCGATGGCTTGTTCCAACTAAGCCGGCTCGGGTCATCGGCCCATCCCAACCGAGCCGACTCGAGCTGTTCGCTCAGTTGATACGAGCCGAGCCGGTTGATATCACTACCCGAGTTGGTCTTCTGCTTGGGCTCAAGAATTCGACCGTGCAGATCTCAGCCTTGATTTTAAGAACTACAGTATATACTTATATTGGTGATTACGACATTTGAGGCTGTCTCGTAATAATAATAATAATAATAATAATAATAATAATAATAATAATAATAAACTCTTGTCTTGTCGTTATCTAGACGAGACGAGATACACTAAAATTGCCCCACGAGATGCACTAAAATTACGAGATGAGACGCACCTCTGTCGTGAGCAACACTAAAAGTATTCCACATTATTGCTTACATTTCTCATGGCTTTTGCTTTCCAGTCTTATCAGGCCAATATTTCAAAACGAGTTAAATCGAGCTGAACGAGCGAGAGAGCCATTATCAAACTCAACTCAACTCGAAACTAGACCTCGAAAACAGCGACTTGGCTCGGAACTCAATTCAAGAAAATTACCTTTGACTCGACTCAAATTGTACTCGAGTTGAATTGAATTTTGGCTCGACTTGTGCTCATCCCTATTCGTGTTTGTATTTTATGTTTCCACTTCAACAATGTCTACTCTTTTTTCTCCTTTTACCCGCTGTTTCTGGATTTCTCTTTCGGTGTCGTCCTTTATTTACACCGTGCACTATTCTTATTCCCAGCTTGTGACCCGCTTCAATGTCTTATTCAGTTTAGGCTTTTCTTCTTACATTGACTTCACATGTGATTGATTTAATTCTCACTTTCCGCGCACGACCGATGAAAATGTTTTATTATTATTATTATTATTATTATTATTATTATTATTATTATTATTATTATTATTATTATTATTATTATTATTATTATTATTACTATTATTATTATACTATTGAACTTGCACGGCGAAATTACTGTATAATACGATATCATTTCTGTAATTTTACTCCATTGTATGTTATTTTGTTTATTAATGGGCACTAAATTGTCTCCAAATCAACGAATAAATTAACTACGGCATGCACTTTGGTGGAAATATCATTGCAATAAGATTATTGGTTTGTTCCAAACATGTTCATGTAATGATATTTCCACCAAAGTGCATGCCGTAGTTAATTTATTCGTTGATCTGGAGACAATTTAGTGCCCATTAATAAATTAAATAACATACAATGGAATAAAATTACTGAAATGATATCGTATTATACAGTAATTTCGCCGTGCAAGTTTAATAGTATAATAATAATAATAATAATAATAATAATAATAATAATAATAATAATAATAATAATAATAATAATAATAATAATAATAATAATAATAATAAAACATTTTCATCGGTCGTGCGCGGAAAGTGAGAATTAAATCAATCACATGTCAAGTCAATGTAAGGAGAAAAGCCTAAACTGAATAAGACATTGAAGCGGGTCACAAGCTGGGAATAAGAATAGTGCATGGTGTTAATAAAGGACGACACCGACAGAGAAATCCAGAAACAATAGGTAAACGAAGAAAAAAAAAGAGTAAAAATTGTTGAAGTGGAAACAAAATACAAATACGAATAGGGATGAGCAGGAGTCGAGCCAAAATTCGACTCGACTCGAGTTCAATCCGAGTCGAGTCAAAGGTATTTTTCTTGTAGTACTTAAAATTATACTGTAGTTCTTAAAATTAAGGCTGAGACCTGCACGGTCGAATTCTTGATCCCAAGCAGAAGACCAACTCGGGTAGTGATATCAACCGGCTCGGCTCGTATCAACTGAGCGAAGTTGTTGTATTACTATACATCTGCTTCCGCCCCTGTCAAATCTGGTCGATCTCGTTGACGCGACATATTTGCTTTTTTATACCCCTTTCTTCGTTTACTGAACAAAACAGTAACTATTCTGAAATATACTACTGCGCATGCCTCGTAGATAAATATTTCTGATGCCAATAGTTTCCGTTTTGTCCAAGGAATGTTCTTTTTCTTATTCCCAGCATGACCCTTTTATTACATTATATGAAGAGCATGTAGGTCTAAATACCTCATGTATTACATATAATGTAGGTTTAACTCTTGCAGCAGAGAAAAAACATGTGATCATAGTATACAACCCACAGAAGTGATAGCTGGAAAGACAGTGGTCGTAATCCCTAACGACACAGGGAGAAAGTGGTGCCCTTCCCGATGGTCTAGTCGCTAGCACGTGCGCCTTTGGTATATGGAGTTCCGGGTTCGATTCCCGGCGGGAGAGCATCTATGATTTTTAACTGTTCTCGATGTTTCTGTGTTCGTGTCTCTGTCGTTATAAGTTATTAGAAAAAGCAAGTTAAACGAGTGAAGCAAGTAAAATTAGCAATAAGTAAGTTACTGAAACACGTTCAGTGAGTCAGTTAAAAAAAAGGAGACAAAGCACTGTCTTTTCGCGCCGTCCATGCGAGTTCGAATTAATCTCGGCTTGATTTTTTATCCATTTGAGAGAAAATATTGCTTCTTTACGCTACAGGTAGTCCACTCTTTTCGTATTTTTCGCTGTCGTTCACAGTTAAAGTAACTGACTATTATTCTTTCTACGAATGGCGGATCTTCTCTTTGGCTTCATGTCAAACACGCACACGTAATGAAAAGACGCTGTCGATAATAATAATAATAATAATATGAAATATTAGTAGCTAACTCGTGTGTGTATTTCGACAACATAATTTTATATTATTATGTGGAAATAAGTAAGGCTGGCTGGCGCCCCTCTCCCTATTTTTTTCGATGCGCTTTATGGGTCCACGGTGTCCAACGTTGGTCCCATCCCAGTATCACCTCCTGTTTTCTCGATATAAGCTATCGACATTTTGCCTAAAGAGGGCTCTGCCGTGGCCCCATGAGTACCCATGACAATGACCCTTCGTTCATTTTGCATTGAAATCGCTTACTTTTCTGAGTACTATGAGTGCATACTGTCCAACGTTAGTCCCATCGCTCTACAGTTTCCCGTTCTCTCGATATAAATTGCTAATATTTTGTTTGTAAGGGAGATATGGCGTTACAATCATTACGTTTGAAGAAGAACTGAGGAAGATATTGCCTTGCCACAAACAACACCTATTATTATTATTATTATTATTATTATTATTATTATTATTATTATTATTATTATTATTATTATTATTATTATTGTTGTTTTACTTACCACTAATGTTGCCTACCTTTATTTGCAATGCAATGTGTTACTAAAAAGCAAATCAAATAACACTCCTCGCCATTCAGGCTCCCGAACTCGAAATACATGAGTTCTCTGTGTTAGAGGAATGCACATTTATTATATTATTCTTTCAAATAACACGTTACACAAGTTACTTCACTTTCAATGTGTAATTTCATATCATCAGTAACAATCATCTTGTTCCAATAGGAAGATAGGGGAAAAAAACTGACCGTAGCGAAAGGGCGTGAACCTTCTTTAGGCGATTAATCGGGTCCAATATTTCAATAAGTTTCTGCACACAAATATTTCAGTAAAAGAGGAAAATTTATTCAAACTTTCTGAATACCTATTTATGGGCGAAATTTGGTTCCCTTGGAACTTTTTAAGAGTTTGAAGGGCCACCATTTTGAACATTTTCATCTGATTATTCTGGTTAACGAACTCATCAAGATATTTCAACAATTAATGTTTGTGCCAAGTTTCGTCTCAATCCGCTGAAAATTAGGGTGGTTATGGCATTCACAAATAGCGTTATATATATACAAATAGATAGACAACCTAACCTAAACACAAACCTCTTACTTGCTAACGTAGAAACGTGGTCGGGAGGTGTAAGGCATGTAGAAATTGTATTTTTAATAACCATGAGTATGGTCCACTTCCATGTTTTTCTTTTTACTTTTTGCAGCTACATCGGAACGTTCAATTTTTATTCTTCGCTAATTGCAAATGGCGTTTACATTCAAAATATGAGGAATTTTGGTGGCATTTGTTCGGATATTCCTCTCTTTGGAAATGAAGAAAAGAATAAAAGCAATACGCAAAGACAAAAAGTATTAACAGTACTAAACATTACCAATAATAATTGCTACGAAAAACTAAATACGACCTCTTTTACCATCTCTCATGAACTTGCGTCTTTTGCATTTGTAAGCCAGCACCTTAACCACTACACCAAGATCATGGCATGGTGATCGTTAAGTTGTCGGCGTATTTGTTGTATTTGTGTTTTATGTTCCCACTTCGACAATTTTTACTCTTTTTTTGTAAGTTTAACAGCTGTTTCTGGCTTTCTCTTTCGGTGTCGTCCTTTATTTACACAATGCACTATTCGTATTCACAGCTTGTGCCCCTCTGCAATGTCCTATTCAGATTAAGCTTTTCTTTTTGCCCCTCAGTAAACATTTGATTGATTTATTTCTCATACTCTCCACAGATGGAGCGCAGGAATGCCAGACTCGAAAAATAGATGTACATTTACTTTCCTGACAGATCATACTCAAAAGCTATGGATTTAACATTAATATCGTTCATTTTCGATTATTTTTACATGTTCCTGTGTCTCCCATAATAGAACTAGAGGTGATACGGGTTTCGATTCCCGTCAGGAGTCGTGTGGTTCGGGTTCCACGTTAAGTCGTAGATGCATGTCTTGTATAGAGTAGTAGCTGAAAGACACGCTGAACTCTATATCACCTCACCTCGTGAGATATTCTACGTTTGCATAATTTCTAAACCACTTTTCTTTCTTTCAATCTCCTCCTTCCTCTTAGGACACGCATAGGTTCAAACCGAAACATTCTTCACGGTTGGAGGACGCAAGGCTACTGTACCATACTGTACAACCCTTATGGGACTAGGTGGTGAGTTGCGCAGTTTGAGTAGCACGCACGAATAAACCACGCTTACATTTATTATGTATAATTAATAAAATCTCATATTAGGACTTACTCTGCACGTCAAACTTTTAACATATGCGACTTTTTAAATTCTGATCTTCTTCTTCTGCTTTATTATTATTATTATTATTATTATTATTATTATTATTATTATTATTATTATTGCAATAGCTATATGAAGCAATTATCTCGGCAAACTTGGTTAATACACACCATTCAGCAACCGGTAGTTGTAGAAATCAGGCTTTTCCAGGAGAAGTTGTTAGCTCAATCGGTAGAGCGCTGAGCCATGGATTCAAGGGTTGCGAGTTCGAATCTAGTCTAAGTCAAAAGATTTTTTTCCTTATATAATTCTTGAAATGGGAATGTTTCTCTCTTCACCTTTATCTCGTAATTCTGAATAGAGATGTTTGGATGTGAAAGAAAAAGTATACTAGAATATAAGAAAAGAGAGGTAATTTACATTATACCCTTTGCAATTTTTAACTATATTTTCACCTATCTAGGACGTTTCTAAAAAGTTCAGACTTCTAGAGCTCCTTTTCGCTCTCTTATGTGTCCTTTAATTAATTCCTACAGTTACTTAGTGAATCACATATACATATATTACAGATGTCGTATCTCTTTCTCTTCTCTCTACATCATGTCTGGAGATGAATGGTTTGACAACAGGTTACAAACACGATTTTAAAAAATAATACGATCTGCGATATCAGTGATACATATTGTGGTGTTTAACTTAACATATGAAACAATAAATAGAAAAACTGAGAATACGAATCTTTTCGTGCACTGATGCTTCAATAACAGTGAACTGAAGCTTCAAATCTGTGTCTTTACTCCCTTCACCTATGTTAATTCCCTAGTCAAAATAAAAACTCTTCAAAATTAATCACAAATTCTTATACAACCATCCCTTCCTTCGAGTACTGCGCGGTCACATACCCGTCACTGCCATGTAAATGCACTTATGGCGACGAGGATACAAACATGCCGAATTTCAAGTTTTTATTAAAAGTACCTAAAACATGAGATTATAATTCCAGATACGGTCCACTTAAACAACATGGGGAATTTCTTTCTCTCTCCCTTTAGACCCCCTAAAAATTAAAAATATTTACTTTTAGCAATTTTCCTGTGGTTAGTCCGTGGGAAAATGTTTTATTTTCGTGATTGGTATCGAAGAATTTAAAATTGAAAGCATGAAAACATAAATTTTAAAAAAATATATATTGAAAAAATACTTTGAGCCAAATTTGACAATCATAAAGGAGAACAAAAATGTTTGCACAACACCGCAATAACTAACTTACGCATTAACGTAATAAAAAAATACAGGGTGCGGCACGTAAAACCGGCCCGTCGTAATATTCTGGTATATTGTGTTTTTGGCAACACTTAAATAATCTACCTTCCTACCAAGAGATGGCGTGTCGAGGTCGGGTCGACTTACGTGACCTGCAGCAGTCACGTGCAGCCGCAGCCAGTGAAACTTGCCGAAACCAGTTGAGAAAAAGGCCTCGTTGTTTAAGCCGGGTGAGTGTCAGTGTGTGATAATGCTCTATTCGATACCCGAGCGTGTTGCCATTGTTGAAGGGTTCATTCTCACTGGATCTTTTGTGAAAACAAAGAATTTATTTCGGGAGAAATTTCCAGGACGTTCTGGTACCCTTGCATAATGAGAAGATTGGTGTTTGGTGTGCCATTTCCGCCACACCCGTTATTGGGCCCATATTCTTTGAGACGACAGTGAACAGTGACGTGTATATGGGAATCCTGGAGGAGTTTTATACACACTTGACCGAAGAGGAGTGTCAGTTATGTTACTTTCAGCAGGACGGTGCAACATGCCACACATCAGCTGCATCATTGTCCTTTGTGCATGAGATGTTTACACCAGAGACACTCAGCAAAGGCTTGTGGCCTCCTCGGTCACCAGACTTGTCCACGTGTGACTTTTACTTATGGGGACTGTTAAAGGGAAGAGTATACGAAACAAATCCACACACAATTGAAGAACTCAAGACCAGGATCCAGGATGTCACCAATAGCATTACAACACAAGAACTGACAATTGTATATATGAATCTCCTCAATCGTGCTCACATGTGTGTTGAAGTGGGCGGAGGACACTTTCAGCACCTCCTGTGAAGGCTGCTGTGAAGGTGAGTAGTCATATTCAATACATTACATTTCATTTATGTGTTGTAGTTAATCATATTCAATACATTACATTTCATTTTATGTGTTCACTTTACGGGCCGGTTTTACGTGCCGCACCCTGTAGTAACACCTGTTAATTTGGCTACTTATATGAGTTAGCCACGTGTCTAGTTTAACCTCATTTCCATAAAAGTTGCGTTCTCTCACAAGATATGCATTATTTATTCCTCTATATGTAGGCTACCTGTCTATCTTGGAATTTAGCCTTATTGAAACAAAATTGTTTATATGCTATTAATGTGAAATTCATCTCTTAATGTTGGATATCTACGTGATATTCATTTCTTAGAAACCTTCTCAGAGCGTGTTAGTAAATTGAATAGAAAAACGGAAGACATTCTTCATTGGATGTAACTTGTCAAAAATACAATAGTCGGCAATATAGATTTATATTTTGATTTCTGCCAAGTATTCAAATAATTTTCTTCTGAAACGCTTGCAAGAAATTTAGAAGAAATAACAATTGAATTTATGTTGCAAAGCATTAAAAAGAAATAAAAAATAGGATAAGTGGACAGGTTATTTTGATGTTATTGTGCTATCGTCCTTGCTAGTCTACAACCATAAGCAGAAAGTATATATACTCGTAGGAATATGTTTCGTACTTAGATATATGTTTCCAGATGCAAAACAGGTTTCTTTCTGTTTTTGATAAGTAAACATAACAATGTGGGTGTTTCCACTGTTTCTCGGCTGTGACGGCCTCATCTTCGAGCGTGGTAAATGGGAGAGAAAAATAATCATGTATCGTATTTAAAACACAGTTTCTGAATAAAAACTGATATTTATCACGTGCAATGTTTTGTGTTGAACAAATGATATTTAATACGTATATATTATTTATAAAATTCGAATTATTAAGCACGTAGGTAATAATTAGTTAGCGTTTGAAGTGATTTTTAAAAATCTATAATAATTTTTGATTCAATATACTTTTATTTTTGTTATTTGTCTATTGCCTATAAGTTGGTCATTATCCAATTAGAACGACGGTGTTCAATATGGACGTACTGCACTATATACCGTGAATTGTGGGATGTAACCAAAGTAAGACACTTATATTGTGTTAATTTTAAACAAAATGTGCATACAACACTGGTGGAAAACCTATAGGGAAAAAACCCTTCTGAAGGCCAAGAACAAAGTAAAAATATATACATATTATTGAAATGTGTAATAACAATTCTAACTGAATTGAATTAGGGCTGGATATGGTATTGTGGTGGACTTTTGTGGTGCTGAATTTAAGGGTTTCTTAAACCTTAGATTCAGTTAATTATTTATATCACTTTCCTACGATGAAAACAGTTTCTGACATGATATTATAAAATTTCCTTATAATTAACCCGTAACCTTTTTTTTTTTTTTTTTTTACTTGTTGTTAGAAACTCTCTATGCTTGGAGAAACAAACACTTCGTATTCTGTGTAGAAGGTTGATCGTTTAGTTTTTTCCCCGAAGGCTTGGAATACTGTTGACTTTGTCTCTGGAAGACACCGGCTGCCGGTAGAAGAGGGTTGTCTCTCTCACCCTTATTTCGCTGCAAGATACGACGGGGAAATTAAGATGAAAGCTGCAAGTCCCCGGATATCCTCTTTCGTTCTTAATTGAAAGAAAACAGAGCCAAGAAATTCAATACGAACTCCATCTAGGATGTGGGTCGAACTAGAAAGAGAACTGAAGCCTGTTTAGGAACGTTCCTCAAATTGATTGATACCTGCTAAAACACCATGCAAGTAGAGAAATATATTTTCGTTTTGGTGCTCCTGAAAGACCTTCTTTCGGTTATTTTATTGTTTTTTCTCACACTGTTGATCTTTCTAACTTTCAGAAGTGCAGAATATTATATTTCAAAAAATAAATTAAAAGAGAAGTTTTGTTGTTCAGAAAAAATAAATTTAAAGAATTTCTGTATATTCAAAATTTATTTAATTCATACGTACGCATGAAAACAATACTTACGCACTGGCTAGATAATGACCACGCATCTGTAATTAATATCATTTAAAAGATATGATACTATGCAGACTGAAGAAAATGTATAAACTCCCTATCTCTCCAACGACTTCGACGTTGATTCAAAGCGTTGTTATGCAATTTGCATGATTCTTATTACACACTGGTGCAAATCTGTGGGGAATGAGAGGAGACATGTTCCCTCCAATCTTGGAACTGGGGGGACTGTCTCCCCCAATAATCCGATTTAAAATGTGTGTTTCTGAGAGAAATGTGATAAATTGTGTCCGATTGCCACAAAGGAAAGTGAGATGAAATTGATGTCCCCCAGAATAAGCCTCAAATCTGCCAACCTCCCAATGTTGAAGACAACTTTGCTTCCCTGATCCTCCACAGCATTTTTGTCAACTTCATAAATATTTTGAACATTGCTTTATATATTAACAACCTTTTAACGTTGTGCCTTAAAAGCATGGGGATGAACAAAGTATGACGTTTAGAAGTTGGTGATATTACTAAGAGCTTTAGAAGCGCCCCGGGGATCGAACCAAACGCATTTCCACCATAACAATGGTGGGTTATCACTGCAAATGCTTTTAAATTGCGCCTGGGATTGAACCACAGCTATCTCCACCATAACAACCTCCTAACGTCGTGCCTTAAAAGCATGGGGATGAAAAAAGTATGACGTTCAGAAGTTGCTACTACTCATTATCCAGAATGAGTAGGTTAACGTTAAGTGAAAGGAAATGATAACAAACTTTATGCTTTGTTTAATAAATGTATTGGTTTAAACAATGTCATGATGTCTGTCTGTATGTTTGAGTGTGAATGTAGAATAATAAATCAGATCACAAATTGTAAACGTTTAGAAATTGTATTACTATTAACACGCACATAGCTGAGGCACACATACCTGCTTTATACGATGAGTGTCTGGACTGATGATTGTACTTCTTAGCTTTGGATCTCCTGGACTGGATAGTTGGTGGTATGTAGTTTCCAACTGAATACCAACTTAAAGCCAACCATTATTAGCAGGCTATGGTTGGACGATGAACGGAGAGAAGATCACCCTTGATCTACTTGTGGTTGTGATGGATCGCAGACCACAGTTCGGCTGCTACTTCTCTTTTAAAGTGTCTTTGATTCCTCTGATCCACTTCTGATTTACTTTTCCTCCAGATCCTCTCCGACAAGAGGTTTTTGTTTACCAATTCCAGACACTGGAATTCGCTTCGTCGTTTATTTGTGTTTACCTCAGCTATTGGTGAAACATTGGTTTCAACCCGTATTACATCGTGACCAAATTTCCAGACTGACAATCTCTGCAGATCTGAAAGTTGTGCCACATTTAAATTGTGTCAATTTTAACAGACTAGATTGCACATTGATGACATTACAGATTTCTTTTACATCTTTACAAACCAAAACAAAACAAACAAACTGACGACTTAGCGTTTCGCCATTATTTCAGTGACAACATAACACAAATACAACCATTTACGTAAATAAATAAATGCACGTGTTCATATGACATAACATTACATTCTTACTTCAATGTAATCTCTTTAATTTTAATTCCAATAAATCTTAGTTTCCATCACCAAAATAAAATCTTCAAACCGTACACTGCTACTATATATATATATATATATATATATATATATATATATATATATATATATATATATATATATGTATATATATATATATATATATATATATATATATATATATATATATATATATATATATATATATATATATATATATGGGAACGGTCTTACCCGTCCCCCTCAATGTTGAAGACAGATTTGCGCCGCAGTTTTTACTCAAAGTTGTAGCAAACTGGTTTAAGTTTTCAACTCTGAAACTTTAATAACACAGTATGTATTCTTCCCTAGTTAACACCCTTATTCTTATTATTCCTACTTCCTCTGCAAACTCAATTGAATTTTCTATTCTCAATCTACTGAAGCTAATACATTCATATTCTAATATTCAAACACTTTACAGGTCACTGCGTAATCCTGAAATAAATTGTACATTCTAAAAAAAAAAAAAATCCGAACATTAAAACTTAAATGATCTTTTATTCGTGATATGAAATATATCTTTTTGAAATGACATTTAACGACAACAGCACAAGGCAAACGATTTATTTATAAAATCTAAAATGAGATCAGAAAGTCATCGTTTGTCTACGTCGTAGTATGATTTCTTTCGTGCTTTATAAAATTTATTTTCGCCTTAGGTGTGTTCGTTTGCTAGTTTAGGTGTTTGTTTTGATCAAATAACTTTGGAGATAAAAGTTGTAGTAATTTGATGAATTGTATATAATATAGCTTGTTAATTTATTTTGAGATAGCTAAGAGTTATTGCAATTAGCGGTTCACTGTTTGTACCTACAATTACAAAAGAACAGCTTTAAAACATTGAAATATTTGTAGTAATTCTCGTATTATTTGAAAGAAAAGTACAATGGTAGAGGAAGAGAATTACTATTTCCAGATTTCGAATTAAGTTTGAACTAATCATTTGACCGAGATAATTTTATTAGTGATATAGAACTGTTCTTTCAAGAACTGGAAGCAACATAGTCATACAAATGATAATAAAATTTATAATATCAGATAGTGCTGGTTAACATTAAAATTGCAATATCAGGGAGGGAAAAAATAATTTACCTTATATGTTGAGTCATCATCATCATATCATCATAGGTATTCTGCCCTTATTGGCAGGTCACTTGCCGCAGCTGAGAAGCTTCCATGCTCCACGGTCCTCCGCTAATCTCTTCGTCTTCACGTATGATCTTTCTGTTTTTATATCATCCATTAATTGTAGTCTCCTCCCTCTCTTTCGCGCCACCATACCCTCTTGATACAATTTCTGCTCCTTAATCAATGTTCCAACCAGTCTTTTTCCTCTTCTTAATAATATCTAAAAGTGTTCTTTTCTCCCCCACCATTTCTAACACTGTCGCATTCGTTTTCCTCTCGACCCCAACTAATTCTTTCCATTCTTCTCCACACCCGCATTTCGAAGGCTTCTAGTCGATTTTCTCACTTTTACGTAGTCTCCTCGTTTCCGGCCCATAGAGTACAACACTCCACACGACGCATTTTATGAGTCTTTTTCTCAACTCTTTATTCAAGGTCCCACAAAACAGACTTTTTTCCTCCTAAAGGTCTCTTTCGCCATTCCTATCCTCTCTTTACTTCACGTTCGCACTTCATGTCATTACTAAGAATACAACTCAGATAACGAAAACTGTTCACTTATTCTATTTTCTCCCACCTTTATATTTGACACAGATCCCTTTGTTATATGTTGAGAGTGTGTGGAAAATGACAGGGTAATGAGATGTTTACTAGCGTAGCTCACTGTCAATACCTGCGCCAATAATATAGAGAAGTTCAATAGAGATTGGGAACATTGATATGAAGTGTCGGTTGTAATATTTCTTATTGGGTAACCCGACAGCCATGCTAACTGGTTTGCGCTTTATATCGTGGAGGAATTAAGTATTAGCAATACTAAGGATTTCTCTCTTGCTGCGAAATTGATCCCTGTGTTGGACAGAACCCAGATACTGGATGTGAATAAGGAACCGATGTCTCGGGAAGATGAAACATGATTATGAAAATTATTCCACAACCTGGTCATACCACTGACGTAGAAGACACAATTTGTGTATATGGTTATTACAAATCGCACACTCATGTCATGAACGATTGAAAATATTGTACAGTACTTATATTCGCACTTTGGCGTTTAGTGCAAAGTAGAGACGTGGGGCAGTTTCCCAAGTCACTCATTGAAACGATTTCCTTTGACTTCTCATCATAGACTTCTTCGATTTGAATGTTTTCGCGTATGACAGGCTGATTACCTCATATTATCTCTCCTGACAAACCTCAATTTTGTTTGCATCTATGACTTTAGCATTCATGTCTGGCAGACTATGACAATTGTATGGTTAAGATTTGAATTGCGCTTCACTACTGAGATGTGTCACTGAACATTATGTTATTGCGTTCCATCAAATGTGTTTCCAGTCCTGGCCAAAAATGTTTAAATGGGAGACACTGATTAATTACTCTTACATTTCTCATAGTTTTAGCCATTGTTGTGATCCAACTTGGATGTAGACGTAACGAAGAAAGTTCTGTCGCTCTTTCACCCACACCTTCAGCCATCGATATGTGACCTAAGACGTGCCTGAAAGATCAAAAATAGTTCCATCAGCACTGACTAACTTTTGCCAACGTTCTGGAAGGTCATGGATTCCGTCGCGGTAGAACTTGGTGGGCTTGAAGCAAAGAAAGTATCAAGTGCATTTTACACCTCTACTAGGGATTTGGAATGGCGTCCTCTAAAGTAATTGTTTAAGAAATAGAAGAGGTGATAATTGGATGGTGTAGAGTCCGGAAAATATGGCGGATGCAACAGTGTTTCCTATCCAAGGCGTAGAATGGTGTCCCGGGTCATCCTTGCCATGTGGGGCTTAGCGTTGTCCTATAACAGGAGGACCCTTTTGCGATTCACAGATGCTGGCTCCAGAGTTTCGAGTTTTTTCCTGAACCCTGAACATGGCTCAACTGCTGTCAGTACACAGTTGCATTGATACTTTGACCGGCTGATAGCAGTTTCCAATGCAAGATGACACGAGCAGTCCACCAAACGAACACGAGGAATTTCTTCTGGTGCAGTGCTGCTTTTGGTTGTTTTGGAACCGGCTTATGGGATGCTAATCAATAATGACGGCTTCGCGGAGCTTCCTACAGGACCCATTTCTCATCACATGTCAAAACCCTGTTCAGAAATAGCTCCTTCCTCAGACGAGACAGCAAAGAAATACAAGTGTCTGCTCGTGTTGCCTTCTGGCCCCTAGTCAATATGATTTTTACTGTTAAGAGAAGACAAACAACATAGTAGTACCTCGGTATACGTCAGTTTTGGAATAAGTCCAATTGGTATATACAGTATATATATGTCCTGTTTAGACACGAAACATTCTAGACTACCTAGGTATGGAGGGCAGATTTTCACAGTGACAGAGCGCTTACCTCTGTGGCATGGGGCCCCTGGTTCGAACCCCGGCCATGTAAGTTTGCTGTGGACAACATCGTATCTGTGGGTTTTCTCGGGGTTCTTCCGTTTCCTCCCATATTCTCGTTTCCAGTAATCCTTCCACCATCATTCAGTTGCCTTAATCATCCATCTCCCTTAGTCTAACAGGCGTAAGCATCTGACTTTCAGCGTTTTACAAAAGGAATTAAAATTTCGAAACCAATACCATTTAAACAGATGGCGGACGAGGTTGCTACAATAGCTAAGTACCTTTTCTTTAATCTTGGTTCCTATTCCCAAACATAAGAATGTTCATTTTCAAGTTTTGTTGCAATTTTTAATGATGAGCCTATAATTTTGTGCTCCAAGGTATATACAGGAGCTCGCATATGTGTCAAAAATGAAATAACACATGTAAGATTTACAAGAATACGAAAAATACTTTACCGGTTAAATTTGTTTTATTTGCATCGCTCTCCGCGGAGCAACTCTCGTCTCCCATTTCACTATCATTGTCCCATGATACAAGAAATTAAATGATTAACCAATGACCTGAAGAACACTGTCATTGTCACTAATTCCTTCTGCAAGCCGGAATATTTCACTCCCCAATTCACATTGTATAGTAATTGTATAGTAATTGTATTTACATTTATTTCTGAAATAGTGTCTTTAGAATCATGAGTGACACCGTCGCTATTACCCTGTAATGCCTCGTCTTGACTACAACCGTCAATTACGTCTTGCACGATATTTTTACATTGGTGAATGGACATACAACGGCGCTTGTTCAATGGCTCGAATTCTATACCTTTCAATAATATACTCGGAACAGCATTATTTCTTAGTTTGCGTGTAAATGATTCTCCTGGCATTAGCTTTCCTTTCAGTAAACATGACTGCTCGAAGTCGAACTCTTCAAGATGTTTGGAACAAACACGAGTGTTTTTATTTGGCACAAAATTGTTCCTATTGATTTTCTTGAGAAATAATTTATATTGATCTTGTGATTTCTCACGACTTGAAGACGTAAGAATAAGATACTTTATGTCCCTCACCCTTAATTGCACAAGAATTACAACCGAAAACAGCACGTGTTAGGCATTCCTACTTCACTTCACGGATACAGCACGCACTGAACTAACACGTGTTTTCTGCTTCGCACCAGTGTTTCTTTCAGAAAAAAATGTTCTGAGGTACACACTTAGTATTCGGTGGGGCACATATTATTTTCACACGGTACTATTTTTTTCGCCTCTTCTGAGGGGACACACTCGGAGCTCCGTGAGACAGTGCCCCCCAAAAGAACATGTCTGGAAGAAACAATGCTTCGCACAACACTACGTATTCACTGCTCTCTTTCTCTCTCCCTATTTTTTTTTTTTTTTTTTTTTTTTACTAACGTTGTAGGAAAAACAACTAACAAAAACGTCCCTCAAGAGTTCAACACAAAGCAAGACTGCTGTCATTGTCGTCGAGCTATACAATTACTACTTTTCATATAGTCTTTAATAATGATAATGATAATATTATAACAACCTTTGCTAAGAATAGTAAAGGGATCAAGGCTAGACTTTTCAATTTCGTCCAGTAGATGTCAACCGCTGGAGAATGTTCGCTATCATCTAACTGCTCAATATGTAAGTTCTAGTATTCTACAACTTCACACTTTTGTTTTAATGGTAGGAAATGAGATATTATATATGCCTAATATATATATCAGATAGTTACTGTGTGAAGCGTAGTAACAGATGTGCTAACGAACATTACAATCGTATAAGGCCCGCTAGTATGAGATTCAAATAACTGACAATGCTCAGCATTGTTAAATCGAGTGACCCTCCCTCTCACTAATTCCCGTCCCCAAACTATAGGAACAAGTCTATAGTATCAGGCAAAAGACACACAGTTTTTTTTAAAAATCATAATCTGAGTGCGTCTAGTAATTATTCAATGGAACATACGGTAAGTTATAAATTGGGGAGAATGCGCTCCCTCATTATTGGTTCATTTCAACTGCAAACAATTGGAACGATTGGAAATTCTCAGGGAAAAAATCATTATCGATATATACTTTCGCTTATCCAGCTGCAGGAAATGTAGTCCCGGTATCAGAACTTGATGAACCTGCATTGCTATATTATTTTTCAAAAAATGTGTCCCAAACAAGAGTAACTTGTGATCGAAATTTAATTTGTTTTGTCTTTCGGGCATTTCTGCCGCCCGGAAATATGCCTGGACGAAACACTAGTCATGAAGTTGGAGTACTTAAAAGAAGAACTAATGGACTACGCTCAAGGAGACCAGCTAAATGGGGATGTGATCCGTGGTGTGATGACTAACCATCCTCTAACTTAAAACATCTGATGAAGAAATTAAATGTCGACTAAAAGCAGGGCATTCGTGTTATTATTCCATAAAAAATCTCTTGTTGTTGCGAATTCTGTCGAGGAAATTGAAGCTTAAAATATATATAAAACGATAATCATGCCTGTTGTTCTGTATGATTGCGAAACATGGTCACTTACTCTGAGGGAAGAACATACACTGAAAGTATTTGAGAACAAGATTCTGAGACGAATATTCGGACACAAGAGGAACGGAAATAGGGAATGGCGGAAACTTCATAACAAGGAACTACATAATTTATACGGTTTACCAAACATTGTTAGGGTCATAAAGTCTAGGAGGCACGCTTTCAAAATCTTGACTGGAAGACCAATCGGGAAACGACCATTAAAAAGATCTAGGATAAGATGAGAGGACAATATTAAGATGGATCTCGCAGAGATAGGAATACAAAGTAGAAACTGGATCCAGTTGGCTAAGGATAGAAGTCAGTGGAGAGCTTTTGTGAACGCGGCATTGAACCCCCGGGCTCTATAGGCCATAGAGTTAGTTAGTTAGATGTCTGGCCTAAGTCCTTCTTGCCAGGAAGTTGTTTAAATACATATATTAACGTAGATACACTCATATATGTACATATATACATACAATATATATATTTACACGTACATCCTAATATTCTATTTACAATATTTTTACATTTATGTACAAATTCTGTTTACATATTTACAATATAATGCACTATATAATTACATTTTTACAATTATTTACCAATATTATTTACAGACAATAAAATTATAAACAATTTTAACATATTTACAGTAGATAATTGTATTTGAATATACATTGGTCACTACGTATGTATTTAAAAGTTCAATAAATCTTAACACAGTCTCAGAAGTAATTGCTAGTTTGAATGAAATACAATTCCGTTCAACAACAACAACTGATCAATCTCACCATGGCCTTGATTCTACATGGCCGAAATTTATTTATATCTTCCACAGTGATGTAATGCTAATTTTTTAGGTGGGTATACGCTCCAACCCTTATTAGACACACACACACACACACACACACACACACATATATATATGTATATATATATATATATATATATATATATATATATATATATATATATATATATAGGGTGTTTCAAAACAATACCGACAACGTTTGGGAGGTGATTCCTCACACCAAGATAAGACAAAAAGTATAGACCAACCTGGGTGCACAAATGCTTCCTTTCGGAGTTATAGGATGCTGAAAACATGAACTTTAAAGATCCATAGCTCCGAAACTATGAGACCTACCGTAGTCGGGTCAAGACTTTATTTAGGAACTAATGTGTGCCCTATCCAAATATCCATGATTTAGAACCATGTGGTACTTCTGCAACAATTTGTATATAGGTAGTTGGTGAGTACTTCAAATTATATGATGGTAGCCAAACTTCCTCTATAAAAATTGTTGCGTGAGTACCTTAGGATTCTGAAAGTGGATTTTTGGATAGGGCACATATTAGTTCCTAAGTAAAGTTTTTACCCGACTACAGTAAATCCCATAATATTGGAGCTATAGACCTTTAAAGTTCATTTTTCCATGTTTTCGGCAGCCCATAACTCCGAAAGGAATCATTCGTGTACCCAGCTTGGTCTATATTTTTTGTCTTGGTGTCAGGAAACACCTCCCAGACGTCGTCGGTGTTGTTTTGAAACACCCTATATATATATATATATATATATATATATATAATGTCTCTTACAACGCTTGGAGGTTGAAAGTAAACACGAAAACATGCAAGAAATGTTTAATACATGGAAGTCGAAAGCGGCGTTCTTTCTAAGCTATGGGCGCGGGAAAGTGCAGAAAATTGAACTTCGAGCATAAATAGCGTAAAGACTAATGGTGTTTGAAGAAGCGGTATGGTGAATTTCAGAGAAAACTACATTTGTATTTTCGAAACATACCACATTCAAGATGGTCGGGAAATTACGCAAGATTTGATTAAACCTTGACCCACTCAATCCACAATTATCTATGAGACCTTGACTTAGTTTGTGAAATTTTGTATTTACTTTCCTCAAACCCTTGCACTTGGTATTTCCTGACAACACAGGTGTGGTACCTACTAAACAGGCCTTGGCCGATACCTTCTTATATCCTTTACATTGTTATTATTGTTAACTATTCAGTATAAAATGGTTGATGATTTTTAAATAATATTTCTTAAAAGAAATAAAAGTTGTAAACTAAAAAGTGGAAGCTTTTCAAATTTTTAAATTCAAATGTGAATTTTTAATTTAAATAAAATAAATCCGAGGAAGCAAGAAAGAAATCCCGCAAGTCTAGCTCTTCTACACTACTTGACAAAATGCTAAGAAACAACTGTTTTTTGTCATGTAATATTCCAGGCAGCCAACCAATTACAGTCAAATACAATGCAGAGGACGTAGTTGAGCAGGACCCGTTATCTGTATAAGATGCAGGGCACGAAATCTTTGTATTCAGTCGAAAGTGCATGCAGTGAGGTGTTTGGCGTATATAGCGCCGTAGGTGGTGGAACTCTGTTCTGTGTAATTTAGAGTAGTGGAGCAATAATTAAGTGCAACATGGCTTCAAGACAACATATGTGTGCATACGATCGTGGATATGCAAGTGTACGGCTGGAATCTAGCCAAAATTCACTACTCTGGTGACATGGGAGTGTCAAAAAGTTCATCTCGCGATTGAGAAAGGGTGCGGAAAGTAGAAATGCGATGCAAAAGCATGCCGATGGACATCGAAGGAAGATCACACCTCAAGATGATCGATATGTATCTCTAGTGGCGAAGAGGAACGGACATCGCACGCCGCATCAGATAGATGCAGATCTTGAAATCGCTACCGGTACACATGTATCTGCCAGAATAATTTTTCGGCGCTTAAATCAGATTGGTTTGTATGCAAGGAAGCCTGTTAAATGCACCCCACTTCAACCACGCCATCGTCGCGAACGAATACAGTGGTGTCAGAAATAAGTTGGTTGGAATCAGCAACAGTGGTCCAGAGTGATGTTCTCCGATGAACCCCGTTTCACTGTGATAAGTAATTCTGTCATCAGTAACTGTGGAGAGAGCGGGGAACACATTATGCACAACAGAATGTTCATGAACGTGATCGCTAAGGCGATGGTGTGGGCAGGTGTTATTCACAATGGCAGAACCCTGCTTCACATCTTTGAGCGAGGTAGCCGGATATCGCATCGGTATTGCAGAGAGATTCTCCTGAATCATATTCGTACTTTGTGGGGTGCGGTAGGTCCAGACTTCCTGTTCATGTAAATGCGCACCTACACAAGACCGCTGAAGTATGGGACACAATTGAACGTGAATATATTACACGTATGGCCTACATTCTCTCCGGACCTTAATCCTACTGAGCATGCCTGGGATGTCCTTGGCAGACGTATTTCGAAACGAACTCTCCCTTCCCGAACCATACAAGAACTGACAATCGCCTTGCAAGGGGAATGGGACAATATCCCAGAAGGACTCATCACTAGTTTAGTGGAAAGCATGAATAACAGATGCAAAATGTGCATTGATGTCCGAGGAGGTCACACATCTTTCTGAGGTACTCATATCTGTGTCCCTCTAATAGAAAGACTCATTTTGCGTGGGTCTGGACATGCTCCAAAGAGCGCCTTTTTCTTTTCCCTTTTTCTTCTTTTTTTTCATGTGGCGGAATCTGTATCATTTTCCATTAGAATTAATTCCACACTGTCTCTACTGCATATATACTGCGTTCCACTTCTTTCCGCAATGTCTATTATAAGTTATTCCGAAAAATGTTATTGTTCCTTAGTATTTGACAAGCAGTATAGGTAGATTACAATTTCCGTGATCAGACATTTTCTCAGATATTGAAAGGTGTCTCATCACTTCGTATTAAATTATTAAACCTTGAGCACACTGTGAGAGAAAAGGATTTTTAAAGGGCGTTGCCCGAACTTATAAGCTGATGTACTATTCCAGCATTCACTTAATGTCAAAGAAAAGCGTGGAAAAACCAGTGAGGATCTGGTTGGGTATTGATTTTTTAAAACTACCGTTACTCGAACAACTGTTTCCAGCAAAATTTAAACCTAGAGCCGTTCGTACAGATGTAAATTCCAATAATAATTATAAATCGGTCAAGATCGTGTGAAAAAGCCTTTGCAGATCAGCTATCCTAAGAAAGGTTTTTCTTCACTCGCACCAGGCAAATGTCGGAATGGAATTTATAGGTCTCAAGTAGTCTCTTTCCAATGCCGTTAACGAAGGACGTTATTCCTCTGACATCTTCGTCGTCAAGTCGGAGGCGCCATAAAAACCTCCATAATGTGAATAAATAAATATATATACGTCTTTCTCTGAAGCAATATCTGGCAAATTAACATGTTCTGTGGAATTTCTTCGCTATTTCTCGATATCTTTGCTTTTACATTTTCACCAACGGAATTTGCACAGCTATTGTCTCTTTCCCTTTTTAATTCTAACAATTTCTTGGACATCTTCCAAATTGTGAAGCGACTCTTAATTCGTCAATTCACAAAGAAAGTTTACACGCTACCAACCAAATATTTTCGAAGTGACGGTAGTACTGAAATGATCAAAGATTGCTGTGACACGCTTATACGCTACAAGACACATTCCTAACGTTTATTTTCTAGCCCCTACTGTTAAAAAATTTTCTTCAAATATATTTTTTATCTGAACAAAAACGAAACAACAAAGAAAAATGTTTATCTTTATCCTTTTTTGTCCAGTAGGTTGCAGAAAAACTACTACTAGTACTAGCTGCTGAGTACTTATCGAACTCAATTGCCGCTTTCTTTGCTGTCAATTGCGACTACAAATGAGCAGTACTAATCCGAAGTTCGCTGTTATAGTTGATGGTATTGGGAACGATGGTGAATGCTTTACACTAGACCGACAATAAGTTACATGTTTTGTTATTTTTGTGGAGATCAACGATTTCTTGGCGCGAATCTTTTTTCGAACCTCCTGCCGCGATTAAAAAGGAAATTGTTCTATCCCGTATTGCCTCGCTCAAATTGTATCTAATTGGCAGACTTTGAATTTGGATCAAAGAGGGTATGAAAACTTTAGTTATTGCTATGTCAAAGCATAACAACTTTAATGTCACCACATAGATATAGGTCCTACACCTTACCCTCGTTCCTCCTCACCCATCTCCCATTGATCTTTAGAAACAAAAGAGCTTCTAAGAGTTTCCAAGAAAAACATTTGGAAACAGCTCGGCTTTATTTTATTATAATACCAGAAGTCAGCTTTCAGAAGGTAAAGACATTTGAGGAAAAACCACTGCAGTTTCAGACTGCTGTTTTTAATTATAAAAGGGATTATCGGAAAATTAGATTCAATATTCACAAAACGCAAACATTTTAAAACAATTTAGATATCATTCGCAGCAATAATCTGACGAACAGCTGTTTAGTGAGAGTTTGTTGTAAAATACAGTACATGAAAAGCAGTTGTTGTTTGTTCCAATAAAGGGCGTACACTATGGATCGAATGTAGCGTATACCGGCGTACTTCCTAAATTTTAGGTGGCTATACGATAGTTTCCAAAAAGTAGAGGTGGGTATACGCCGTATACCTTCGTATACCCTCCATTACATCCCTGATCTTCCAGCAACGATTCATTCTCAAAGTCAGTTATTTTGATCACAACATTTATTTCTTTTATAGATATTTCAAAATATTACTTTTCTCTTTGGCTAGTACCATCAGACATGCAGCAACAAGAAGGAGCTTGCTGTTGGAACCCTTTTCTGGAAACCATTTCTTCAATCTTTCTAAGTATTCTTCAACCTTTCTAAGAATGTTAAATGGTGCTTCAGTGTCTTCTGGTACTTGGAAACTTCTTCATTTTTCTTATGCTCATTGATTTTTTTAACTGCACATTTCTCCTTTCTTTCAGCGACCAACTTCTTCAGGGTGTCATAATGATAATCTACGTTTATTCTTTTGACTGGGAAATGCATTGATGAGCTGTTCTGGTTCCATACGAAAACCTTGATTGAAAAGAAAACTTAATTTATTAACAATAGCTAGAACTAGTGAAATCTGGTGAACACATCTCTAACTTCGAAATGCTAGAGATAATACAATCAGTTAGCTGCGAACAGACAACACGATTAATCACAAAATATTTTCAACCATGAGCAGATTGTCTGTCATTAGTAAGGCCCGGATTTTTATGTAGTACAAAGTACCGAAATATGTACATAAATATGTAACAAAAATCAATGAAATATGTAAGAAATATGTTAAAAATATGAAAATATGTAAAAAAAAAAATTCGTGTTTATTTTGTGTCTGTGCATTTTCTTAACTAATAAATATACTGTAACATATTTGTGTAATAAAAGCTTAACAAGTGTAAATAACTTCCTACAGATACGTACACATTTTTAAGAGAAACAAATGAAAATATGTACCAAGAAAGTAAAAAATTACATTATTGAACATAAAAAAAATATTGATTTTTTTTCTAGCATCTCGCTAACATTTGCAATCCACCCGAAATTACTTGCAATGTACGCTAGTGAACATTGAACAACAGGAGTTTTGAGCGTACTTTGAGAATCACGCACTGCTGCACTGGTCTCTCCAGGAAATGTGGTGACAACTGACTTTACAGCATCACAATTTTCATTGTAGAAGTTAACAGCCTTTATCCAGGTACCCCACCGTGTCAGTACAGGCTGCGGTGGTAGCGACATATTTGGTAGCATATTGTTGTAGCACTGCACACGACCAGGGGCTTTCACAAAAACTTTCTTAGTAGAAGACACAAGCTCATTGACTTCAGGGAAGTTGATCCGCACCTCCTCTGCTACACGATGTAATCCATGGACCAAACAGCACATATGAATGAGGTTTGGGAGAGCACTTTAAGCGCATCGGCAGCTCTTAACATGTACGCCGCAGCATCAGAACACATCAGAAGCACCTTTTCTGCAGGAACACTTTCTGGCCACAACACTCTCAGTCCATCATTTACGAAACGTGCAACTGTGGAATGGTTTGTTTTGTCCAAAACTTTTGAACAGATCAGAAATTGTAGTGATGGAGAATCAGGGTCAAGCTTTCCTACCACCAGATTGGCAACGAAACATCCTAATACGTCTGTAGTTTCATCCACCGTAAATCATATATGCGAATCACCAATTTCAGCTCGAATGTGTTTGATAGTATCTTCATAGCACACATCCAAATAATTATTGCGGATAGTAGCCTTGATTCGTCAGGAATGTGTCTCTTGCAATGTTTTTCCAAAAAGGACGCGAACTGTGGGACTTGCAATTTGTGCCACGGTATGTCTGCTGCTATGAACGCATTGGCAGGGTCTTTATAAAACTCACTGCTGTTTTCAGATGTGGTTTTGTTTGGGTTAAAAGTTTTTGCTTTGTGGCACGCTGTAACACGTTGTTTTTCATATGAATAGCTGTTTTCATGTTCTGATCCAATTGCGACTTCATTGAACAGCCCACTTTCTTATCGAATACTTCACAAAATACAATTTTACCGTCTGTGGTATAAGAGTCATCCATAGCTATTCACGATTTCAATTTTGACGCTAAAGAGGAAGCCATCATTGAAAACAAGAAACTGAATCGGTCACAAACTGCACACTAACAAACCGGTCGCGAAACTGAATCCTTTTTCCTTTTGTTTGAAGGAAGAAGTGGCGGAGTAGCCATCGAGTCATACAAATGCGATTTTTTATTCGATTTAAGAAACAAGTTATAAAGCCTAGCAGCTCCAATCACCTCCCTCTCACCGCCACCCCCACCCGTAGAGGTTGCACATACAAAAAAAGTGAGAAAGCCAGCCAACTGTGTGCGTTTTAGTTTGTTTTGTCGGCACACATCCGAGTGGCGTCTGCTTGCAAAGGCGATAAGCACAAAAATCCTTAGGGTATATATTGTTTCCTTTCTTTATATATAAAAAAACATTTTTTTCAGGATTGGAAGCGATAACTGACGACGTTTCTTTCCAAATTGTAGAGTGTACGATTTGTTTTAACCCAGCTTCCCCGCATTGCAAATCGGTTGAACAAAGTGAGAGAAAAAATACAGATAAATAAATAAAGTATTTTTTGAGTTATTGTTCCATATATAGGCCTATTTTTATTTACGTATTATTTAAAGAAAATTAGCGAAAAGGAGCAAGGAAACTGAATTTATGTAAAAAAATATGCACAGTAGATGGAAAATATGTAACAGACTTCAAAATATGTAAAAATATGTAACGTGATTTTGGTATATATGGCTTTTTATTTCGTAATTTGCGAACATTTCATATTTTCACCAGCGTACATACAAAGGAAAAAATATGTAAAAACATAAAAATCCGGGCCTTAGTCATTAGTTACCTCACTTCTTGACATATTTGATGGGAAACAATCTTCAACTGTTTTCTGCAGTCTTATAGTATATCCTGGTTGAAGTAGAAAACGGAGATTGGGTTGTGAATGTAGAAGATATCATGATGCGGCTATCAAATCAAGACGGAGAATACAAAGGAGTAATATTCGAAGTCAAGGGAAATTCAACACTGTTTTCATTTCAAAAAAAGTTTATTGTAAGATGGCCGCAGTTGAAATGTTTGATGGGCGCGATGGCCCAATAGCAAATCTTTCCTCAGTGTAACTTAAGAAATTGAGTTGATATTGTAATCAGAGAGTATAGAAAATTGCTGACAAGAGATGATTTGTCCGCTTCATAATACAGTTGGAAAAACTGAAGTAATTGATCATTTGAAGAAAAATATATCGGGTTGTCTCATTTGAAGTATTGTTATCTTCACTTGGAGACTCATCAGGCAAAGTAATCAGTAACTGAGAGACTTAAGTTAACACTCCATCTCGATTTCGTCAGTTAGTATCATTAAATCTGCAGCAAGTTGAAAGATACGTTCCCTTTTTACGGATTAGAACTGAGACTATCTTTCATTTCTCAGGTACATGTGACATTTAAGCAATTATTTTATCTGGCGAAGTCGTTGAAGTAGGCGTTGTAGCAGAAAATGAGACAGTGAGGTTTCCATTCTAGACATTCAGGTGGAGGCAGTGGGGTTTCCATTCTTGATATTCAGGCTGATCGTTACGAGATGTGGCCCCTGAAAACTTCAATAGTAAAAAAGGATATTTGGGGTCGTCGGAGATCTCCTTTCTTCTCATGAGCTTTTGTTTGGGTCTTTGAGGTCCTGTCGTGACTTGAATTAAAAAAAACATTTACCATGTTACGTGAACTATAAACAAAACAAAGTGTTCTGCATACAAAATATCTACAGCGAATAATTTTCTTAAAAATATTATTATCGTTATATTGTTGTTAAAGTTTTTTGTTGTTTAATTTTGAAATAAATTCTACTCTGATTGCTACTACTTCAATAATAACTATGCGTTTTATTCAAAATCATTTGAGAATTTCGTCGCCCGTCCTAAAGTTAATTTTGTTGGACTGCTGGATACATCAGCTGTAATTAAAAATGGTAATTGATTGCATGAATAATAAAGGAGAGTGCTATTAATGAATCGAATGTCATTTGAGTGGGGAGGAACCAGAACACTAAGACAGGTACGTGAGATTATTTGAGAGGAGGTAACTTGAGTTACTTTTACATTCCTTCATACGTACATAACAACAAACAGCTGAAAGTTTCAGGGAGGTTAAAGTTATTAAAGAAATGCTCAGCCATCCTCTAGATATAGGTTTCTCAGGGTATTGAAAAAAATGTATGAACTGCATTCTTCCTTGTCAAGCTATCAAGTTCCCTATCATCATAAGCATCTTCAGGTAGAGAATAGAGTTTGACTTAGTGCTCTCAAACGGGTCGGGTCAGGTCAACTCGGGTCGGGTTATCGGGTCGGGTCAGTCGGGTCAGCTCGGGTCGGGTCAGTCGGGTCAGCTCGGGTCGGGTTGCCGGGTCAGGCTACTCGGGTCGGGTTATCGGGTCGGGTCAGTCGGGTCAGCTCGGGTCGGGTTGTCGGGTCGGGTCAATCGGGTCAGCTCGGGTCGGGTTGTCGGGTCGGGTTATCGGGTCGGGTTATCGGGTCGGGTTAGTCGGGTCAGTTCACTTTGGTCAACTGAGTTTAGGTTGAGTTTAAACTCGGCTGGAGTCGAAAGCTGCTGTTTTTCACTAGCTGCCTAATTAAAAATAGCAATTTTCAATTGATTTTATAGAAACCATAAATCTATTTTGAACACTTGCAGCTAGTGTTTTTATGATAAATGCTTATTTTTCTACTTGTGTGTACTTTAATTTTTAAATGTGGAAGATTGATTTTACCAATCGACTGTAATATTAATATCTGCGCCAATATGGAGTCTGGATTTAGAAGAAAACTAGAAGTTGTTTAAGCAACGCCAAAAGAGATATTGGATATGGACGACCAAGCCCAAGCAGGGCCGCGGTGGCTCAGTGGTAGAGAATTCATCTCTGGTGCATGGTGTCCAGTAGCGTAGCTAGAGTTTTTTTCAGGGGGGGGATGAAGGGCCCAAGAGGATTTTGAGGGGGACATCTCCAATATATATATATAAATATATATATATATATATATATATATATATATATATATATATATATATATATATATATATATATATATATATATGTGTGTGTGTGTGTATTCAAGGTGAATGTTTCCATCTTTATTGTTCATGATGTTACTCTTTGGAAAACAGTGAAAATATAAGAATTTAGTACCTCAAACAACTAGGATTCATTAATGCAATTGATTTCTAATATAAGTAAATAGTTATTTAATCATGGCGTTTAAAATATGTGTAGCTGGTTGACTTAAGTGGAAGCAAATACACTTTTACAGGTAAAGAAAATAACTTATAGGTTCATGCCTCTACTTGAAGAGGATCTTTCTATTCGTGTGGGCAGCAGCAAACATATCCACAACTTGTTAAAGATCTAATGATTTATCAATTTTCTTCTCAAAATAAAGTAACACTAAGTTTTTCAACCTATCATGAGTCATTGAATTGCGTATACAAGTCTTTAATCTTTTCAAAGAAGAGAATGACCTTTCACATGTAGCACTAGAAACTGATATAATCACAGAGATGATACCTAGCTTGTAGGTTTCTAGGAATGCGTTTTTGTAGACACAAAGAAGATCAACGAAATTCGTTAAGGAATCAGCTTTCGTTTTCTTCTCGTCTTCATACAACTTAATTGTTAGAGCAACCCAAATTATGCTTTATTTCTTGTTTAATTATGCTTTTTTTTAAATTATGCTTTATTGTTAATTTCAATGATTATTTTACATTAATCGTGTATAATGTATATTTATTATACATTAAATATTCTAAATATCTTAATCTATTTATTGATATTTTTTTGCAACTAGTTTCTCTCATATTTAATGAACTTTCTACTTAATTCATTGTAAAGAGATGTGCTTTGCTCGAATAAATTTTTTCTATCATTTGTGTGCGCCTTACAGGTACATATATACAGAAAGGGAAAGTAAAAGATGCCACCAAAAAGTACAGAAAGTGCTTAAGTTCAAAAAGTAAACATAACAATACAGTGACGATGCCAGAGGGGAGAAGGGGGGAGAGCGCCCCCCTAGTAGCTACTTCTGCCCCCCTGACTGCCACCTAGACTGCCCCTCCAGACTCGTACAATCTTTAAACATTCTTCACGTAGTATTTTATATCAGTATCATAACCAATCTCATTGATAAATTGTAGTCTACTTTAGTAGTAGAAAATGGATCGATCTGGATCAGACCTGGGCCAGTTTTAGCCAACTCACAAGCCACTGAGAAAATGACCACCGTGCACCGTGAGCCCACGGTCTTTTACGACCTCCATTTTAGGGGTGAATTCGTTCCCTTTTACGAGCACTTTTTGGGGGGTGTATTCATTCTCTTTTACGAGCACATTTTAGGGGGTGAACTCATTCCCTTTTATGAGCATATTTTCCAACCCCTATGAACAAACAGCAGAACATCAGACTACGTAACATAACGAACATACAGAAGAGCAAATTGAACTCGTTCTCTTTTACGACCTCCATTTTAAGGGGAACTCGTTTTCAACCCTTATTTTAACATGGCAGATAACACATAAGATTACGAACACATAACATAGCAGGGGTGAACTCGTTCTCTTTTATGAGCATATTTTCAACCCCTATTTTAACATAACAGAAATGACATAAGAATACATAACTCATTCCAACCCTTATTGTAACATAACGAGCAAGGATTACAATCGAACACCCACGGTCTACAGATAATCATTTGAGATGGTGTATTCATTCATTCTCTTTGATGACCATTTTTCCACCCCTAATGAAATTACATAGGAGAGCAGATAATACATAAGATTCGTTCTCTTTTACGACCTCCATTTTAAGGGTGAACTCGTTCCCTTTTATGAGCACTTTTTCAACCCCTATTTTGAACATTTTAACATAGCAGAAATGACATAAGCATGTCCTCAAACTACTGGCCATCGTGAACAAAAGGTCAAACTCGAAAACGAAATAACATATTGAGGTGCTGTTTCCACATTTAGTAATTGGTCATCAGGTACTACATGTCCCAAAATTAGTGGCCATCGAGTTCAAAGGTCAGCATACTTAAAACCCAATAACTCGAAAACGGAGCCACACATTGAAGCGCTGTTTCCAAATCTAGTAACTGGTCACCAACTACTACAAGTTCCAAAATACTGATCATCGAGGTCAAAGGTCAACATACTTAAAACTTAATTACTCGAAAATGGATCCACATATCGAGGTGCTGTTTCCACATTTAGTAATTGATCATCAACTACTACAAGTTTCAAAAATAGTGACCATCGAGGTCAAAGGTCAACATACTTAAAACCCAATAACTCGACAACTGAGACACATATTGAAGTGCTGTTTCCACATTGAGCAATTGGTCATCAGGTACT
This sequence comes from Thermobia domestica, assembly GCF_964235325.1. Taxonomy (NCBI): domain Eukaryota; kingdom Metazoa; phylum Arthropoda; class Insecta; order Zygentoma; family Lepismatidae; genus Thermobia; species Thermobia domestica. Next base: position 115,112,873 of record NC_137467.1, read on the forward strand.
ACAAGTTCCAAAATAATGACCATCGAGGTCAAAGGTCAACATACTTAAAACCTAATATCTCGACAACTGAGACACATATTGAAGTGCTGCTTCCAAATCTAGTAATACGCCATCAACTACTACAAGTTCCAAAAATAGTGGTCATCGAGGTCAATGGTCACAGTACTTAAAACCTAATTACTCGAAAACGGAGCCACATATTGAGATGGTGTTTCCAAATCTAGTAACTGGTCATCAGGTACTACAAGTTCCAAAATAGTGGTCATCGAGGTCAAAGGTCACAGTACTTAAAACCTAATTACTCGAAAACTGAGCCACATACTCAGGTGCTGTTTCCTCATTTAGTAATCGGTCACCAACTAGTACAAGTTCCAAAAGTACTGACTATCGAGGTCAATGGTTTAATATTTAAGCCTTAATAACTTTAAACAAAACCTGTGTGACCTATTCAATTTTGTACCAAGCAGAGAAAAGTGAAGAATGAATAAATATGACTGGCTTACTTCGAGAAAGAAAGCAACGATATACATTTTAACTAGCTGAGAATTTTAAATCATCTTGTATTATTTAAATAAACGAAAGGATAAATTTTATACCAACGAGAAATGCCATTTTATACCATTTTGTATTACTCCAATAAACGAAGGAATACCAGAAAAAAAGAAGTAAAGAATGAATAAAATTTAGGTGGATTATTTCCTTTTGTACCAACTGGAAAAGAGAAGAAGAGCTACTTTAACTAGCCCATTATGTACTGTTTAAACAAACGAAAATTGACCATTATGTAACTTTTGAAATACTGAAATGTTCTATTTTTGTATCAATCAGGAAAACCCGAAGAAGGATCATTTTAACAAGTTCATAATTTTGATGTTCTACTTTTTATACCAACGAGAAAAAAATGAACTAGCTGAATATAAGAAATAATAAATTTAAGTGACCTATTCAATTTTGTACCCATGAGAAATGGCATTTTAACTGGATCAGAATTTTACTACTCAAATAAACAATGGAGTATTTAGTTTTGCACCATTTTGGAGTATTCAAATAAACAAAGGACTTATAATTTGTGTCAACTCTAAAATCAATTAAACGAAGTAATGCATTTGAAAAACTGAAGTTGAGTATTTTATACCATTTTGTATTATTTCAACAACCAAAGGAATAAGCAAAAAAAAAAAAAGATTATTTTATATCATTTTAAACTAGTCTAATAAACGAAGGCATAAATATGAGTGAGCTATTTAATTTAACGAAAGAACAAAATTGTACTAATCAGAAAAAGCGAAGAGGACCCATTTTAACTAACTGAGAATTTCTGTACCTTTTTGTACTATTTAAACAAACGATGGAATAAATTTAAGTGACCTATTCAATTTTGTACCAATGAGAAAAGGCATTTAACTGGCTCAGAATTTGAGTTGTCTATTTAGTTTTGTACCAACCTAAGAAGAAGGGTGAAGAAGGACTATTTTATAATTTTACTACTCAAATAAGCAATGGAGTATTTAGTTTTGCATCATTTTGGAGTATTCAAATAAACAAAGGAATTATAATTTGTGTCAACTCTAAAAACGGCCATTTTGTATTATTTCAACAAACAAAAGAAAAAGCAAAAAGGACCATTTTAAACTATTTAAATAAACGAAGGCATAAACATGAGTGAGACCAGAGAAAAACCGAAGAAGGTCCATTTTAACTAACTGAGAATTTCTGTACCTTTTTGTACTATTTAAACAAACGAAGGGATAAATTTGAGTGACCTGTTTTTTGTACTAACCAGAAAAATCGAAGAAGGTACCTTTATACTAGCTCAATGAACGAAAGAACAAATTTGGGTGTTCTACTTTTTTATACCAAACAAGGAAGAACCATTTTGTACTACTTAAATAAACGAAAGAAAAAGCGAAAAAAGACCTTTTTAACTAGCGCAGAATTTCTGTAACGCAAAAAATAATTTGGATGGAGTAACAAGAAAGAAAGCAAATATATGCCATATTAACTATTTAAATAAACGAAGGGATAAATATAAGTGATCTATTCCATTTTGTACCAAGGAGAAATGTCATTTTTATCTAACTAGAATTTCTAGTGCATGTTGTATTATTTAAACAAAACGAAGGGCTAAATTTGAGAAAGCGAACATGAACCATTTTACTCAAAATTTGGATGGAGTATTTAGCTTTGTATGAACCAGAAAAAAAAATGTAAAGAAGAACCATTTTAACTAACTCAGATCTTTATACCATTCTGTACTATTTTTTGTACCAATCAGAAGAAAATCAAAGAAGGGTTATTTTAACTAGCCAAGCAGAAAAAAGGAAAGAATTAACACTTTGTACTAACCAGAAAAGGAGAAGAAGGATCAGCATTCTATACTTTTTATGCCATTTATTCGGGTGTCCTATATCGTTTTTTACCAACGAGAACCATTTTTAATTGACTTAGAATTTTATACCTTTTTGAAAAATTTGTATCAAATCGAAAAAAGCAAGGAAATACCATTTTAAATAGCTCAGCATGTTATAGCTTTTTGTTTTTTTGGTCTACCCAATTTAAACAAACAAAAGAATAAATTTGTCTGACCTATTCACTTTTATAGCAAGCAGAAAAAGGAAAGAAAAATTTGAGTGGCTTAAGCAAAGAAGGTCAATGGTAACTAGCCTATTGAAGAATGAATAAATTTTGTTTGCAATTAAAAAAGCGGAGAAGGTCTACTTTCTATACCAAGCATAGAAAAACAAATTTGTTTGAGCTATTCACTTTTATAGCAAGCAGAAAAAGCACGAAAGAAAGGGAAGAAGGTTCATTATAACATTTTGTATTACGGATGGTCTATTTCATTTTTGTAACAATCAGAAGAAAAGATTAGAATTTTATACCTTTGTGGTGTTACATTTTGTATATTTTTGTGTCATCCAGAGAACAATTTAAATTGACTCTCCCTGACAATTCAGTTGCCAGAGTCCAATGTTTGTAATATTACAATACTACAAATTGATCCAGTTAACAGTTCAAGTTCTTCTATTCTTACACAATCAAATGCATATGCTACAGTGGGCTCAGTGTTAATTTACAGAATTAAATAATTGTTTATCTTTCTCTAAAAACATTTCTACTATTTTGTTGATATAATAATCACACTCTGTAATGTATTCATATACCAGATTAAATTTTTTCTCCAAAGTATAAGTGTTCTTAATATTGCAACCTTTAAAATGCTTCTCTATATAAAGTTTATAGATTTTCTCTCTCATTTCACGTTTAATTAAGATCGTCCACACCTTTTGTAATAATTCATAATCATACTGCAGCAAACAGTTGTGATCTTTTTCATTCTCATTATGTTTAGAACATGCTTCACATAATAATACTGAATTTGGTGTATACTCATTAAATAATTGTATAACACATGTATCACTAATAGTTTCACTAGTACAGCCGCACTCATTAGCTTCCAGTTCAAAACAGGTAATATTTGAAACACTGTCATCATCACTTTCCGGGAGTATTTCATCATTATATCTATTATAGCGTCTAAAATAATACACTTCTTCTATTTCTTGTGTTGGATATATGATTCTCACTTTATCACGTAATTCATCTGGCAAATCGGGGTCAGACGGCTCGATTAACAGTATAGGTTTCTCGTTTTCACGCTGAATTTCTTTTTCTCTAGGTGAAACATAAACAATCTCCTTGCTAGTCATTTTTTCTGCTCTTCAGCAAAAACCAATCAAATAAATAATTTTCTCAGGTGTTCTATGCATTCTCCGTGTTTAATAATATGTTTCAAGGCAATATAACATCATGATGTATGTTCTATTATTTCTACATATACTCCATAAACTTATATTCCATTATAATAAAATACATAAATGCAAAAATATATATTTGTCTTTTTGGACTTAGACGAGGAAGGAAAGTCTATAAATAATTGAATCGTTGAACAATAGGCAATACACCTGTTAGGTAACGCATTCATAACGTTGTTTAAATATCTGCTTTTCCCACTTTGATATAATCTCTTCTTCTGCTGTGATCAAAAATGGCCATGCATGATATTACGCTAATTGCTATGTAGTCTGTTCTACACAATTATGACTCAACTCTGGTTTGTTAAATCTCACGTTCAATATTTTATGAGCCTTTCTTAGTGCAGGGAGAGGCAATTTAAATTGTTCTCTGGATGACACAAAAATAATACAAAATGTAGCATCACAAAGGTATAACATTCTGAGCTGTTTTCTTCTGATTGTTACAAAAATGAAATAGACCACTCGTAATACAAAATGGTATAAAAATACCTAGCTTGTTATAATGAACCTTCTTCCCTTTTTTTTCATGCTTTTTCTGCTTGCTATAAAAGTGAATAGCTCAAACAAATTTGTTTTTCTATGGTTGGTACAGAAAGTAGATCTTCTCCGCTTTTTTAATTGCAAACAAAATTTATTCATTCTTCAATAGGCTAGTTACCATTGACCTTCTTTGCTTAAGCCACTCAAATTTTTCTTTCCTTTTTCTGCTTGCTATAAAAGTGAATAGGTCACACAAATTTATTCTTTTGTTTGTTTAAATTGGGTAGACCAAAAACACAAAAAGCTATAACATGCTGAGCTATTTAAAATGATATTTCCTTGCTTTTTTCGATTTGATACAAATTTTTCAAAAAGGTATAAAATTCTAAGTCAATTAAAAATGGTTCTCGTTGGTAAAAAACGATATAGGACACCCGAATAAATGGCATAAAAAGTATAGAATGCTGATCCTTCTTCTCCTTTTCTGGTTAGTACAAAGTGTTAATTCTTTCCTTTTTTCTGCTTGGCTAGTTAAAATAACCCTTCTTTGATTTTCTTCTGATTGGTACAAAAAATAGTACAGAATGGTATAAAGATCTGAGTTAGTTAAAATGGTTCTTCTTTACATTTTTTTTTCTGGTTCATACAAAGCTAAATACTCCATCCAAATTTTGAGTAAAATGGTTCATGTTCGCTTTCTCAAATTTAGCCCTTCGTTTTGTTTAAATAATACAACATGCACTAGAAATTCTAGTTAGATAAAAATGACATTTCTCCTTGGTACAAAATGGAATAGATCACTTATATTTATCCCTTCGTTTATTTAAATAGTTAATATGGCATATATTTGCTTTCTTTCTTGTTACTCCATCCAAATTATTTTTTGCGTTACAGAAATTCTGCGCTAGTTAAAAAGGTCTTTTTTCGCTTTTTCTTTCGTTTATTTAAGTAGTACAAAATGGTTCTTCCTTGTTTGGTATAAAAAAGTAGAACACCCAAATTTGTTCTTTCGTTCATTGAGCTAGTATAAAGGTACCTTCTTCGATTTTTCTGGTTAGTACAAAAAACAGGTCACTCAAATTTATCCCTTCGTTTGTTTAAATAGTACAAAAGGTACAGAAATTCTCAGTTAGTTAAAATGGACCTTCTTCGGTTTTTCTCTGGTCTCACTCATGTTTATGCCTTCGTTTATTTAAATAGTTTAAAATGGTCCTTTTTGCTTTTTCTTTTGTTTGTTGAAATAATACAAAATGGCCGTTTTTAGAGTTGACACAAATTATAATTCCTTTGTTTATTTGAATACTCCAAAATGATGCAAAACTAAATACTCCATTGCTTATTTGAGTAGTAAAATTATAAAATAGTCCTTCTTCACCCTTCTTCTTAGGTTGGTACAAAACTAAATAGACAACTCAAATTCTGAGCCAGTTAAATGCCTTTTCTCATTGGTACAAAATTGAATAGGTCACTTAAATTTATTCCATCGTTTGTTTAAATAGTACAAAAAGGTACAGAAATTCTCAGTTAGTTAAAATGGGTCCTCTTCGCTTTTTCTGATTAGTACAATTTTGTTCTTTCGTTAAATTAAATAGCTCACTCATATTTATGCCTTCGTTTATTAGACTAGTTTAAAATGATATAAAATAATCTTTTTTTTTTGCTTATTCCTTTGGTTGTTGAAATAATACAAAATGGTATAAAATACTCAACTTCAGTTTTTCAAATGCATTACTTCGTTTAATTGATTTTAGAGTTGACACAAATTATAAGTCCTTTGTTTATTTGAATACTCCAAAATGGTGCAAAACTAAATACTCCATTGTTTATTTGAGTAGTAAAATTCTGATCCAGTTAAAATGCCATTTCTCATGGGTACAAAATTGAATAGGTCACTTAAATTTATTATTTCTTATATTCAGCTAGTTCATTTTTTTCTCGTTGGTATAAAAAGTAGAACATCAAAATTATGAACTTGTTAAAATGATCCTTCTTCGGGTTTTCCTGATTGATACAAAAATAGAACATTTCAGTATTTCAAAAGTTACATAATGGTCAATTTTCGTTTGTTTAAACAGTACATAATGGGCTAGTTAAAGTAGCTCTTCTTCTCTTTTCCAGTTGGTACAAAAGGAAATAATCCACCTAAATTTTATTCATTCTTTACTTCTTTTTTTCTGGTATTCCTTCGTTTATTGGAGTAATACAAAATGGTATAAAATGGCATTTCTCGTTGGTATAAAATTTATCCTTTCGTTTATTTAAATAATACAAGATGATTTAAAATTCTCAGCTAGTTAAAATGTATATCGTTGCTTTCTTTCTCGAAGTAAGCCAGTCATATTTATTCATTCTTCACTTTTCTCTGCTTGGTACAAAATTGAATAGGTCACACAGGTTTTGTTTAAAGTTATTAAGGCTTAAATATTAAACCATTGACCTCGATAGTCAGTACTTTTGGAACAAGTAATAGTTGATGACGTATTACTAAATGTGGAAACAGCACCTCAATATGTGGATCCATTTTCGAGTTATTAGGTTTTAAGTATGTTGACCTTTGACCTCGATGATCATTATTTTGGAACTTGCAGTGATTGATGAACTATTACTAAATGTGGAAACACCACTTCGATATTTGGCTCAGTTTTCGTGTTATTAGGTTTTAAGTAGTTTGACCTTTGACCTCGATGGTCATGATTTTTTTAACATGTACTAGTTGATGACCAATTACTAAATGTGGAAACAGCACCTCTATATGTGGCTCAGTTTTCGAGTTATTGGGTTTTAAGTATTTTGACCTTTGACCTCGATGGTCATTATTTTGGAACTTGTAGTATCTGATGACCAGTTACTAGATTTGGAAACAGCACCTCAATATTTTGCTCAGTTTTCGAGTTATTAGGTTTTAAGTATGTTGACCTTTGACCTCGATGACCACTAATTTTGGAACTTGTACTAGTTGGTGACCGATTACTAAATGAGGAAACAGCACCTGAGTATGTGGCTCAGTTTTCGAGTAATTAGGTTTTAAGTACTGTGACCTTTGACCTCGATGACCACTATTTTGGAACTTGTAGTACCTGATGACCAGTTACTAGATTTGGAAACACCATCTCAATATGTGGCTCCGTTTTCGAGTAATTAGGTTTTAAGTACTGTGACCATTGACCTCGATGACCACTATTTTTGGAACTTGTAGTAGTTGATGGCGTATTACTAGATTTGGAAGCAGCACTTCAATATGTGTCTCAGTTGTCGAGATATTAGGTTTTAAGTATGTTGACCTTTGACCTCGATGGTCATTATTTTGGAACTTGTAGTACCTGATGACCAATTGCTCAATGTGGAAACAGCACCTCGATATGTGGATCCATTTTCGAGTAATTAAGTTTTAAGTATGTTGACCTTTGACCTCGATGATCAGTATTTTGGAACTTGTAGTAGTTGGTGACCAGTTACTAGATTTGGAAACAGCACTTCAATGTGTGGCTCCGTTTTCGAGTTATTGGGTTTTAAGTATGCTGACCTTTGAACTCGATGGCCACTAATTTTGGGACATGTAGTACCTGATGACCAATTACTAAATGTGGAAACAGCACCTCAATATGTTATTTCGTTTTCGAGTTTGACCTTTTGTTCACGATGGCCAGTAGTTTGAGGACATGCTTATGTCATTTCTGCTATGTTAAAATGTTCAAAATAGGGGTTGAAAAAGTGCTCATAAAAGGGAACGAGTTCACCCTTAAAATGGAGGTCGTAAAAGAGAACGAATCTTATGTATTATCTGCTCTCCTATGTAATTTCATTAGGGGTGGAAAAATGGTCATCAAAGAGAATGAATGAATACACCATCTCAAATGATTATCTGTAGACCGTGGGTGTTCGATTGTAATCCTTGCTCGTTATGTTACAATAAGGGTTGGAATGAGTTATGTATTCTTATGTCATTTCTGTTATGTTAAAATAGGTGTTGAAAATATGCTCATAAAAGAGAACGAGTTCACCCCTGCTATGTTATGTGTTCGTAATCTTATGTGTTATCTGCCATGTTAAAATAAGGGTTGAAAACGAGTTCCCCTTAAAATGGAGGTCGTAAAAGAGAATGAATACACCCTTGTTATGTTACGTATTCTTATGTATTATCTGTTCTGTTGTGTGTTGCGTAGTTTTATGTATTATCTGCTCTCCTATGTAATTTCATTAGGGGTGGAAAAAATGGTCATCAAAGAGAATGAATGAATACACCCTCTAAAATGATTATCTGTAGACCGTGGGTGTTCGATTGTAATCTTTGCTCGTTATGTTAAAATAAGGGTTGGAATGAGTTACGTATTCTTATGTCATTTCTGTTATGTTAAAATAGGGGTTGAAAATATGCTCATAAAAGAGAACGAGTTCACCCCTGCTATGTTATGTGTTCGTAATCTTATGTGTTATCTGCCATGTTAAAATAAGGGTTGAAAACGAGTTCCCCTTAAAATGGAGGTCGTAAAAGAGAACGAGTTCAATTTGCTCTTCTGTATGTTCGTTATGTTACGTAGTCTGATGTTCTGCTGTTTGTTCATAGGGGTTGGAAAATATGCTCATAAAAGGGAATGAGTTCACCCCCTAAAATGTGCTCGTAAAAGAGAATGAATACACCCCCCAAAAAGTGCTCGTAAAAGGGAACGAATTCACCCCTAAAATGGAGGTCGTAAAAGACCGTGGGCTCACGGTGCACGGTGGTCATTTTCTCAGTGGCTTGTGAGTTGGCTAAAACTGGCCCAGGTCTGATCCAGATCGATCCATTTTCTACTACTTACTTTCCATGAATTTACTAAGTGGCAGATTAATCCTCAAGCTTTCTTCTTTGAGCGTCTTGGTATACACGCATATTTCTGTTTTCTAATTTAGCCCCTTTTGAGGTAAATTTTAGTTATACTTCTTTCTTATGATTTTTAATAATTGTGCCTAGCGAACAATAGTAGATTTGGTCGACTTGTTTTCTTCTCATTGGATCAACTTCGATTGGAAACAAAAGAAAGGTAAAACCAGTTACGTAACTTGTTTGTATTTATCCAGGTTTGAAGTTTTCAGTTTCATATTTTGTTTTATTTAAAACTTATTTTTTCTGAAACATTATTCTCGGCTTCCAATATTCAGAGGATGTGCTTATAACAGCTTAGTTTGCAACTACCAGGGCTTAATTTTTTGAAGGAGATAAAAAGAGTTGTGTTTTCCCTTCCTGCAAATGATAATAATAAAATTATGGAAGAAATTGATTCCCAATAAAATGTATTGTCAGAGTGCTGATCTTTAGTTAGTAATTGGTTTATACTAGTGCTCCTTTACTTATTTTGTTTCAAAGTACTGACGTGACGTCTACCATATTGACTAGGAACTGCTGAAAAATTCGTAGCCCAACCCAGAAGGAGTGCACGTGGATTGGTGAAGTTTTACTTCTTCTTCTTTTCCCCCGAGAGTCAATATACTACCTTGTACAGTGTTCCAGCTTTTGCAGAAAAGTTAAAAAAATCTAGATTTCCTCGCACCACTGTTCCTAGCACTACCCCTATCAGATCTAAAATGGCGTCTTTCAAGTGTTACTTAAGTTTGGGAAATAAGTACACGTAATAGTTAGACGGAGCTAAATCTGCGGAATAAGAATGATGATCTAGACCAGCGTCTCCCAACCGGTGTGCCGCGGCACACTGGTGTGCCGTGAATGGGCTCCTGGTGTGCCGCGAGGAAATAGAAACAAATTATTAATTCTATAGCAATCAAATTGCAAGACAAAGGAAAAATGTATATTTGTATTTACATTACTATGAACCTCTACTATGAATCTACAATTTTAAGTTTCATACCGTGTTACTGTTCTGTACATTTCTAATGTTGAAAAAAATGGTTATCATTGTTATGACCATTATTGCTTCTTTATTGTTGCAGACTATTTCGTAACTTGAAAATTTAAAATATTATTCAATCCTTTCGACAAATTACCTACGTTTGTGTTTTAAAAGTAAGAGAGATTTGTTTGTTCGTTCGTTATACAGTGATCTTCCTTCTTAGTAAAAGTTTGGATACAGTTTTTAAAAAGAAAGCGTATTTTTAAAATCCTGAGTACAATTTTCATTGCAATTGTTTTCTATTTTTAAATTAGATTGAAAATTAAGCATAATGATTTACCACGGGGAAAAACAGTGATAGAGCTTTCTTCTCTGTGAGAAGATCAATAATCACAGAAAAAATACCACGGTATTTTATATTTACAAATAATAATATCTATAAGTGTGCCGCGAGAATCCAAGTAACACCCATAGTGTGCCGCAAGTTGAAAAAGGTTGGGAAACGCTGATCTAGACATTGAAATCCTAGATTATGCAATGTCAGTTATGTTCGCAGGGGCTTGATGGACAGGTGTATTCTCCTGAAGGAACATAATTCCTTTCTTTTCATTTTCCGCAGCGTTGAACTTTGAATTTTTCTTTCAGTTTTGTAAGTAATGTAGAGATTCTGGATTAAATATCTGACCATTGAGGAGGTAGTCTACCACTCCATACTTATACCAGAAGAATGTTCCAAACAGTTTCTCAACCTACTTCTGTGTCTTGAACTTCTTGGGGCGATGGAGAAATGAGTGCTACTACTCCATTGACTGTTGTTCCGATTCAGGATCATAGTGGTACAATCATATTTCATCTATGGTTACTATTCGTCAGCGAAATTGATCAGCATTACGGTCAAATTGGAAGAAGACTTCTCTTAATGCCGTTACCCTTTTATTCTCCTGACATATATTTTGCTTAAATTATTTTTGTCATACAAAAACTGGGGTGGCCTAGGTCCTCCGGCCCCGGGCTATATCCACCACTGGGTGAAATGCTACAATTTTCAAGAATAATGTCACAAATTGCATCCATGATTCCAGGAAGAGTCATTGCTTTTAATCATCCTGGATGTAAAGAATAATTTGTTGAGAAATTGCTACGTTTATACTAAGCCACTTACTTCTTCACCACCATATATAACGGAGGAGAGTCCCGTGGTGTTTCACTGATTTCCTAATTAATTTACTTCGGTGACTTTCCTTGCTGGAACAAAAATGTTATAACAGTAAGGATCTGGATGTTCGTGAAATTATCTGTTTGGGCACACATAATCACTTCAGAGGCCTGAGAAACAATAAGAATTTCATTATTAATATGAAAATTTATATTTGTACATACATAGATATGTTTTTCTAAACTACGGTTTCATTTTTCTACCTAGTACCTACACTCCTTCTGGATTGGACTACGACATTTTCAGCAGCTCCTCGTAAATTCTCTCTCTGGCTATATATATATATATATATATATATATATATATATATATATATAGAGAGAGAGAGAGAGAGAGAGAGAGAGAGAGAGAGAGAGGAAGGGAGAGAGAGAGAGAGACGTAGCATATAGACGAATGTGTTACTTGTAGCTTACGCGAAAGTAATTCAATTTATGTTTAGGCTTCAAAAGTTTCATTGAAAAATATTTCATGTGCAGACGTTACTTATTTGTTAGTTACAAATTTTATTTGAAATAAGTTTAATTTATAATCATATAGATCTAACATAAAAACAGCAACGAAATACACAATGTAATGTAAAATAAGTCAAAAGTAATAAATATGTCATTTTTGGTATGGCAAATAGCCCCCCCCGAAAATGTATCTGCCCCTCCTTTGCCCCCCTAAGAACTTAAAGCTGGCGTCGTCACTGTAACAATATAGTATGGAGTTCTTGCATACTATTCATTGTTGGCAGAAAAAATTCTTCTTTTACTTTTTTCTTTTCTCCACATCAAAGGATTTCACCGATAAGTTTACAGAAATGAAAATAAGCTTTTCATTGTTGCATTGTTATGTTCTCAATGATTTTGCATTGTAAATATTGGCTTTAAAAAATATTAACACAGTATGTTAAACTTTCAGTTAAAGAGAATTTTCCAAGAATTGTGCTATATATTTTAAATTATGCTTTATGCTTTATTTTCTAAAATTATGCTTTTAAAACTAGTTTCCCAATGTGCGTGCATTTTGGCGTTCACCCAGTGTCGTGACCATAGTGCTCTCAAACGGGTCGGGTTGACCCGACCCGACCCGTGACCCGACCCGACCCGACTCGGATCGGGTCAGTTCGGGTCGGGTCAACTCGGGTCGGGTTGTCGGGTCGGGTCAGTCGGGTCGGGTTGTCGGGTCAGGCTACTCGGGTCGGGTTGTCGGGTCGGGTCAGTCGGGTCAGATCGGGTCGGGTTGTCGGGTCGGGTTATTCGGGTCGGGTTGTCGGGTCGGGTCAATCGGGTCAGCTCGGGTCGGGTTATTCGGGTCGGGTTGTCGGGTCGGGTCAATCGGGTCAGCTCGGGTCGGGTTGTCGGGTCGGGTTATTCGGGTCGGGTTGTCGGGTCGGGTCAACCGGGTCAGCTCGGGTCGGGTTATCGGGTCAGGTCAATCAGATCGGATCACGGTTCGGGTCAGTCGGGTCGGGTCGGGTCATCGGGTCGGGTCAGTCAATTCGGGTCACGGGTCGGGTCGGGTTGGTCTTCAATCCGACCCGACCCGACCCGTTGAGAGCACTAGTTTGACTATATATATATATATATATGTGGGGGGGTGTTTGTGTGTGTGTGTGCGTGAATAAGAAGTAAAGAGAGAAAGCAACAAAATTATTAGGCCCAATAAAAGTACCAATTTACGTATCACATGGCTAAAAACCATAATAAATAGTAACCACAGTAAAAGGAGGCAGTAAAACTCGAGAAGCAGTATTATGAGCAAAGAGCAACAAATAAAAGCATACCTGAGGAAATTGTTTTCATATTAAGGCAAATTTACCTGTTAATTGCTATAAGGAGCATTCAATTTGTTGATACTTTGTTCTACACACAAGTCTTTAACAACACCATAAATGGTCATAAAGTCTTAAACATAATACACGGTGGTCAAAAAGTGTGCAAACACCCAAATAAAATCCAAACCGTTCAGAAGTGGGGAAAAGGAAAAGAGCGATAATAACAGACGAGAGGGAAAATCTTTTGAAACAAAAGGCATCATCGGCCGTCATCTTGAAATTGCGGGAAGTTTTTTTTCGATAGGAATCTTATCATGTGATACATGAAATAGAACTGAAATTTCTTTAGGAATCCACTGGTGAAATGTTTTTTGCTCTACTACCAACCGTTGCAAAGTTTTAACCGATTTTCTGCACTTACCTGGAGATAACACTGAGGGCAATGTTTGGTTCACTGACCAAGGTGATAGCAATTGTTCAATGTGCCGTCCCTAATGAGTAATCGTTAAATATATCCCCTGCTACGAGTCACCCATTACCCTGCTCAGCATGCCCTTAGAAATGATGGCACACGCATCAATAATCCTGCATTGAAAATGGTTTATGTCCCTGATCTTGGTAGCATACACAAGGGATTTCACGTAATCCCACAAAAAAAAAAAAAAAAAAAAGACAGTGGAGTGAGGTCTGGGGAACACGGTTTCCATTCCACAGGTCCTCGCAGGCCTACCTAACCTTGTGGGAATTGCTCATCGAGGTACTCACAAGCTCAGAATCCGAAATGAGGTGGTGCCCCATCATGTTGATAGAACAAAAGGGAAGAGCCAGCCTCTAATGCGACGGTATGCAGGATCTCCCCTCAAGCAAGTTATGGTAGGTAATTACATTTAAAGTGCCCTCAATGAAGAATGGGTCCACCATACGGATACCTCACACACCGCTATTTTGTAAGAGCCAACGACCCGAGAACCGTCGTACCAGTGTGGATTGTTGTCACAACAATATCAGGGAATTTGCTTGTTCACTTCGCCCGACACAAAAAATTGGCCTCATACGAGAACAGCACTTCATATGGGAATCGGGAATTCTGTCTGACCACTCACAGAATTCGATTCGGCAGTCTGGATCATCCTCAGTTAGGAGTTGGTATAGTTGTATCTTGTATGGGTGCCACTTATGCACAGATATGATTCGTAGGATGGACGTACGGGATACACCATATTCTTAGGCTAGGTAATACAGGTGACACTTTGCGCGAATGATGCCAACAGAGTAGTGGATGTAGCTTCGTGCCTGCCTGATTTTGGTTTGTTTTCTACCGACCTGGTTTCCTTAGATTTCGCTATAACTTTCCACATTTCACTATGTGAAATGGGCTCCCGTTCTGCGTGACGAGCGTAGAAATCGTCTGACATCTGTCTGCTGCTGTGCTTTCCTAAGATCAACACAATCTCTATCCGCTCATCCCTTGTTAGTACCATTCCGTGTTACGCTAAATGAAAGAAAAGAAAATCGGTTAAAACTTAGCAATGATTGGTAGTAGAGAGAAAAACATTTCACCACTGAATTTCTTGAAAATTCAGTCCTATTTAATGTATCACAGAATAGGGTTCCCGTTTTAAAAAGAATCCCGACATTTCAAGAGTATGGGCGATAGTGGCGTATGTCTCAAAAGATTTCCCCCTCGTCTGTTATCATCACCTCTTTCCTTTTTCCCCAATTCTGAACTCTTTTGATTTTATTTGGGGTTTTTACACTTTCGGACCACTCTGTACATCGAAATATTTTCCTTTTTTTTTCCTACTTAGAAGTGTGTAATGTAAGAAAACCGGTGTGCTTCACTAAAGTGCAAATTTAATAATCTTTTTTTTTTTTTTTAAAGTCTAAATGAAATTTTCATAATCAACACAATTTCAGACTCTGCATTATACTGTCTTCTATTAATGATGTGTTGGCACATTAACTGAAAAGTGGTAAGTACACTGTGCTTACGTAGTAAGCATCATTTATGTGTTGTTTTCAGGCGGTCAGTGGTCAGCGGGGTTACCTCTGACTGTTGTAACTACTACAGTTATTTTTACAAGTGTATTCTCTGGGTCATTTTTGACTCTAGAGCACAACCTGGGTGGAAAAGGTACAATTCTTATAGCTTATGATTCTCACGTTCAAACCCCGCTTAGAAGGTCACAAGAGTTGAGAGGTCTATGTTAATCTATAAATCAAGCGTGTTAGTTTGAAATTTAATATCTTGGTAAACATTTACATAGTGATTTTTGTTGTTTATGATAGTTATCTAAAGTTTAAAGAGTCTGATTGATTTTTTGATGGTTAAGTTTCTACAGTATTTATTATGCAAGCTCCTGGTCATGAACCCACGAATACAGTTGATCTTTAAAGGCAATGTCAGAAGACAACTGTCGCAACAGAAGATAGTTACATTTCTTTGGCTTCCTACTCTCCTGTACAACATTTGGTACAGCATAACTGGGACCTGGTACCCAATCCTCATTCTCTATGAGAAGTGGATCTACAGTTTTCAGTAGAATCCAAACCATCGTGATGTATTCAAATTTTGAATGTTTTTCCATTGAGGATCGAATCATGACAATATTTACTGAAGACACACACGCTAACACTAGAACAACTGCAGTGACAACGAGTTATTAGTGTATTTAAAACTCTTGGATATATTCAGATACCTAAAATTGTCAAATTGGAATTTTATTGCTGAGTTTATAGAAATCTTTTGAAAGGGCTTTCAATGACAGAATTTAATCATCACCATTGCAATTTCTTATATGTTCCTAAATTCCGGTATGTAATTTTGTACATTGGCATACAGTAGCATATGCTTAACATTAAGTAAGTCCAAAGGAAAGCGTCAACGTTCAAAAGTGCTGTCTATGTCTAAACCTTAAAGAAGTAATTTGAGATTTAAAGGGAAGGAAGAATTATGGTAATGTGGCATATAAATAAAATGAAAGCAATAAACGATTTTACATCTTGGTGGCAAATACACGACTGAGTTTAAAAAAGCTCTGTAAATAATTCGAGAGCCTTCCTGAAATTTAAAGACTACCAACTTCTTAATGAATAATGAAACACGTCCATCATCATTCTCTATTCTGCCACTCTCACATAATAAATAGAGAATTACGAATACTATTTTCAAATAATTGGTGCTCATCGCATGTCCTTGCCACTGTAAAGTCCTTGATTTGTGGTAATACTTATGGGTTTCTGTCACTACCGAAAGTCCAACTTTTCAAATTGAACACTGACAGTCTTTTAAAAGAAACCATCTCTACTCTGCTTTGGAATGACTGGCTGGCAGAGATTGGGATCCGTACAGTGATAAAATGGAAACGAATTCCTATTGCTGAGAAACCTCTTTTCGACCCTGACCAAAGGAAGAATACAATGGTAAGGAAGGGTGTCATGTTCCACAGCAACTCATGGAAAGCCTATGCAGTTATTTGCCCAACATGTTAGTGATTATTGTAGACTAACCTAACAACATTCGGGGATTTTGACTACTGTCGTGAATACTAATCATAATTCAATCGCTATTCTATTTACGGTTGTCTCAATGGATTAATTTTCCATTTGAAGGGGGATCAGATGAAGTTCACCCTCCTGTTTATTCCATACACTTAGAGAATTGTACACATCCAGATTGCTATTATTTTTGGCTTCTATCAATTTACATGGCACTTATGAATATTTTTAACTTTACCGCTAGCATGGAACCGCCAAACAACCGTGGAATAGCGTATACTATCTCCCTGCAATGACACGAAAATTATCCTGAGAGTCTGAATTTCCGGTATTTCTGGGCTCATCCGAACTTGATGTTGGTCATTGCACAGGACGGATTTTTCAATGCTGTGTCACCGGAAGAAAATTGACAATGGTGCGTTCATTTGTTATTCCTAACCTAAATGTGCTGTTAATATTTTTTCAGCTAGCTGTATACAATATCCTAGTCTGAATTCGTAAAATATCCCCTGCAATTTTATGTTCTTCAGGTGCACTTTGATACAACCCTGTTGAATAAGTCACTGTCCTCTGATAGTCTGGTACCCAAGCCTGTTTGCTGGACATGTACAGAGTTTATTACTTTATATATATATTCATAGCCCTTTCCTGTGTTGTGTTGCCGCGGCAAGTTTTCCACTAGACTTTAAAACGGACATTTCATTTATACTAACTTAATAATATTGCGCCAGCAAATCAGCTGGAGACACTCGACTATATACTTTTTTCTTCAAGAACCTCCTTCGCCATTTGGAGTTTCTGCAATTAAGAAAGTCCATTTAATGACTAATGGCTCTACGGCATGCCTAATGACTAATGAATGAGCCTAAGACATGGCTTTAATTTCCAGCAATGAGATTTTAGTTAAACTTTTATGATATTGCAAAAAAGGATCACAGGACGAATAAATGCTAGGTAAATTGTGATATCAATAGTGACTATAGTTTGTAAGAAAATCAATATGTAGACAGGTATTTGGACATGTGCCAATAAATTAACACACTAGAATACATTTGAGTATAACTATTAAAGCAAAAAAAAGTGACGTAAAAAAGCTTATGAACTGGCTAGCATATTCTTACTCTACACGATTTATGGAACATCATGTTCTCAAGCGTTCTTCTTGTTAAATGCACCAATTTTGGCTTTCTGTTTGTTCTCAGCAATCACACATCACAAAGCAGCTGTTACTTTTATACAGTAATTTTGTCCTAAATATTGGATTGCGAGTCCGTCAATATAATTGGAAAATTTCGTCCAAGATCGCAAAATCTTCTGACTGATGAGAACATCGAAAAAAGTTTAATACCAATTATGGCAATCGCAAATACTGTGTTGCAATCATGCAAGTCGATATTTAATCGAACCCTGTTTCTGACTTTATCGAAAGATGCTTTTAGTGCAGTACGTTTACACATAGTGGCCACTGTTAGCAGCTGTAGCTCGTTTTTCCAACAGCGTAACTAAGGATGTTTTACTAACGGAACATGAAACCTTACTTCTGACAATTGAAAAGACCAAAGTAGTCTCACCCTGTGTTCGAACAGTAGTGCAGTTAGGACCAATATTGTTCTAGGGAGCCTGGCTTTATTGATAACATATGATTGGTAGGTTGACCGTAATGTCTACAAAATACTACACTGTAATAACTGTAAATATCAAACCTGTCTTCTTTATATACAGGTACTATGTTATGATAATGCACTGGCTTGAACTAAATTGTAGAATGGTCGTCAGCTTTTTATAACTTACAAAAATGGATCAGAAGTAAAGCTAAATTTGTGCACCACAAGAAGGGATGAAGGATGAGAGACCTGTCATGAGATGGTCGAAATGAAAATGGTTTTCCATAACTGCATGCATATTGTATTTATAGGTCCCACTTTTGATTAAATCCAAGTTTGGCTTTCCACGGGGATATCCTTCCAGGAAGTTAAAAAATAGGACTATCGTCCTCAGGAAGTGGCACAATAATTAAATACTTTTTAGTATATATATTTTCTAGTACTTTCTGCAAGCTGAAGTTGACGCAATAAAGTTATGGAAATTTACTATTGAAATTATTTTCTTAGCTATAATTTATATAATATTCGTAACGTAAAATCTAAGCCAGGGCTTTATTTATAGCCAAGGAAGCCTGGGAATTTGTCCCCTTCTAAGTTTTGACTTCTCTGACTCTAGGTTTAATTCAATCTTTCCAGCCTGCGAAAATATTTCCCCTTCTTTTAGGCTGTACAATCTGTTCTCAAGTACAATCATTCAACTTCATGTGTTAGTAGCAATTCTTTATTTTTCAGTAGGCTTTGTGTTTTGATCTATGTTGGTCTTGTTTATAGAATTGCTTCCCGTAGAAAAATCTTGCAGCTGGTACTGTTACGAAGGTTCGTAATAAATAAGATGGAAATTAATGTATGGTAGGTTGGGATTTTGACACATGGCGTAGGTTGGATAGTGCCTGGGTCAAGACACTCCTGGTACATCTCGATTGCAGCCGAAAGCTTGGTTGAACTCAAGCGGTCGAATTGCACTTCGAGAGAACCCGAAGTGTAAGAAATTCTTTATTGGGCCAGGCGTCCATCATGTACCGTCGAGACCCAGAAATGTTAGAGCCAAGCGAAGTTAATCACTACGCTTGGCACCTAGGAGTGGTTGGCGATCGAAACACTGGTATTTGAGGATTGCACCTTCATACAGCATGTCTTCTAACATAGGAAAGAAATTGACCTCCTTACTACATATAACTTTCTAGGGAAATCATGTTTACGGCCTTTTCCAGCTTCACCAGTGACTTGCTTCGAACCTAGGATAGAACTTTCACACACTAGGTATGATTGTGCATACAGTGGGCCAAGATTCCTGTTGCGTTCAGCCAACCAAGTACAACTCAATGTCATACTTTGTCCTCCTGTTGCTTTATTACATAACCTTTTAATGTGTACCGAGCTCGACTAGCAGTCGAACCGGGACACCTCTCATTCCTGTTCCAACCCAGCAGAAAATCGCTGATTTTCTATTATGGTTAGGTCTGATATTTTACGCTGAACATAAAATATATCCTTATTATCGACTAATTATCATGCTTTAAGTTTGTACAGAATTTTCTCTATTTTCTATTATTCTTTTCCTCTGCTTATAAGCACTGTCTAAACTTAAAAAGAAGTGAATTTCTTATCTGTCGAGACCATCTTTTGCGAGGTAGTAGTGCACATTCAAAATATTAACATTACAAACTGGGAGAGCGCAATAGCCAAAAATAGTGCAATAAAAGCGTC
Source organism: Thermobia domestica (assembly GCF_964235325.1). Lineage (NCBI taxonomy): Eukaryota > Metazoa > Arthropoda > Insecta > Zygentoma > Lepismatidae > Thermobia > Thermobia domestica. The sequence continues at coordinate 115,132,780 of NC_137467.1, forward strand.
TCAAAGTTTCCGACTCGCCTTATATATGATACTAGGCGTAAAGTTATCAAGTGATGGCGTGGAGGAGCGAGGAGCATCTACGGTTAACATGCAAAGTGCCCCGGGCTTGAACTCCGCTCGGGTCTTATTTGTTTTTTGTTTTAACCAATGAAGTAACCATTTGCAACTACAAGTAAAATATTAATTCACCATATGCTTATATTGCATAAACAATTGAAATATTCAGATCAGTTGTAAAATCTTTCAACGCTCCATGTTAATTAGCAACAAAATGTAACCTACTCCGTAAATATATTGATATCACGAGTTATATTATTGTTGCCATAGTCATGTAATAAATGTTCTTGTTATATCATACATCCAGTATTACCAAAAATCGCTTTAAAATGTAAGAAATATGTAATATTATATAAGAATAGGTAATATTACATATGTTACATATTTATGGAAAAGAAATATTAACACGCGTATGAGTATGCAATATTTAAACGACTTATGAAAATAAAAAGGAAAATATACTACACTTTACCCTGCTTAATGCAAGTCCCCCAATGAAGTGAAATGCTTGAACAGCTGAGACATCCATATGTCACTGACGTGACTGATTGCAGGATAATAAAAATCAGACGCGAATGAAGGAAGATGTGAATCGGCTAGAGAAAAACAGCAATGCATACGACATTTGTACGTCAGAAATCTCATGTGGTGTGGTGTGGTCCCGTTTCAAATCTAGAATCTTTTATACTAAATGCGCATCCGTTACCACGGCCCAATCTTGAAATGAATTATTAGCAATATACAAATTTAAATACTAAAAGCAACTTAAGATGAAATGTATTGTTTTATATATATTTATTTCATGCAGGGAAAAGCAGTCCTCTATCTTTTAAATAATACAAACTGAACTAAGATTAAAGAATATTTCCACTAATGAACATTTTTAATTTGAAATAAAGTACTTACAAGAGATGTGCCTGCAGTTCAACTGTGTGTTGTTGCACAATGGGTTACAAGGTACATTTCCAAATGATCAGAAGTAAAATTTTGTCGGCGATAGGATAAAATATTCTTGTATGCAGAGAATTATCTCTCCACATCACATGAGGTAACAGGAGCGTATTTCAAGAAGGGGATGTAGTTGGGGGAAATATCTTCAGGGGGATTCTTGTTTACCACTGAGAATCTCACACACTGCCAATAGGTTGTCGTAATCCGGTTTCTTTCTAGCACTGCATTTAGTTTCTTTCGAACTTTTTCTCCTACATCTCCACACACACCTTGCAGCAGTCTCTTTGCATCCTCTATGGTTTCCATGGATTTCGGAAGAGGCCGACCAACAGTCTCTAGCTTTTTAATGCTTGTAGGTAGCCAACCAAAATTGCTGTCTATGTATGCGATATCACACGCTACTTTTGAGCTATTAAATAGTTTCTGAGCAATGCGAACTGACACAGCAGACTCCGATGGAAATGAATGAACAACAGGCTTATTTTTTTGAAAATTTTCATTGTAGAAATGTACTGCCTGTATCCAAGTGCCTAGGTCACCTAGGTCGCCAGCTTCTTGTAACGAACTCTTGCAGTAAATTCCTGGACGCACACTAGCACACAATTTTAACTTGAATTGCAGGATTTGCTTTCATCTTTTTTCCCGTCCGACCTCCGATAACAATCAAATAGACTTCATTTTAGGAATTTCCTGGCCAGTCGCCTGTCTGGAACGTGATCTGTCTTCCTTCAGAGTTAAGAATAATGGGCGCTGCTAATGTACCCCGGAGGGAGGGTTTTTACTTGTTTCTTCTTATATTTCTTTTGTTATTGGCAAAAATTCTGCGAAACATGGTTTGACAAATAAAAAAAAAAAAGAGAGAGAGATTGTTCTCTTTCGGTAAAGAAACGAAAAGATGGACATGACAAAATTGAATCTAGATGCAAACCTTGCACAGTTGGAGAGTTTTTTTTCTTATTTTATATTAAAATTTCAGTAAACGCATAATTTTCAGACAGTTTTATGTAAAAACATATAGAAATCAGAGAAATATGTAATATTGGTCAAACTATGTAAAAATTTGTAATAGAAAGCTTGAGTTGAAGCACCCTACAGATCTGAATCACAAACATTTAAAGATTTGACGATCCTACATATGAAGGAAAAATACGTAATTACATACAAACCCGGACATTAGTGATGAACTTGGCCTATCAAACTAGTACCATAATTTCAAAAGCAGGTAAATTTAAAAATAACGTCACCCTAACCCGACTTTAAAGTTGCTCTGTTATAAGGAACACAATCTTTCATAGGCATTCCCCTTCTACAAAATCCACAAATAAATCATTGATCTAACCTAATGTGGAAAAACAGAAATTGGTGGTGTTGTAGTCTTGACGCACCACATTTTGGAAGATTTACAGGTAAAATTGAATACTTGGCATGAAAGACGTATTTATAGCAACAAATTCCTGCAGACCTTAAAATTAAACACAAAGTAATACAGCTGTATTATATGATTACAAGTGTAGGGTTACTTGTATAAAATCATTACAAGTGCTTAACGACAGATAAAATAAGTGAGAACATAGACTCTGTTATCTTTCACCAACGGTGTATTTCTGGAGAGTGTACAGAAGCTGTATTATATGTTTACAGTTGGAGCGTTACTATTATGAACCTAGACAAGTTCTATTGAAACTCGTATCACAGTCGAAAACCACTTTTCAGTACCTCTGCTTATGCATATAACAATATCGCTGAAGCACCTGTTCTCTTCGGACGCACCCCGCGATATCGCACAGGCTCACCAGTTTCACTCTGCACCGACACAGTTAGATAGCATGCGTCCTTTTAGTAGATACTTAGCAAAGGTTGGTTTGTGTTTCTTGAATTGCAGTTTTTATGCCATACATTAAGAAGCCGTATTTACACGCATATTGTAAGAGAATTGTAATTTTTTTAATAATTTCTTCTGGAAGCCCCTTGAATTTTATCTATGTCAAGTGAAATATTTTCATGTCGATTATCCCAAATCTTTTAGTGGACAATAAGAAGGAAATTAATGAAAGGATTACATTTTTCAACAATTAGTTCGAGTGGTGGTCCAAAAGTAAGTCTGAATACTGAATTTCACCCGTAATATACAGTCACGCGTAAGTAACCTTATATGGCATCAGTTATCAATAAAATGCACAGGTAAGAACCCCATATTAAGGGTATTAGCTATAGCTGCAACATGAAAACAAGTTGGAAGGGCAAATGAAACATCTAATAGCACACTAATCTAAATTCAACACATAAAGGGAGAAGGTCAAGTTGGAAATTTCTCTAATATTTAAGTTTACTATTACTTATTCAGAAAATGTTTGTAAAGTAAGGAAGGATTTGCTTAAGTTGGATGCGTGAAACCCGGTATTCCAACTTTCAACTTAAAGTAATAATCCAGACAGCACAATGCACGTACAGTATCCGTATAGTACATATACAATTGCACGGTGTAACATGTGTATCATCTGTATAAATGCACGCCTGTACATGTGATTCACATAAGCGTCACAGGTCCTATTCAACATCTTTACATACGCAGTACATGTGCAATGCACACGTCCTGCACAAGTGATTTACACTTACCGCAGAGTTCATTTACACGTAGCACGTATTCGATTTACATGTAGTGCACAGGTGATTTACACGCAGTACCCAGGTGATTTACATAAAGGACAGACAAGATATATATAGCACGTAAGTGATTTTACACCTCGTACCCAGATGATTTACAAGTAGCGCTGAGGTGATTTCCAAGTAGTGCAGAAGTGATGTAAAAGCATATTCGAGATGAAACGAAAAATAAAATAGTTTATATATTTGGTGCCTTATGCAGAAACACCAAAGACATCACCTTGCAAGTATATCAGAAGTTACTAAGAATTGTCAGTAAGAATTTTAGTTTTGGACTTTATTATTTGCAATGAGCAAAGTTTTACGTAGTATATTTGACATGTTTGCCAAGTAACAAATAACGCAACATGTTCTGCTGTAATCGGTCACAAAAATAATTTTACGGAGTTACGGAGCTTTTACAGTAATTCAACTGTCATTCGTCGAAAAGTCTCTATAACACCGTCTGGAGGAAAAACAACAACTTTCAATAAAAATTCTATAGCCATATTACACGTTTTAAACACTAGGATAATGAATGTCAAAGTATAAGCTTGCACGGTATTATGGACGTGTCATACACATGTCCAGTAACCTATTTAAATGTGCTTCATCCACGCATATGCACATGTGTACATAACGTCTTAGGCACGGGTTCTATAAATGTATGCTTCATCCATGCAAATGCACATGTGCACATGTACGGTTTTTGCATGGATAGTGCACATGTGCCGTACACGTACGTGTTGTCTGGGAGAATATATGTTTCAGTGTCTTGATAATAAATTATACTTCTAAGGGACAAGGAAGGGCAATTTCTATAATATTAAACTTTCCTAGTGCTTATGCGATTTGGACACAAAACTCTTTTACATTTAGACCATGTCCAAAAGATACAAGCACACATTCGAAGTACGCTTATTTCCGGATCTGACGTCAAGCAGTGTGCGTCAAAAGATCCAAATTCACAATTATGCGAGTGCATAGTGCGTAGTGTGCGAAGATGTACACTACGTTACTATACTTGTGTGCTTAACATGGTGGTTTCTCGTAAAATGACCTAATAAAATTTTAAAGGCATATTCTTAATATTTTTGTTGAGATAAATATAATTGTAAGCTGATCTAATAATAATCTACTTGGTAAATATACAAATTAGTGATTTTACAAGTGGAATATAAATATGTGACGCAAATAACAAACTATTTACACTATGTTCTTTGAGTATGCAATGCAATTTAAAATATTGTAGGAAAAGCAACCAAATAGTTTCTTTAATAATGCTATAGAGACGTTTGTGTTTAAATATTACATGGTTTATATAGTTTCATGGAGGTAATTACACTATCGGTAATGCAGCTATTTGCAAGTAAATGGCAAATTTTAATGGCTTATGAATTAAACTGTTAAGCCCTAGCATAGAATAATGAATATCTAGATTATTCATTTCTCTACATAGTTATAGTTGAAGCTGCAGCTGCAAATGTTAATTCGTAGGTAGATAGGCCTAATTCTCTAGCTGTGATTTTAAACAAATTCATTTCGAAGCTACCATATTTCCTTGCACTTGAGAGAGACTGTAATATGACAATTACCGTAAATTTTGCATTTTGACAGCTGCATAAAAGTGAAATATAGTTTAAAAATTTCTTTCTCCACATTTATCAAAAATTTCACTAATTCCGCTTGGTAGGTAAATCTTTACTTTGGCCATTTCATTATTATTATTATTATTATTATTATTATTATTATTATTATTATTATTATTATTATTATTATTATTATTAATTGTACGATTCAGTGATTTGATCTTTCGGTTTCGGTTTTGAGAACTTGCCTATTAGTCCATGTATATAAGTTAGTAGCAAGGTTGGTTCCTTTCTGTACCAAAGTTTAATATTTAATTTATATAGTATTGCTGAGCGAGCGTCAGCGAGTGAAGGCGAGTTAGAGCCCCGCAGGGCACGTTCTTTTCTGTCTTCTTTACGAATCGTTTCATTAAACAATTCATTGAATAAAATGGCCTAAGTAAAGACTTGCTTTCTTCTTAATTCATTTAATCCCATTACTGTGCCCACTATGAAACGGTTATGAACAAATAATTCCTACCGTATAGTTGAACAATGAGAGTCATTACATTACATACTGTATTTGTTCATAAAACTGTCTCTTAATTTTCATAAAATTCTTATTATATTAGTAGTAGTTTTTTATGGTTATACATGAACGAGGGGATTTGTTTCGTTATTGAATAGCCATTTTCGCAGTGGGAAGCATGTAGGAGAGACAGCGGGTATATTTCAAGAGAGATGTAGGGCGAAAGCGTAGTTAAGTGCACGTAAATATTGAAGTGTATACAATGTACCGAACTTCATTTAAGCGGGCTTATAAGATAGTAATCTCACACTTTTTGCTATTTTTACCATATTACTTTAATTAGGGTTATCCACCTTGATTATACGCGATTCTTATAAATTGGTATTTCATAGTGACATAATAGCTTTTTTCTGTAAATATTGGTCCTGAAGTTGTTCTACTGTACCACGTCTTTCCTTGTAACCCTTGTCAGTATTAACTTTTGGTGTACATTAAGAATATGGAGACACTATTTCGAAGATTTACGGGTAAAATCTACAGATTCACAGAGAAAGAGTAACACCTAAGGAACTTAACTATTAGCGCAATATGGTAGAAATAATCCAGTTAGTATGCATGTAGTTGAAGCAATACATTAGAACTACGACAACTATGTAATATACCGTGTGTGTGTGTGTGCGTGTGTGTGTGTGCAACATACCGCACAGGAAGCAATTATATCTAATATGAATTCTCTCTCAAAGTAGTTTTGAACCACGTTTTTGTAATTAGCGATCCCCTCAGTATCGTTGGTGTCTAACGCTCTTGCAAGTCGCCTACTTTCGCTTGCAATAAAATTCATAAACTTCTTCGCAACAGTGTCATCAGCACCATAACAACCAGTGCTACTCTTCTCTCGGGGATTAATAAATATTCCCTTGCGCAAGTATGTCTAATAAAATAGAACATCGCCAATAGTTTAGTGGTTTTCATGCTGTTACGAGTTTATTGTGCACATAGAACAACACACAAACATACATATTATATATCTAGGTATTGCCTGTACGCTCCGCTCTTATAAATCTGCGCATGAAAGATCAGAAATGCCAAATATTCGCAGATACGGCAAAGCTGATGCTGTTGCCATACATGAAAGAAACTGTTAAGTCATTGTATAGTTACCCCATATTGTCAACGTGTACTACATATTTATCTTTAATATAACTAGAAAGTCATTCATCTGTTTTTTTTAAAAAGAAGCATGTTTATTTTTTCTAGTACGCGAAATTCTTCCTTCTTTTGTTATCAATGTTCCATATTCCACCACGATGATTCGTTATAACGAAGTGCAGATCAAAAGCTAATTTGACGAACTGTGCATTATGCATTTTCGGATACGGTGTTAGGACGAAGTTCATCTAGTTGAGCAAATAAAAATACAAAGTTGATTATGAATTAGGTTGTTTCAATTATTTTAACATGTCGACGTGGTTTTATTATTTTTTGAAAGAGTGTTTTGTTTCACATTCTATTATAAACAGTCTTAATTTGCTGTAATTATTAAACAAATTTAATAAACGTAAAACAGACAAACCCTCATTTGGGAGACCAGCAGGTCCGTGCTGGGATACTAAACAGGGCGGTGGACAAGTCTACCGAAACTGCGCCTATACATACATACATATTATATATATATATATATATATATATATATATATATATATATATATATATATATATATATATATATATATATATCATGTGATCAAAAGTATCTGGAGATCCCCAAAACATACGTTTTTCATATTAGGTGTACTATGCTGCCACCTACTGCCAGGTACTCATTATTAGCCACCTCAGTAGTCATTAGACATCGTGACAAAGTAGAATGGGGCGCTCCGCGGAATTCACGGACTTCGAACGTGGTCAGGTGATTGGGTATCACTTGTGTGAGTAGTCTTTACGCGAGTTTTCCACACTCCTAAACATTCCTAGGTCCACTGTGTCTTATGTGATAGTGAAATGGAAATGTGAAGGGACACGTGCAGCACAAAAGCGTACAGGCTGTAAAGTGTAATAGGCAGACATCTAGCCAGACCATCACACAGGAATTCCAAACTGCATCAATGTCCACTCCAAGCGCTATGACAGTTAGGCGTGAGGTGAGAGTTTTCATGCTCGAGCGGCTGCTCATAACCCAAACATCAGGCAGGTAAAAGCAAACGACGCCTCGCTTGATGTAAGGAGAGTAAACATTGGACGATTCAACAGTGGAAAAACGTTGTGTGGAGTGACGAATCATGGTACACAATGTGGCGATCCGATGGCAGGGTGTGAGTATGGCGAATGTCCGGTGAACGTCATCTGTTAGTGTGTGTAATGACAACAGTAAAATTCGGAGGTGGTGGTGTTATGGTATGGTCGTGTTTTTCTTGGAGGGGTCTTGCACCCCTTGATGTTTTGCGTGGCACTCTTGTACAGTATTTGTGCAATGTAGTACGTGTACACGGGACAGTTGATAAGAGTAACTGTTCACAGTATGATACTGTTTACCATTGTCCGCATTGCAAAGATGACATCCGCGAAGCAATGTTTTCCGCGTTCAGTCAAACGCACCCGAATTTTCGGAGATGACTGCCGCAGCTATATTAACTGGAGCAACAAGTTCTTCGGCTGTCATGACTGGTGTTGCGTACAATTTTTCATAACCCCCACCCTACATAAAAAATTAAATCATGGGGCATGAGGTAGGGTGAACGTGGTAGCATAACACAGGCTCTTCTCTTTTAGTCCAACGATCTGGGAATGTATAATTTAGGCAGGTCTGCATATTCCTGTCAAAATATGCAGATGCACTGTCATGCTGTTAATCACATCTGCTGTCTAATGTTCAAGGGCATATGTTCTAACAATTCTGGGAAGACATTACGTAAAAATAAAACATATGTATTCCCACACAGGCAGGGCGGTAATAAATAAGTTCTATCACAAAATTATCTATCATACCGCACGCTCTCACTAAATCTCTGCTGCTGATCGTTCGCTAGAGTTGCATGTAGATTTTGACGCCCTACACATGACTACTGCTATTTTCAGGACGGTCTCTGATCATTCACAGTACGCTGTCTTCAAATTCAACTGTCCACATGGTGCGATTTCCTCCGATTTCACGTAAGAGAAATTGAAGAGTCCTTATCTCTCGAAAGCGAATCTGGAGACGTGGAAAAATACAGGGAAAGTTACTCTCTTTTGAGGGCAACGGTCACGATATAAACGCCTCCCCTCGGGGTTATTTCCCCTTGCCTCTCCATAAATGAGGTGCATATCTGTATTTTTTTTCTCAATCGATATAGCTATATTTTACAAATACAATAGGTACTGATTATTCGAACACTGAACTAAAACACACAGGAACAATCAGATTTGTAAATAAAGAGCTTCAAGAAACTTGAAGTGTTTATACTACGCTATATCGGTTGCGCTTAGCTTCTGAAAGTCTTTTTGTCAATAAATGAATAGGTGCACGGAAAACCTCTGTATTATCTTACCAAGTAGATCTACATGCTAATTGCTTTACTGGCTTTATACATATTTTTTGAAAAGTGATTGTACTCTTTACCTGTTCTCTGCCAATAGTAACTGTATGTATGTATAATACAAAACTGGTATGCAGAAGAATTGAAAGAATGTTTATAATGTGATGTTATCAGGGTGTGTTTTATAAGTTCGCACTGTACCCTTAACAGTTTCTTTACCAGCAGCTACTATAAGAATTTACTATACAGAACTGGTATGCAGAAGAACAACTAAATCCACTTATCTATAATGTATGTTTCGTAGGGCCCTCCATGTGCAGGGCGCACTGTACCCTTCACGAAATCTTTATCAACAGTAACAGTATGTATTTACTGTAAGAAGTGTGATATGCAGAACAATAAATAAAACACTGTTTATCATTGATGTGGTTTCGCAAGGGCGTTTTACGTAAGTTAAAGGGCGCACTGTACTCTTCAGGGGTTCTTTATCAACTATAACAGCATGTATTCATTGTACAAAACTGTGCCATACAGAAAAAAGAAATAAAACCGTTTGTGGTTTCGCAAATGCGCCCTATGTAAAGAGCGCACTGTACTTATCACTGGTTCTTTACCAATAAATTGCTGGCACATCTAGCTGCTTTCGTGCCAAAATTAGTATCAACGATCAATTGCTCAGACTTACCAATCTCAACACAAATCATTATAATACTCCCACAGGTCATATTTTTCGGGCGGCGTTCATATCTCTTTTTGATCTAGAAAAAGTTTTTGATTAAGTATGGCACTTAGCCCTCATGTTCAAACTTTAGTGTTTGAAGCTCCTCTCTATTTTCTCCACTTCCTATTTCATTTTTTTCTAACCTCCTGTGTTAGTTACTATCACTAGTTTCTAATCTCATTCGATTTTTACCAGTTCCGGTGTACTTCAAGGTTCCGCTCTCTCGCCTAATCTATATCTTCTGTTTGTAGCTGACGTGCTAACACTTCTTCCCAATATGCTGATGATACTGCCTTTCTTCGCACTGCCAGAACCATCCAACAAACTAATTCCGCACTCCACCTAGCCATAATCTCTTTTCTTCGATAGTGTGATAGTGTTGGCTCTAGATTAACTGTAATAAGACTCGCAATAGTCTTCATACCACTTCACAAACGTTTTCGAGTTCAGAAAATCCCAGGTCTACCCAATTTCGAGGTTCACGGCACATGCATATCACCTACTAACCAGCTCATTTATCTTGGTATCATCATGGATCATCACTTAACATGGCGGACACATCTTCAAGCAATAATTTGCAAACCGTATATTCTGCTCAATTTACTTAAACACTTAGTTGGTACTACCTAGGAACTTGAACCCACTGCAATCCTTAACACATATAAAGTATTTCTACGCCCAGTTCTAGCCTGTCACCCCTCCCGGCAGCTGTCTAAGCATCAATTTTAGCTGCCCTGTATTTTTCTATCACAAGCTATAAGTTCTTGGACGACATGCTTTCCGCCTGGCTCGCAGGATCAAGCCTCCCAGTCTGACGCAGAAACTGTATATCCGAAACACTTTTCCTAAAATCCTCTGTCACCTCGAACAGTTACGAGTAAAATTTATTCCCAACCAGGTTCAGCAACGTCATCCATTATTCTAGATGCTAGTGGATGCCAACTGCCACTACGATCTAGGATATAAAATATAAATTTTCTACTTGCTCTTTGTCCTTTCTCTTTTGTTTATATCCCAAAACCATCCCACCAAACCATCTCCACCACTTTATCGCTTGAGCTTATTCTTTAGGCCACCTCTCCCTTCATGTATCACCTACATACGCTTCACTGGGACTTATTGTACTTACAGGGCTTCACTTGTCCACATCACTGTTCAGAGTTACCCCTGAATAAAAAACATGTCGTGCATTCGTCTATCTAACGTTTCATTAGTGTTGTCCTGTGATATACACTTCACTGTCATTTCTTCCTTCATGTTCTCATGATTATGAACAATGTTTATAATGTTACCTCAAATATAATAAAATGTAGTAAAATATAATCATGATTATAAAATAAAATAAACGATTTTTGTTTTGTTTATCCTCACTTCCCATCGACCACCTCCAATATCCCTCCACCTCACTCTCTTCACTTCTCATCCCGGATAATGGGCGTAACCTTCGCAAGGGGCTAGTCTCCAGGTACAAAGTAAAAGAAATGCCAGAGGCTAAAATTAATATTTAACCTATATTGTGTGATTCTGGTGATAGATTAAAAGAAAAACAATTTCATTTAAAATTGTGAAACTGCAGATACTGTCGTATCAATATTGAAAAAGGAAGTGGTTAATGTACCACGTCTGGTTTCAACAGAGAGAACAGACGTAACCTTATCCTGGAACACTGAGCTTAAATAAGTATAAAATACTTGGTGCATTGTGCAATTTTTGCTCAAAATATTGAAACCGGAAGTGCGACTTAAACAGAAAGATAAGGATGGGAATTGAATTAATTTTTTGGGCGTTGAATCTGCTGTTTATTGGCAGATAGACTAAGAGACAAAGTAGTTCTATATGACTTAAGTGTTTATATTAAGCACCATTTAGACGAGTAAAAAGAAACAGCATTGTTGTATTCCCTTGTGTTCTTTTACTTTCCAGCGCCTCCTTTCACTTCCCACCCCTGGCGTTATTAACTAATAATGTTAATGAATTTGTGTTGGTGGGTACGCGGTGGATGAGTGTATTTATGTTTGTTTATACAGTTGCAGTCTAGAGACAACGTTAGAATAAACCGGATGTTTCTTGGTAGTCGTTACGTGTGATACTAAAGCGCGAGACTTGTAATTCGTCTGATTACCGCTAGGTGGTATTAGTTTCAGATGACATTACTGTAGACGAAATTTTCCGTCCATATTGGGTCAGGTGACCAAGAGACATTTGCAGTACTATGCAAGGATCATGGTGATGACGTTTGAACAATGAATTTTCATGGCGAAGCATATATTTCGTAATAAATGGAATTTGACGGATACTATGCAAAAAAAAAAAAAAAAAAAAAATGTTTGCTGAAAATGTTTCAAATGTGAAGACTCATAACTGTAAAGTCGTGCAAAACCACGGGAAAATTTCGTGAAACGAGCAGTATTTCAGATACTTATCTAAATGTTCGACCCCCACACCTCAGAAGAATCACCTTACAGAGGAGTCCAAATAAATCAATGCGATGAACATCTCAGCGATCATTTGTAGGTAAAAGTACAGTGCACTAAATTTTCTGAAAAATAACTTGAAATTCTACCATTCGCAATTACGTGAGAAAGCGTGGCTTTCATGTCGGGTAGCTAAAAGAAAATATTTTGTGAGTGAAGTCAATATGAGAAAAACGTTGGCATTTGACAAAGCACACTGAATGATACCTAAAGAATTCTGGAACCCACAGTGAAACATGGTGGTGGTTCTATTATGGTTTGGGGGTATATGAGTGGCTCTGGTGTAGGGTCCTTACCTTTATAGATGGTACAATGAACCATCATCAGTACATTGACATTTTAAAGTCGAATTTCCATTCATCTCCTGAACAAATGGGCTTTAGACATAACTTCATATTCATGCCGAACAATGATCCAAAGCATTCCACTTTAAACACACGCCTTCGGATCTTGTGCAATGCGCCAAAGTACATGCCAACACCTCCCCAATCCCCCGACATTTAGCCAATTGAGTATTTTATGGAACCACATTGACAAACAGATTAGAAAACGACCGATTTCAAATAAACAACACTTGTAAAATGCTCTGCAAGAGGAGTGGCAGAAAATTCCCTCATCAAAGACCAAAGATTTGGCAGCATCAAAGTCAAAGCGTATTAAAGCTATTATAGCGGCAAAAGGATATCCTACAAACTACTAAAATTGCCCAATATGACGAAAGCAAAGACACTAAGTGAAATGTATGAATACTTTTTGTTGATTGATATTTCTTTCTTTTCAATACCATTTTGAATTTACTGCATGAATATTAGCTTTTTTGTTTGCTACAATCCCAATTTGTTTCATATCAGTGTATTTTTGTTTTATGATTCCTACACTTGAAGAAATAAAATACAAATTTTCAGTTCAACTGGTATTTGTTCACTATGATATATTACATGTTACCATTTTCCGAGGTGTATGAATACTTTTTACATTCACTGTACATGAATTCATATTCGAGGTTCTAACTTCAACAATACGAAAAAGTTAAGTACTGAACAGCAATAATCCTAAAAAAAAAAAATGTTATTTTAAATTCATTGTTAATTTTACCAAATGGCAAATGTTGTTGCCTCAGAGGAGCAGAGGCGGCCTTTGGGGGTGGCGACTGGGGCGTCCGCCCCAGGCCCCGCGATAGCATATTCTCTTGTCACAGTTAGCTCAAATATGCGGGGCCCCTGCAACATTCTAATGTACCGTAGCTTAGAGTTAAGTGAATACTTTGGCGAATAATACGGTGTGGTGGATTTCTTCGGAAACCAGTTTTCATAAGCCAGAACTTCTTACTTAATATTTTACTTTTAGAAGCCTTAAATTCCCGAAATCTACACCATTACTATGAAAGCGTTTAGCATGATATTTTTGGTTTTAAAGTACCGTAATATTTACGCCCTTGAGTTTTGGATTAACAATGGGTCAGCAAACAAGGCGACGCTAATACCATGCACGTGACTCTAAATGGCCTTATCTCAACTTTTCTTTGTTGTCGAAATAGAGTGAGTAGTCATGTTGTTTGTTGCTTTTGGGTCAGAAGAATGGTCCTGTTGCTACGCACACCTCTGAGCCATCGCTTCCAAGAAATAGCTCCTATTGCACGCCTTGTGTAGCACCTCAGTTTGGCTTCGGAATTCGGACCGCGCAGTCGTAGTGAGATGTGGATACGTAATATTATGATTAGTGCGTGAGTGTCTTCCGATTATTCGTTTGTTGGGCAAAGAATAATTGACCATCATGAGTGGCAGGGACAGAGACAAATTCCGTAAATACGAAAGTGTGGCTGCGAAAGCCAAGAAACGGAAATATAAAGAAGATTTCATTCAGAAGCAAAAGGGATCTTTGGACAAGTTTGTTGTAGCGGTAAAATCAGCGGATCAACACCAAAAACTTGAGAACACGGATGATGATTTGTCTGTGACTGTGAGCGACCGGTGTGATGCGACAGACCAGGTTGTGATACCAAGTTTTGCGTCCGACGAAGAAGACAAACTAGCCGGCAACAAAACTGTTTTTACGCCCTGTTGTCCCACAAGCAACAATGAAAACTTGGTGCAATTCTCTGGGGACAACGTTGTTGCAACAAACCCAGAAAGTGACCTCTCCTGTGAAAGCGCGACCATTCCTCTGCATACTTCTGACATTCTTCAAACGACGAACACACTGTTCGAGGACATATACGATCCAGGTAATTGGAAATATATTAACAGTGAAGTGCGTGACATGTTAGTGGAGAAGGGTCCAATCAGGCTAAGTGACTGTGAATACCCAAAGGACGAAGGTAACAGACATTTTTCGAACAATTTCTTAACACGGAGGATGCCGAACGGAGAAACAGTGGATAGGCGATGGCTAAGTTATTCGAAGATCAGAGACAGAGTATTTTGCTTTCCTTGTAAGTTGTTTGGCACGACAGCTACTAGAAGCCAGTTAGCAAACGAAGGCTGCTGCGACTGGAAGCATCTTGGCGATAAACTTCAGCACCACGAAGTTTCTGTAAATCACGTTAAGTGCATGACAGCGTGGTTGGAATCAGCTCGGAGAATGTCCAATGGTAGCGCAATAGATAACATGATGCTAGAACGAATTAGAAAAGAAAAGCTGCATTGGCGCGCAGTGTCAACAAGAATCCTAGCGACTGTACAGTACCTTGCCGAAAACAACAGCGCATTTCGTGGGAGAACGGAGAAACTTTATGCGCCGAACAATGGTCAGTTTTTAGGTTTAGTTGAGATGCTGGCCAAATTCGATCCAACCATGGAAGAACATCTCCGCCGAATTAAAAACGACGAGGCTCACGACCATTACCTCGGGCATAGGATCCAAAACGAGCTTATCGACCTGATGGCGTCAGAAGTAAAGGGGAAAATTATTGATAAAGTGAAACTTGCTAAATATTTTGCTGTCATCCTTGACTGCATGCCTGATGTTGGTCATAAAGAGCAGATTCCCTAATATTGCGTTTTGTGGACGTATCAGATCCGGAAGTGAAGGTAGTGGAGCACTTCATCGAATTTCTGGATGTGGACAACGCAACAGGAAAGGGGTTGTCTGAAGCTCTTCTTGCCGCACTGGCGAACCTCGGTCTGGACGTCGCCGATTGTCGTGGCCAGGGGTACGACAATTGTGCGAACATGAAGGGAAAACACCAAGAAGTTCAAGCGCACATTCTTCGCATGAACAGTCGAGCATTTTACACTCCGTGTGGCTGCCATAATTTGAACCTTGTTTTAGGAGACATGGCTAAATGCAACTCCGAAGCAGTAACGTTTTTTGGTGTCATACAGAGAATATATAAATGCTTTGCTGCCTCGGCTGAAAGGTGGAAAATTTTGGAAGAAATCGTGCCTTTCATGACTACAAAATAACTTTCAGAAACGCGGTGGGAGTGCCGCCTGGAAAGTGTGAAAGCGCTGCGTTATCAGACGAAAGAAGTCAGGGAGGCACCGTTGACTGTCGCAGATACCGCTAATGATCCACTAGTAGAAAGTGAAGCCGAATGTCTTGCAAATTATGAGCTCGAAAGCTTCGAGTTTATTCTGAGCTTAATCATATGGTATGACATTTTATTTGCTGTGAATAATGTCAGCAAAACTTTGCAATCAGCTGACATGCAGCTTGATCTGGCAATACAGCAAATCAAAGACCTTGTTACTTTCTTGAGAAAGTGCCGGGAAACCGGATTCTCCGATGCAATGATCGCAGCAAAGGAAATTGCGTCCGAAATGAACGTAGCTCAGAAATTCAAGGAACGAAGAGTCAGATGCAAGAAAAAACAATTCTATTATGAGGGTAACGACGAAGAAACATCTTCGCCGGAGGAGTCCTTCAGAACAGGATATTTCTTATGGATAGTGGATCAAACACTTACCTCAATGGAAAAAAGATTCGAACAACTGGAAGAGTATGCTTCAATCTTTGGATTTCTATACAACTTGAAGGGTTTGCGGTCATTGAACGACGATTATTTGTTAAAGTGCTGCATGGGTTTGGACAACATGTTACGCGCAGAAGATTCACGCGATTTGGACGGAATTGACTTGTGCGCAGAATTGAAGATTTTCGAGAAATGCTTCCTGTTAACATCAATGCCGCCCAAGAGTGTCTTCAGTGCGTTTGGCCCATTCGAGATTCATTTCCCAACATCGTTATTGCAGTTTCCAACGCGGAAAGAAGCTTTTAGAAGTTGAAACTTATCAAAAACTATCTGCGATCAACAATGTCGCAAAGCAGATTGTGCGGTTTAGCTATTTTGTCCATCGAAAAGGAAGTTGCCTCAACAATGGACTACGAGAACTTATCAACGATTTTGCACAGCGAAAAGCCAGAAAAGTGGACTTCCGTCTGTGACCGTCAAAGCAGATGCTTCGTAAGTCAGTGATAGTTTTATTATGTGTTCTAGTTTGTTGATCTTGCGTGCATGTAAAATGTTTCCGAATCATTAATGTCGTAAGTTATATCGACCCCCATGCCATAAGAACCCCTTACCTCCTAAAAAATTTCACCTATGTTTCCTGGCTTCGAGCGGGGGGGGGGGGCTTCGCCTACCGAACCCCCGTCCGGGGCCCCGCATACTACTAAGGCCGCCTCTGCAGAGGAGCTATAATAGTGATTGTGATCGGTTCGGTGGTATATTCTCAACGAAGAAGAGAAACGATTTTGAAGAGATATATCATAAAAGCACCTTTGGGGTAATCCGTCGCTCCATGAATGACAGTCCTACAATGGAAAACCATACAAGTGGCAAGACATATCAGCTAGAAGATAACATTAAGTAGCCAAGTGCTGCAGACATCAAGTAATTTCAGCTCACCCGTATATGGTGTAATGCGGAAGCCAATTCCAAGTTTGGCGGAGTAGCTTCAATTTTCGGACAGTTGTACTCTCGTAGAAAGAGAGGCAAGAAGAAACGTAAATCTCCAGAGGAAAATGTAGTCTTCAGAAGACACAAAAGAATTTTGTCCAGTAGTGAGCAAAGTAAGTGAAGATAAACCATCTAGTCTGCCGGAATTGACCTCTTTGACATGCATTAAAAGAAAGAAATATTCCAAAGAGCGAATATTTCGGTCTATAATTAATTATATTATGCTATTTTTTAAAGAGCCAAATGAGTTAGAGACGTACATCCTTTTTTGTAAGTTGTGCTAAGAAACATGGACCATTTTTCGTCTACCATGCATGTCAATACTAGTTTTCACCACAGTTGCTACTGCTTCATGATCAATTACATATCTCAGAAATGTGAAGGCCAGGCGTACTATATCGAATATAAAGAAAAAAACACATGAGGTTGCTGTTGAAGTGCAAACCAACGTCAGTTGTGAAAGTAGTACATCACCAACTAGCTTTGCAACGTCAAATACTTGTAAAATAGAGCAATCTCCTGGCTGGTAACCTTTTACAGCAGGTTTGTCGGTATAGAAACATATTTTAAATATAGCAACACTGTAATTCAGGGGAAAATGCATATCTCTTTGCTCACAAAAAAGAAAAAATCTTGTCTGCGCCAAGAAACAGCAATGCAACTCCATCGACCAGCTGCCTATTGTTTGAGAGTGGAAAAGCTAACAGAATACTTAGTACTTCTTCCGTTGTGCTAATAATAAGAAAAACATCAAATACAAGGAAGAAACAGTCCTCTAATCATGTAATTTGTTCTTGGAACGTACCGTAGTTCATTCGTTTGTCATGTTTCTCTTTCGTCTTCTGTTTTATCTTTTAATAAAGATCACTCTCTGCCCCAGAAACTTTTATAGCAAACTTTTTGCGTGAAGAAACGTGTTACATAAACAACAGTGCTTTGATGCCTGTAAGAATAAGAATATCTGTGCGCCTAGAAACTAAAACAATTTGCTTGTGCCAGACATTGCACAGCCAACTCTAACAACCGATTGGCTAAAGTGTGAGAGCGGAGAAGCCAACAGGATTCTTTTTTTTATTTCCTGGAAGCAGTCACTATCAAGAAAAAATCAAAGAAAAGAAATAAACGTGGTTTTAATCCTGTAGCTTGTCCTTCTGAAAGAGTTCATTCAGCTCTTCATTTCATGAATTAAGCACTGATTTTCAGCAAAAAATATGCAAATTAGAAGCAGGATACGTAGCTTATGTCATTATGGAATTTAAGAATTAGTTGCTAAAAGACTTAGAAAGGTTCAAACGAGAAAGAACAGGCGAAATATGTACGAGAAAGCAGTCGAAGATAAAATTTTTGGAGAACCATCGTTGTACCAAAATTACGATTCTGACTTATGGTCTCATTTACTAAGGGAATAAGGAGAAAATGACAATAGTCAGAAGACTGTACAAAACTAAACAGACTAAAGCTGAAAAACAAGTAGAGACTGGCTGCAATCTATCAGTATTGAAGAGTCTGGTGTCTGATTGTGGGGCTTTTAATTGCATTTTCAATGCTTCCCGTTGTCATTAAAGGATCTTAAAAAAGTTTTGGTAGTGAAAGAAGATTTAAAAAATATTTATTACGGTTTAAAAAGGATTCCAATGAGCTACGAACTTTGAATAGCGTTAGTTAAAAGAAATGTTATACGCTCGTTTAAGTGGGAAGAAATTTCGACAGTATGATAATGAGAGTAGGTAAGTTCAAAAATCAATTCGTCCAGCTGGTGATACATTTTAAAGGAATAGCAAACTAAAATAAGTCGGAACTGAACAATACCTTTTATCTGTGCTTGGAGTAATGTGAGATGAACGTAAGCAGCACAACACTTGTAAATTTGTGTTTATAGACTGATTGAGCAATCAACAAGGATAGATGAAACTAACAATGGAAGCTCAACCTGATTGATATTTCGATTATTGAGCGACACTGAAAGTAATTAGGCGTTCCACGACTTAAAGGATGAAATTACAGAAGCTAGTACTAAATAGTTGAGAAAACATTTTTATTATTTCATGTGAAAAAAAATACAATTTTTCTTAAAGTTTTGAGACCTTTTGTTTTATTATAATTACTACCCTAGAATTAGATTGAGTATTACTTACCAACTTAAAGAGTAGTTACCAACTTGAATAGCTAAAACTAAAATTATTGTCTGCAAGAACGACAGCGTAAAATAATTTCAAAAATTTTTTGTTTTAAAGAGGCCGTTCAGATGCCAAACCGATTAACTCCATCAAACGAGATAATTTTTCAGTAGTGAGCATTTTAAAAACTTACACACAATGTATTTAAATGAGAGTGATCAGAACATTTACGCATTCTAGTGGCAAATTGTTACACTACGAAGTTAATGGATTTTGCCTCTCAAAAGAATGTATATTTTCCAAGTCAAAAATGCTTAGAACTGAAAAGTAACAAAAAATCGGAGGTAATCGGTTTGACTTCTAAACTCCTCAATTAATATAAGTAAAATCACTAATGTTTTCTTTTATTTTATTCTATAAAGGTAATTGTTAAACCTTATTAACTAAAAAGAAAAGTCGTAAAATACTAAAACAATTTAGGGTCTATTATTTGAAATGAGATCTACACAGTGACGGATCTAGAAGGTAAAAACTAGGGGGACACCCGGAACAAATACTATAATAGGTATATCATGAGTTTACTGAAAACTTTTAAAAATATGTAAATAATACCTTAAATTATTTTCATCACTCAGAAACCTGGGAACTAGGCCTCCCGGCTCAGGGCTAAATCGCCACTGGATATACAATATCGTTAAGTCATTGAACGACTCAGCTAAATTAGAACACTTCATTCATTAACCTACTATATTTATTTGTCTGTTTAAATTTGTTCGAACAGAGTTTTGTCAGCTGATATAAAATTTCCTCGTATTCTGAGCCTTGTGAGATTCTTCTTGAACCTTTGCTTAATTAACCGTAACCTTCTTGCTTACAATCAACATCGCTTTCTACTGAGTTCTATGCTCGATGATAACTTTTCAATGACCATTTATTTGGCATTATTTCAATTACACAATAATCGTAAATGTGACTTGAGGATCATTTTTTATATACTAAAATTGATACTACCTACACTTGTCCTTTCTGACAGCTCGCTGAGAGCACGCGGTGCTCAATGCTGCGTTGGCGGCTTGCGTCGGGTATTGAAACACGAAATTATTCACTACAAGGAAATCTCAGTTTTATAAAATTAAATGACATAAAACAGAACTAAGAAGAATGCTCTCAATAACCAGCATGTCCACTATTCAAGTTGACATCCGACTAAAATAATGTGCATTTGTTTATTCTCAAATTGGCAAAGTGCGGCAGGATGGGAAGTTTACCATTGCAGAGAGATAGAAATGAGCCACTATAATTGGCTGAACCTGCTGCTGCCATAGAAACAGTTCTTCTTGCCTGATTGTTATAAGTACGCACAGGGGAAAAAAACAGAGGAAAGCAACTGTCAGAAACTACAAGCTGTGTCAAATGGACTGTATTGTTATTTTTGTCAACAGGCCAATCAAATTTATTTATTTATTTATTTATTTAAGAAGAAGAACACAACAGGTTATTCTACCCAATTACAGTGTTCATATCAGAGTTACATAGAATATCTATAATATATTTGCGAAATCTATTCTGACTCATACTGTGTATATCCAGAACTTTTTTACATTTACTCAGTTTGTTGTAGACTGCACCCATCCTCCACGTTGGTGACTGTTTTGTTGCATTTGTTCGAGATTTCTTACAATAAAAGAAATTTCCATTGCTCACACGTATGTTTCCATTGGGTACCCTGAGATGAAAGGCAGAGACCAAATCCTTACTATTTAATTTGTTATTTAATATTTTGTACAAGAATATCATGTCATTTAACACTCTTCTGTAATTGAGAGACATTGTGTTAAAATTTTCATTAAGAGAAGTACTATTTTCATATGTGGGGAAGATGCCTGTTCTCTTGTACACCAGAAACCGCAGAAATTTATTTTGAACTCTTTCTATTCTAATAGAGTCTTTCTTCGTGTGGGGGTTCCATATAATAGACGCATATTCTAATTTTGATCTAACAAATGAAAAATATAATTTCAGTAAAACATTCGACTTATTAAATTCCCTTCCCATTCTCAAAATAAATCCAAGATTTTTGTTTGCGTCATTTACAATTTGATTTATATGATGCTCAAACGATAGTTTGTTATCATATATTACACCCAAATCTTTGATAGTTTGTTCCCCCTTTAATTCTTTACCACCTATCTTATATTGAAATTTAACAACATTCCGTTTCTTAGTGAAGGACACGGTTTTGCATTTATCTGAATTTATGTTTAACAAGTTGCTCTTGCACCATTCATTTACTCTGTTTAGATCCTCCTACAAACTGACACAGTCCTGTGCTGTTGTAATTCTCCTATATAATTTTAAATCGTCTGCATAGAGTAGTTTATGTGATGTTTTAATACAGTTAGGAAGGTCATTAATGAATATTATAAAAAGTAACGGCCCTAAATTAGATCATTGTGGGACTCCAGAAAATTGAATATATTCAAATGATCTACAGGATTTATAAACCACATATTGTTTTCTGTCCATCAAATATGACTTCATAAGAGCAATTAACTGATCAGAAAAGTTGAGAAATTTAAGTTTATTTACTAACAACGTGTGGTTTACCTTATCAAATGCTTTCGCAATATCTGTATAAACTACATCTATTTGATTATTACTATCCAATGTATTCACTAGATGGTCAGTGAAGACAGCGAGATTTGTTACGGTGGATCTGCCAGGGACGAATCCATGTTGATAATCCGATATTACTGGTTTAATGTGATTTTCAATACGCTTATAAATTATGCTTTCAAATATCTTTGCAAAGGAGTTTAGAATACAAACCGGCCTATAATTTTGAATTTCTTTACTGTCATTATTTTTAGGAATAGGGCAAACTTTTTTAAGTTTCCATTTTGCTGGAAACGTGCTGGTTTGGAGTATTAGGTTAAATAGCATGTGTAAAGGTAATAAGAAACTCTCTTCACAACCTTTTATTACATATGATGGTACATCATCGATACCTATCGAACACTTTGATTTTAGTTTTCTGATTGCCATTCGAATCTCGTCCACTTCTATTACCGCTATTTGCAACATATCAATTTTTTCATACAATTCAACTAATGTCGAATCATCTGTTTCAACTAGCAGTGGTGCTCCGTCTGTATACACTGATTTAAAGTAGGTTGCAAATGCGTTTACTATATCTTTATCACATGCTAACTCTTTACCCTCATAACACAATACATTACCATTTAAATGTTTTGTTTTACTCTTAATAAAGTTCCAAAACGTAGATGGGTCCTCTTGTATTAAATATTCCGCTCCCTTAACGAAGTTTGTATATGCGACTTGTATATCTTTCTTAATCCTTTTTCGAAGTTCATTAAATTCGCGTTTATGTAAATCTATATTTGACTTGCCGAGTCTTATCGCTTTGCGGTGACGAGCTTTCATTTTAATTTTATTTATAATGTCTAGCGTGAACCAGCTAGGATAGTTTCCCGTGCTCTGTTTCTTTTTCGGAATGCATTTGTCAAATATATTATATAAGATGGAATAAAACTTTTCAACAGCGCAATCAACGTCAGTATGTTCACCCAGTACCTCCCATTCTACCTTTCCCAATTCGTGATATAGTTGATTGTAGTTTGCCTTACTGAAATTATAACCCATTACTTTACTTTGACTTTTTATCTTTACCTTATTGTTCTGTTTGATTTTAATTAATAGCGCAGGGTAGTGTTTATCCTCTTTAAGTACGGGGGGTTCTTCTCTCTCAACCACTACATTATCTAAATTTGTTAATACCAAATCTAGTGTTCTACCTAAACTATTCTGAACATCATTGAATGATTTCAAGTCATATAATGACATGAAGTTATTTACAAATTTGTACTGCCCCGGGGCGCTCATGAAATCGAAACCCGTACCTTTAATGTCTGGTAAATTAAAGTCACCAAGTACAAGAAGGGTGCAGCCTGGTTGACACTTCGATTCAATGTACTGAAATATTTCATCATATTTACAAATGACAGAATTTGGTGGAAAATACACAACACATATATACATTGTTACCCTCTCCCCACTTACTTTCACCAAAAGACAGTCTACGCCATTATTTAGGTCATCATTATATATCAAATACACTTTATATTTATTTCTTAGTATTGCAAGCAATACCCCTCCCCCTACTCTTGCCGGTTTTTCTGTCACTACGGATTTTACTTTACTGCGTTGATTTTACTACGAAATTACTTTATTATAAGAGCTTTATTTCTGGGGTTCCGCGCAAGGCTTCTTTTATTTGTGGTTTCTTGATCTAGAAGAAGATATTTCAACGAAACTGCTAAGAATTACTCTTGAGAAATATTTCTTATTATAACTGACCATACAACGGACAATATACCTCACTTGCAACACATGAGTAGGTATTTTAAGACAGTTTTCTGTATAAAATCAAACCAAAACATGTTGACGAGAATTCCTCAATACTTGTTAATTAAATTGAACGTAGCGACTTCATCATGCAAGTGGATTCCTCGCTAGATTTTACAAAATCATTGTCACCGGGGATGAATCCTGGTGTTTCCAGTACAATCCTCTCGCAAAAGGACAGCCGTTGACATTAGTAAATCGAAGAAAGCCAATTCCAACCAACACACTTATGTAGAAGTCACTCGTCAAATTGACAGAGTGATCACAAAGTCTCCTTACCCCCTATAGCGTGTCCACTTATTCATAGATTGTCGCATTGTATTTATGAGTGGTGATGGCAGAGGACAACTTTCAGGTATAGTTTGCGGCATAGAGATTGTTACAAAAATTCTAAGTCCAAATTAATAACAACCTCTTGCCCCGTTTTCTTATGCATCCAAAAATACATGTCTCAATCGATTAGTTGCTTCTAGTACGATCCAACTCCAACTCCTCCCCTCCTCCACCTCTCCTTGTCTAAAGCAGTGTGTGTGACGTAGTACACTCTTGCCATTGAGACGAAAAAAAAAACAGGAAGAAGGTTACAATGTTATAGCTCTAAACATTCGTTTGTTCTGAAATACCTTTTAAGAGCCTAAATTAAAAAAAAAAAATTCACACAATCTTCCCATAGCTGCATTAAATACCTTTAGATTCATTCTTTCCCTTCTTTAAAGACTGCAAGCTAGTAAGTTGCTCCCTAAGAAATCTATGGAAATTGCCAATAACGACAGTAAGTTTAGTGCTTCCTAAAGTCTGTAATGCACGCTCAGAGCTCGAGAATATCTAATTACAGAAATGAGTGTTACTCAATGACTCATTTCACTTCTTTTCAGTATATGCAAGCAAATGTTCCAAAAGCGTAATTTGGGCAGGACAGGAGGGTGTAATTTCCCCCCTTGAGCTTCATAAATACATATTGTTTGATAAAATGTATTGTAATACACTAATAAAAAAGTGAAAAATTTTTGTCGGCGGAGACTCTCCACCCCCACCCCCACCGCCGAATAAAATCTAAAATGACACTACCTTTAGCAACAAACCTATAGAGTTACGATAGCACATTGCTAGAGAGCTTACATTTGGTTTCAAGAGTCGAAGGTTTCATCACAAGCCATATGCGTTCGTGGGCGACATTGAGAGAGACAGAGAGAGAGAGAGAGAGAGATTGAAATATGGAGACAGAGAAGAGTGATTTATATACACAGATTTAGAAATGGGGGAAATGATCGGACAGCATTCGTATTATGACAAAAATTGTGATTTTGTGAAACAGAAGAAGAAAAGGTTTCGAACTGCGAGGATCACATTAGGCAGTTATCGAATTAAGATTGAGAACACTTTTTAGGGCATCAAATGATTACGGATGGAGAGAAAGATCTTGAGAAGTGAGGAATTAAGAATTTAAGAATTTGCAGCTTCCGAGACAGGTTTCGAACCGCGAACCTTATAGTTATCGATCCATGACTTTATCCATTCTGCTACGGAGAACTCTTTACTCATTCACATACGTTTGCTTTAGCTACATTGGAAGGTAACTTAATGGGATATTTCAAAAGTTGACTTGGTGGATGCGCAGTTCTGATAGGATATAAACCTCTTGTAACTTAGTTACAATGTGCATAATGAACTTCTCCTTGTGCAGAACACTGTTTAGGCCTGTAAAATTTGTTACTATCGTGTTACTTAGGCTACATTTGAAAGAACCATCTAATAAAGTAGTGCCAAATCCTGTGCGTCATTGTCTGTTAAGTTAATGGTTAATGTAAGTTACTTATACGTGTATGGTCCGAGCTTCGAATCAAGACAATTTTTATTTATTATTTTCTTTGAGCTACGCTCATACTGTGCATTCCATAAGTTCAATTTTGAAGTAATGTAGTCACAGCTAGTTTAATTCGAAATTATTTTCAAATATGATATTTGTTATTACATGCGTTTCTTTAACTTGCGATGTTTCAAACTTGATATTAAATCTTACAACCTTAATGTAACTCATTTCCCTACGGCATATCCTCATGAATGTTTGCATAACATTCAGTCAGGCGTTAATACAAAATTCAGTTTTACTGTAATGTATGTATATATATTTAGAAAGTTTGACTCAGAAAAAAACGTACAGTGCAACATTGACTCTTGGAGGAATTTCAAACGAATTTCCTATACGTATAAATTACCATCTCAACAATCTACTGTGGGGACTAAGACACTGAAACCATTCCAGGCAGGGAAAGGGGTTACAAGTAAAAAAATGTAATAGAATACAAAAAATATTGGTATCAAATTCATAGTTTTCTGGTTCGGAGATATGAATAGTGGCTACCAGATGGCACTCCTTACTTGTTTGTAGCCTTGCATAATGGAAAATTATTTTAAAAGTATATTTTACATTCAAGTATGATTGTTTAAAAAAAAGCCTGTCCTTCAGCATTATGTTTTATAATTATTTTCTATTGTATTTCTTATTTATGATAACATATTTTCTATTTATATTTATTCTATGTTGTACGTTTCTTATTTACATTTTACGTCTTACATTATAAGAGGAGCTTATGACAATGAAAGCAGCAGGGACATACACAGAATGCAGGCCTTGGCAATCCAGAGATCCTGCCCCACGAAATCACTACTTTTCTGTAAATTATATCTAATTTTAGAGGTGATGATAGACATTTTAGTAAAACATACCCTGAAAAAGCCTTGTCTACGCTCCTGCAAAGCAGTGAAAATTTTAGAGTGCGAGCAGTTAGTAATGTTTCCTCAGAAGTTATATCTCCGATAATTCCGAGTGTGATATCAGTATTTGTGCATTATCACTTTTCACCCGTAGTATATTGAAACGCACTAAAAATTAGCTGTTCTAAAGTCTTCACTGGTTCCCCCTATGACCTCATGCGAATAGGGTCAACCTTGGACATATTCACATCTGAAATATCACCTTTTATGTCAGTGATACCGAAAACTATCCATTCGGCACAAATATAGGATATTTTCGATTCTTTTTGCCTGTCACTATCCCATTGCTAGCTCCATGCCAACGAAGGCATAAATTGGACTTACGCAGCATCCACAGTGTCACTATTCATCTTTTCACATGAATTCGACACTAATATCGTTCCTATTTGACTTCTTTTACATGTCATCTCTTCCCTCTTGGTAGGGGTGGTTTGAGTGTCTTGCCCCATAACTATGGAGAAATTTCAACCAACGTAAGTATAATTATAAATTACCATTTGATAAATAACTGTACAGGTGATCTTTTTTGGAGAGGAATTCGTTAACTACTTTTTCGATATCAATGTATTGCTTTTTTTTGCTTGCCATGCCGAAAATTGCCAAAGGGCTCAACTTCATCTGCACAATTGTGTTATGAATATAGGTTTTAGTGGTTTAATTCACTAAATGCTCGCTTAGATGTTGCTCTTGTCACAGGAAAAGTGAGATACAGTTATAAAAGAAACACGAAACGAAATATTTAAGTTTTACGTCCCACGAATATACCGATTACGCTAATGGAGACATTGATGCTGAGAAATAAATGAAATCGTGGAATGAAGAGTTGGGAGGAAATGGGACAAACCCGAGAAAACTCATGCACACGGTGTTTGTCCATAATAAAGTTAATTCGCCGCAAGCAGGGATCGAACCAAGGACCCTATGCACCATAGGTAAAGTTATAAAAGAATAGGCGTCTAAACAAATACGGAACACTACTATCAATGAGAGTTATATAAGATTAGATCTTTAGTTATTTCATTGTAGGTTAAACTTTCAGTCAATCTTGTTCTTCATTACTGTTGGAAAATATAAGGTTGTTGATAAATCTTTTCAGTAGATTTCACAGTCTATAGCTCCTTCACAACTTCTGTTCCATCTAAGGCTAAAGTATTTGCATTTTAGACATTGAGGGAGAAGTGTGAAATTATATAAAAACCTCCAAAGTGGAATTACGAAATTTCAGTTGGCTCCTTTTTGCTGTAGACCTCCATCACCACACTCCCATCAGTTACGCCGGATGCATGATACAGTTTAGCCCTTCTATTAATATTTTGTAAGGCAGTACGAGGTTTTTCTTTTACTGTTTGTGAATTGAGTTGTATTTGCAAAAACTGTTTTTTAAAGGAGAGGAAAGATCCTATACTCAAACACTAATCAATCTTTCAAAGCTCTAGTGGAAAACGAAACGAATCGTCGTATACATGTTACGTTTTTAAAGAGAAAAAGAGCAAATCATTGATTACAGAAACGTATAATGGTATCATTTGCATGCAAATTTATAACTTATAAAAGGTGTTGGCTTGTTAGATGAAGGATTAGTAAAGGGGCTTCTTCTGATAGTAGTCCTACGCTCGAATCTCGTCCATTCTTCTTGCTTTTTTGTAGCTGCACTGAGTTTGTGCATTCCAGATCTTCAAGATTGAACCAAATCTAATACCAGTTAGTGAATTATAAGTAGCTGATATTATTTTCAAATACGAGACGTTATTAGATGCTTTTCAATAGCTTACATTACTCAACTTTGATATCAACTCTTCCATCCTTCATTTAACTCATTTCTTGGCGTGTTTTGTTACAAAATTCATGAATCGTGACGGAAAAAATGTTTTTCCAGTAAATGGTGACTGTTTTGAAAGAAAGTGCAAAGTATGAGACTTATATTTGTCATATCTGTAGTTTCGTGTAGAGAAGAAAAAAACTTGTGAACGAAAGGTAGAGGAGAAACTTAACAACTCAAGTTATTAATAAAACTTTGCCGAAGATTATTCACTTATATCATCATAAAAGAAATACGAAAGACGTTCTGAAACGAAGAAATATAACATACAACAGAAACCTACCGTAACAAGACTAAAGACGAATCATTTACGACGTAGTGATCGTGGCAGTTTGCCGTGAGCAGCGGTGTAGTGAACATCGCTGTGGTGTGCCTCCGATCTCAACGAGCTGTTTACGTTCGTTTGAAATTGTTTGCTGTATTTCAGTTGTGTGTTCTCAGTAGTAGGAAATATATTGTACCAGTATAAACTAACAGTTTATAAAAGTGACAAGCAGTTTATTGAATTTAGTACCCCGTTTTTTCAGCCATGAATAACCTACAAAAAAATACTGTGCGGTTTGCATTTGGCAAGACAAGAAATATCCGGCCTTCTGTTGAGCTCATCCAGACTTGGTTAATTAACGAGTTACAGTTATTAATACACGATCTTGATGCTATTCAATTTCACAATGATGATTATAGCTTATATTTAAAATTTAAATTGCAAGAGAATGTTGACACATTTTTACGACGACACCCTGAATCACTGGATTTTCGACATGAAAATGGAACAGTAAGTCAGGTCAAAATTTCAAATGCTAGTATACAGTACACTGGCGTACGCCTTTTGGATCTCCCCATGGAATTAATAGTAACGACGAACTCAGTGCTGTGCTTTGCCCCTTTGGAAAGATCATGTCCATAAATGAAGAAATGTGGTCGAATACCCTCCCTTTTCCCATTTACAATGGCAATCGTATTGTGCAAATATGTTTAGGAAAACATTTTCCCTCAAAAATTGTGGTACTAGGTTGTCGTGCTACTGTGATGTATCAACATCATACACCCACGTGCTTCATTTGTCTGGCTCTTACACACGTCGCAAGTTCGTACCCTCGAAAAACGAAAGCTCAGATGCCTTCAGTTCTCGTTACTGGATTTTAGATAACCGAACTTTCTACTGGGAAAATGCCCACCTCTCCGAACTTTTATCCATCTTTCACTGCTAAATCCACGACTAATGAGCCTAATGACCAAAATATGGAATTGGAAAACACTTCAGTTGCCGAGGATGTTAATCTCCATGCTGATAAGGACTTCCACCATCTTTCTAGTCATTCTGAACCACTTGCCACAACAGAACCAGAAGAACGGAAACAAGATAGTGGTGTCACCTGTGAGCACCCTATACAACTACGAGAGACATAACACGCTGTGCATACTGTTTCTTCGTCTGAGTGCCCACAAGAACAAGAAGAGTCTGTTCGCTCTCCTTCCCCTTCCACCTTCACTGTGATAGTTTTTTCTCCCCTTCAGTGGCTGTAGTGAGTGACCCAGTTTTCAAAAAAAGAAAAACAAAAAGATGCACGGCAATGAATCGAAAACAAGTGAGTTGTCTTTGTGGAATTCGCAGACTGTATCGGTGCCAGCAGCAGTGGCACGTGAAAACATAGCAATAGTAAATGAATAACGTTGCTCCTTGTATACCTGTCGATTAACATCAATGTATCACGCGACAGTCAAAGCAAGTGTTCCCTGTAGAGGCTTCCTTCTTATTCAAGGGCAGGAATGTTACTTGTTTGTGCTTGAGAGGTAAGCATCTCTTATTGTCCTTCGATTCACACTACAGAACTATCGCTGGTGTTTACATTCTATGAGCATAAACATAGTGTTTACTAATGTGTCGGGAAGTCCAAGGTTCTGCAGAGAAGTGTTTGCTCTGTATTGTTTATTTATTTTATAATTGTTTATACATAATTTCTGCAAGCAATTCCTAATTCCACTTCACAATCTTATATCTCGTTAAATATTCGAGGGATTTCTAGTGATAGTAATCGTAATCTATTACATAGTTTTATCATGCAAACATCGGCTGAATTTATATTAATGCGAGAAGTACCGTTTCAGAATTTTGACTTCCTCCCTATGTATCGAGCCTATGTGAACGTGGGCCCTCAGCACCAAGGTACTGCAATCTTATGTAAAAGAGGTATCAAGGTTAGGAATGCTATGTATCTTCCATCTGGCAGGAGTATCGCCGTAACTTATGATGATCTTACTCTGATTAACATTTATGCCCCGAGTGGTTCAAATAATAGGAATGCAAGAGAACAGTTTCACAATGAAGACAATTTCCCTTATTTCCCTATTCCGAAAAAAATAATATTGGCGGGGGACTTTAATGTTGTGAATCGAAGTTCATTCCTTGCCCTGCTTTCCAAAATTTAATTTCCTCCCTCAAACTCAAGGACGCTTGGGTTCAACACCGCCAGGATCTTCAGTTTACTATAAGACTTAAAATATGTCTAGTCGCATTGATAGATGTCATACAACACCTGACTTAATCGCTTCTGTCACCGATATTCATTTACGGATTATACCATTCAGTGATCACGCAGCAATACTATGGACATGCAAGTACAACCTAGGTGTTTCGGTTACTTACGGAAATACTGCGTGGAAATTAAACAATCAATTACTCAATCATGCTGAAACGAAATGCATCTTTCGTCTGAAATGGGAGTACTGGCTCCGACAACGTCATCACTACCCAACTTTAAATGAATGGTGGGTTAAATACGTTAAGCCGAAAATATAGAGTTTTTTTAAATAGCAAGGTGCTGAAGTACAAAGAGAAATATGAGAAAGTCTCATATATCTGTATCGCGCTCTTCAGGAGTTATGGTTCCTTCCCAGTTCACAGCAAATTATGATAGCCATTAACAAAACAAAGGCTTGGATCAAACAAATCCGGGCTACTTCGGTCAGAAAATATGCCCATAGCCTGCCTTCCGGTGGTTGTCTCCCCGATGAACATATTAACCTGTATCATTACATGGCTCAACATAAACGTCAGGTTGCTAAGGTTATTGACGTAATAAAGCATGATAATCGAACGATCACGTCCCTCCCCGAGATACAGCAGCTTTTTTCGATCACAATAGGAACTTGTACGCCAAACATCAGGCACCTCAAGATGGATACCAGCAATACTTGAATTTTCCCCTTCCCGTCCAGTCGGAGAGGGAGCGTCAGTGCTTAATGTCGCCCATCACAGAAGAGGAAATAAGTAGGACGCTGGCTCAGTGTAATCGTGACTCCAGTCCTGGGGAAGATGGATTATTCTATCAAAAGTATTGGGACATAGTCGGGAAGGACATGCTTGCCCTATATAATAAACTATTACATTCTCCAAACTTTCTACAAAATGAGGGTCACGTGATATTTCTTCCAAAATCTGCAGACGCCACAGATGAAACGCAATATAGGCCCATAACCTTGTTAAATACCGACTTAAAATTGTTCACCGAAGTTTTAGTGCAGCACCTGCGCAATCTCTTTGCTGATAAAATTAGTCCTTTTCAAGCAGCGCTCAATAAAGAAAAGAATGTGTATTATGCACTTACAAAGATCCGAGATGTAGTAGGATATTTTCTTTCTTCTTGTGTCATTGGACTTTCAAAATGCCTTTGATCGCTTATCACATGATTGTCTTTTTGAGTGCTCAGTGCATATAAATTTCCGCTTAGCTTCCTTAACATTATTCAGCAACTGTATAGCACGGCGACAGCTCGACTACAAATAAATGGTTTTCTCACTCAGTCCATTTCACTGAAAAGCAGAGTTCGACAAGGTTGTCCCATGTCCATGTTTCTTTTTGGGCTTGCTCTTGAACCTCTTTTATATAAGTTGGCTGCATATATACAACCTCCATTTCACGACCTGCAAATCTCTCCGTCACGGCCTATGCTGATGATGTGAATATTAGTTGCACGACATTACAACAGTATCACTATATTATTGCTCAATTACGACAATTCAGTGATATTAGTGGTGAACGTAACAATTTATGTAAAACAAAAGGGTTGACATTTCATAACTGGAAAATGGATGGCATTCCACAGCCCTTCTCAATCTTGAAGTAGTAGATCAAGTTAAATTATTGGGTGTTACATTTTCTAATAGTTACACTATCCATTATGAAAGGATTTTGGATACATTACCTAATAATGTGCGCGGGCTGTGTCTCCAAGAAAAATTACGCAAATTAGGCTTTATCCAAAGTATTTGGTATTTAAATAGCTATTTGTGTTAAAAATTATGGTATTACGCGCATATATATCCGATATCGGACTTATATCTTCGAAAACTTCATTCTGTTATTGGTTGGTTTATTTGGGCAGGAGTTTATTTTCGTGTCCCTTACTCTACCTTGGAAACAAGGGGGCTTACAGCTCATTTCGATACTTGAGAAATGTAAGGCGTTTTTCTTAACCAATAATTACAAGCAATATCAATTTCCTGACAGTATTACACATCAGTATCTTTCGTGTTGGATGGTCTCATTTCCAGTACCCAACCCTCCTAATATGGAATCCCTCAAAGACGCCTCTATGTATATTAAAGAATGTGTACAAGGTTGGTCGTACCTACATCTCTTGGATCTTACCAATTATTTCAATGTAAAATTCTGGGTCAGTACTTACTTGCGCCTCTGTACAACAAAATGGTTTCGCACGTTCAGCAAAAGTTTCCCACAAAAACTGGAAGATAATATGGCATAATGTGCATAATATCACTCTGTCAACGCAGGTAAGGAGTACCTGGTATATGATTGTGAATGAGCTTATGTTAAATTAAAACATATTGGTGTACTACAAACGGATATGTGACAACAGTGTGCTCAACCTGATACGATTGAACACAGGCTGCACTTTGGGAGTCTGTATCTTTTCCCCACTCTTTATCTTGCATGGGAGGCCCGCAAGTCTGCTACGCCAATGGTGTCTCTTAGCCTGTGTTTGTTTCTCTTTCCGTTTCGTGTAAACGTTTGTTTTTATGCTATTAGGCAGTAATATTTAACCTTTACATTAGGTAACCTTTTTTACGAGATTTTTTTTTGGGGGGGAGAAGGAGAGAAACTGCTTTATTATGATATCTATTTGTCATCATTCATCTTGTTTGAACTGCTTAAGTAAGATCATTTTATAACTTTTTATGCGATCCATTTCACTCACAATAATAAAACCGTCATTTTTAACAATTTATTTTAATCTCTTATTTGCAGTTTGACACACTGATATATTTGTGACAAAACAGAGGTTCGGTCCACACCTTTCTAATTCTCAACCACCCCAACGATCCTGATTTTTCGGTTCGCTACCATTGCAGGAAAAGGAAAATTGCAGGTGGTAATGCACTTTGGGAGTTGTGTATATATTGTTGGTTAGCTGATGAGCTTCCGAATTTATGGCAAGAAAACAATTATTAGTTGATAAAGTTGAGGAATTGTTACAAAAAAATCAGCTACAGTATTGTTACTCTTTAACGAAAAATCTATCCAAAGATGAAACTAGTGTTCGAGAAAACGGAAGAAAATGAATTTCCAGGTAAACCTAAAAATTTATGCTCTACGAGAAGCATGCCACTTATTAAGGTATAGGCCTATTCATATTGCAATATACCCTTATTAAGATCTTTATTATGACGCTAGCAAGACAACAGCAGGGATGAATTCAGGGTGTAGCCCGGGGGGAATCTCCCCCCGAAGAAAATTCATTCCCCCCCCCGGAGAAACTCCCAAAATTTCAGTCACAAAATGTAGAAATTACTTCACCCAATTATTTGTTTTTCTTTCCGTGCACGTGCAGACGAAATCCTATCTCTCAATAGACATATAAATGACGCAAACTCATTCTATATAAATATTAAACATGCAACATCTAAGGTAGAATACCAAATAGTTAATAAACCCTGTATTTCTTAACGCTATGACTGAGTTTGGCAGAACATGAAATTGTCAACTGTTGAAGAAATGTTTGTATTTTAGTAGGTACTATACTCTCGCCCTATATTATATATTAGTAGGTAGCACTAGCACAGATTGAGGTAGGAAAGGAAAGATAGGGAAGATCTTTCGATCATTCTATATGATCTCTGATGTCAGCAGACTTCATTTCTTGAAAATGTACAGCACTTGCATTATTTGAAATAGAGTGCCTAAATCCCATTTCTCACATCGGAAGTAACAGACGTAAATGTGTTTTACGATTGTTAAAGTAAACACACCTTTAAATATAAGTCAGTTAAAGGGTGAGATTCTGAGGGTGTCATTTAGAGGGATCGGGGAAGATCAGTTATCCCTTCTGGGTTAGAGATTTATATAGAATTTATCAATATAGTAGTAGTATATAAGTGAAAGATTACTATTGAAGGTGACGAAGGAGGGCAAGCGGGGTGACTGCCCCGGGCACTGAAGTAAGAGGCGCAAGATTCGGGAGGGAAAAAGAAAAGAAAAGAAGGAAAGAAAAAAGAGAGGAAAAAAACACATGTGCACATATATAAAATAAAAGGAAAAAGTAATAAAAAGTGCTCAAAATCAAGGATAAGCAGGGTTTACTTTTTAAAATTTTCTTACCTTTCGCAGCTGGTCTGTCGACCTCACTCATATGTACGGGTGTGCCGTCATATAGTCTCGCCCCAAGCGCTGATTTTTCACGACACGGCACTAATCCCACTGAAGATTTTGTAAACTAAACTATTGATGTGTATGCAGTGAAGAAACCAACGCTAATATACTTGATTTAGAATGAGAAGTGTGAGAAAAAATGATTACTTTTTGTTAAGATATTCCTATGCATGTTTGTTTTAGGACAAAAAATATTTGAGTTAATTTAAATCTTTTTAAAAACTTCTACATTAGTAACAAACAGTAACTGCTGAATATAGGGAGAAAATAACCAAAATAGCTACTGTAAATAGCAGTTAAAGTTTAGTCTAAAAATATTTTTGCCAGTCTCTATTTAATGTTTTAGATAAAATTAAAGGATTTTTTTGAAAATTATAATCTCACATTGAATATTTATCAGCAATTAGTCTCAATATTAGCTAAGATGTGCATGTGCATGGAATTGTTAAATATGCTGCTTTCTTGCAAAAATACAGAAAAACATCCCTTCCCCGAGGAGTTCACATTCCCCCCTCCGGGTAAAAATGTCTGAATTCAACACTGGACAATAGTAGGTGTAACTCCTGTAACTATAATTTTACTCTTAAATTTTATTTTCTGTAAATAAAATTCTTAAGTTAATATTGCAAAATGATAAGAAATATTTCAGTCAATAAATCATATTGAGTTAAACAAAGTAGCAAACTTGTAGGTAAATTCTCATGAAGAGTTTAGGAGAAAACTCGCAAAAATACAGTTTTGTGGCGTTAAAAGGTACGTCGTTCGTTGCCAATAAAATTGATGGCTTTTATTTCTCTGGAAAAAATATTATTCAAATACTGTATATTTTGTAAGATATACTACTAAGTAACATATTGATAATGGTTGTTTATATTTTCCTAACTGTCCTAGCACACTCCTTTAAACACATACGACTTGTAATTACAAACTTTTCAATTTAATAAAGCATACTTTCATACTCAGAGTCAACACTCAATTACGACGGCACTATTTATATTTTGAGGCTAACAATGAAAAAACAGCAAATTATCATTGAAAATTTATTTATTTATTTTTTTAATACTCTCCTTTATGATTAATACCTATACAGCTCTACAGCTAAGACGGGCACGGGTAAAATCGTTATACCAGCGGTTTACAGTGGCAAAGGATGAGGCTTCATCGGTAAATGTGGAAGTAAGTTGATCGATGCACTCTTGTCTTGATAATCCACGTTAAAAATCGTAATAAATCATCACACGAAAATTTTCACGAGTTAATTCCATTTTTATGTTGTAACGCAATCTTCAAGTCAACGTAAACAACATAAATAAAGCTATTGACAAAACATTTGAAATACGTTGTGGTCAACAACGTCAAACGTTAATATGCAAAGGAAAAATAGCTCCTAACTAAAATCAGTGTTGCCAAGGCTCAAAATATAAATAGTGGCCCTCGTATGTATTTCTTTTACTGCGAACTTAACTATTATCTTTACTTTATCTTGATGCCGCTTCTTAAAAAAGTTATTCTTCTCTGCAATGCTCATTAAGTTAAGAAGACAGTGTTCGAGTCAAGATTTCATTCTCAAGACTATGCATTTATTTGACTTTCTACGAAGAAAGAAATAAAGTAACAAAGTAGAGTATTTTACAGTTACTGTTATTGTAGCACTGGACGGGAATCATTGTAATCTAACTTATGTATTAGAGGTCCTGATAAATTTATTACTTCAGTTACCTTCCTAAAGATCTTCGTTGAGGAGATATCTTCTTATATCCTACAACCTCGAAAAAAAAATACTAACGTGTTTTTTTTTTAATTTCTAAGGTCTCTGAATTAAAACGAAACGAACATGTCTTAAACAAAATTGTAAACATATGTGTGGTGTCAAGAGCACAAAGACAAAAGTCCAATTACCAAATCCTTTAGTATTGTAGGCAATACATAAAGAAGACGAAGTGACTACATATTCACAAAAAAACACTTTCGTTTCTCTACGAATTGATCCGACTAGGGATGCGCACGAGTCGAGACATGTCTCAAATCTCGACTCGACTCGAATCGAATTCGGGTCGAGATTCGAGTCGAGACACACTTTGTAAAATTCGAGACGAGTCGAGACAAACGTATTTCTCGACTCGAATTTTCGAGTCGAGGCACAGGTCGAGTCGAGACACCTGGTTAAAATCTTAACTCGACTCGAATGTCTCGAAAATCTTTCTATAATTTTTAATATTACTTTGAAGAAAGTACTCACTCAGAAACACTCGGCACGAGAATTTCGGAAACTGCAAGACTTGTCAGGTGTTCGAGGAGTGCTGTTTTGATTGTCTTCAACAAGTGGCGAAACCAAGGGGTAAAGACGTTCAAATGTCGAGGGGTTTGGCGCCCCCACTTTATTACAGATGTCGGACGTCGTAGGCTGGGCAGACTGGTAAAACAGAAAAGGCTACAAACTGTGTCGTAACTAAGATCAGAGTTTAATGCTGGGCAAAGTACAAGTGTGTCTGAACTAGTAATGTGAAATTTCCGGAAATTTAAACCTGTTTTTTTAAAAAGATTTTTCCCGATTTTCCGGAAAAATTTAAAAAATAAATATGTTTGTATTAGGTTAATTTTACTAGTAATGATACCTCTTTTTTTCAAACACGCGAAAATTGTAAGTTCAAAAATTTCAATATGCGAATATTAAAAAATAGCACTCGAAAATAAAACTATTCCAATTATTATCTATATATTAAAATACTAGATTTATGCGTATATAAGAAAAATTTATATGTCTCCAATCCTTTCAACAATGAGATCTCGAACCCACAAGTGCTAGAAACGTGCCGTTTTCATTTGTCGATTCCAAATTTTGTGTAAATTGTCCAGTTCTAATTTGAACATTAAAAAAACATGACCATTAGTTCTTTATTACATTTTTACGGGTACACTAGAAGTACTTTGGGGGCGCGGTGGCTCAGTGGTAGAGCGTTAACCTCCGGTGCTTGGGGTCCCTGATTCGATCCCAGATCGCGCCGTACGGACTTTGTGGTGGACAAACACCGTGCTCGTGGGTTTTCTCGGGGTTCTCCCGTTTCCTCCCACTTTCTTCATTCCACCATTTCATTCATTTCTCATCATCACCGTCTCCTTTAGCCTAACCAGCTTAGGCGTGGGACATAAAACTAATGATATAATTTCACTAGAAGTACTGAAATTTTGAAAAAGCATCATACCCTACGAGTTATATATTCCAACATCACATAGTTGTATATAGGAGATGCATATCTGTCAGGCGTTTGTTTCATGGCCAAATGATAATGAAAACGAAGGATAACCATTTCTCTAGTCTAAGATTAATCTTCATTGT
This sequence comes from Thermobia domestica, assembly GCF_964235325.1. Lineage (NCBI taxonomy): Eukaryota > Metazoa > Arthropoda > Insecta > Zygentoma > Lepismatidae > Thermobia > Thermobia domestica. The sequence goes on from NC_137467.1 coordinate 115,171,281, forward strand.
TTGGAGAGGTTTTTTTTTCAATAAACACCGTTTATCACTGAGATATGGGCATTCAGTAAATGGATACTTGAAAATTTGAATTCAATTATCTATACAAGCCGGCTTCGAGTCTTTTGGTTTGGCCACGGGTGCAGTCCAAACTACTCTCCTTCTACCAATTTTACAATTAGGATTGAGCTTCTTACCGGATGTGTAGCCTACCGAAGGACCACACAGATGTTATCGAAAATATTGTGCTATTGTTTCTTTGTATGCGTTGGCAGAAACTTCGGTAGATATCAAAGCCCGCCAGCGAAGCCGCATTTAGCATCTTGGTGCTAGATCTAGCATAATTCACTCCTAAATAGCATCTTGACTTTAGCATCTTGGCAAAATCTCATTCTTTCTTCTGGAAAACAGAAAAAGAACGAAAATGTAGATAGCTCACTGACCGTTGGGAATTATTCCTCAGTTGAAGCGATGGTTGGAATAATAAAACCAGTTAGTATTTCCGCTGTTGTATTGTTGAATTCACAGAAATGTTCAAAAATAAGCAAAATGGGACTCTGCACAAGGTGTTTACTTACCCATAGTTTTATTATTGTCAGCTGAACCCTGAGTGTCTGGGATGTTTCTGACCCTTCTCACTTTACAGCTTGAGAGGGGAGGGGGTATGATCGTCAGAAATGCTTCAGTTCTGCGTCGGAAGCGGCATGTTTTGTATATATTTCTTAAAATGTTATCCATTCATAAAGTATAAACTCCCTCTTCCTCCCCTGATTCTCTTTCCAATACAGAGAACCGACTCTTTTAAATGAAGTAAGAACCCTGAATTCTCCCGAAAATGCTAAAATGAATGATGCGTACAAATAACAAATCTGTGGATGAATCAAATAATGCAGATACTTGAGAAGATGATCACGAAGATAACAGTGCTTGATGCAGCGCAGTCCACCACATGTAAATAGATTTGAAGTGTTCATATTTGTGTATGTGTACGTGTGTATCCATTGTGTATGTGTTCCACACTCTGAAATGATCCTGGTTGTATGTTGCCCTTGTACTTTTTAATAACATTTTTTATTCCACTTAAACTGATGTTGCAACTATTCTTCTTGCACTGTTTTGTAATGACAGAAACACTAAAGTGGGCGTCGAAAAGAGCCGCAACAAAGTCGTGCAATCACGATCATTTCAGTGTGTGGGTGATTTGTCCGATTGTGTGGGGGTTTTGTCCATTTGTGTGGCAGTTGTGACAGTTTCTGCATGTGGGAGTTTTGTCCATTTGTGTGGGGGTTTCGTCCATTTATGTGGGGATTGTGACCGTTGCTATGTGTGGGAGGTTTGTCCATTTGTGTGGGAGTTTTGACCGATTTTGTGGGCGTTTTGACATTTCTTGGGTGTGGGGGTTTTGACCGTTCGTGCGTTTGGGAGATTTGTCCATTTGTGTGGGAGTTATGACCGATCCTGTGGGCGTTTTGACATTTCTTGAGTGTGGGGGTTTTGACCGTTCGTGTGTTTGGGCGATTTGTCCATTTGTGTGGGAGTTATGTCCGATCGTGTGGGCGTTTTGACATTTCTTGAGTGTGGGGGTTTTGACCTAGGCCCGAATTTTAGTGTCATTTTATAGTTCACTTTTTACAAAATTTTAGGTCAACAAGATCCGGGCCCTGGTCATGACCCATGTGAACAAGGTTTTCCGTGCCCCAACACCAGTATGTGCCCCATTTTTCTAGTGTATCTTGAAGCATTCCTTCTTGTATGATATATATGAGTCAAACACAAGCTTATTCATACACTATCTTAAGGTCTTGTGTGATATTTCAGCTGAACCCCTAATTTTTTGAGCATTATATACAGTATATATATATATAGTTGTGGATCCAGGATATGATCAAGGGAGTTGCTAAACCATAGTTTGCAATTTTAGCCAGTGTAAAGCAGGATTGAAGCCTATTTTATGCAGTGTATACTTGAGTGTGAAGGGGGGGGAGGCCTATAGCGCCCTTGGATCCGCCTCTGTATATATATATATATATATATATATATATATATATATATATATATATATAGATAGATAGATAGATAGATAGATAGATAGATAGATACATACATACATACATACATACATACATAGATACGTGATCGAAAATGACCTCGAATCCATACTCGCTGAGATGAACAGAAGATGCCGTTTAAATCCACAAATTCATCCCCAGTAGTAGTGTAAGGCGGATGGTGACATGTAAAGATAATTGAAAATTAACGATATTAATGTCAAATTCATAGTTTTGGGGCTCCACAAGTTCATTGGTGACAGTTTTGGTGCCCTTTGTGTCCAAAATGAAAGTATTCTCCCCGTGCGAAGAACGGATATTCTGCTAGTCTGTAATAAGAACTAACGGAAGTTTCACTTAATATATTTCTCGCTGCTCAAATTTACTCACTTGTGCGGTATATGTGTGTAAAGTAGAATTAAAACCTGTTGCTTTAAGTATTTTTCCGTTAGCGAAATTCATTGTATATACAGTAGGACGTCCATAATTCTAACGTCAAAAATCCGAACGCGGTCCCTAGAAGCTTTTTACATTTTGTATTAACGCTAGCGATAAACAAACAATAGCGTGCCCATCGACGTTATGTGAAGTCAGTGTTTTTACAAAAGTTCATTTATATGTAATTGTTTATCATGTATTTTTATTTTCATTTTCTCTTAGGCCTATAAGTTTTAAGTGTGACTTACAAGAACAGTGTTATCTAGAGTACAAGCAGGTTCTTCAGAAACATTAAATGGAAGTAGCCTTACGTACGGTATTGTAATTACTGTATGTACTGAATAACCACTGTATCAATAGAGGAACATACCGTACAGTATATGTAAGCCTAAATGGCATTTTCTTGGTCATTTTCGAAAATCCGAACAATTTGAAAATCCGAACTACCTGTGGTCCCAATTAGTTCGGATTTTCGACTTCCCACTGTATATGTTGCAGACATGTTACAGCAAGTAAGATTACTAGCATCAGGCCAATAAATAGTTTTTAAACTATATTTTGCTGTTTTTGCCAATATATCCGAACAAATTATTTTTTCTAATGGTTTCAAAATTTTCGGAATTTTACATAGAACAATGAAGATATCTCTATGAAATATATGTTTGATTTAACATATTAACTAAAATGATTCTGTGATTAACAAAAATGATAATTCTGATAATACCCAAAATTTCCGTTTTTTCCCCAGCTCGGGAAAACCGTAAAAATAACTGTTTTTTTTACCCAAAATTTCCGTTTTTTCACAGGCCTTCACAACACTAGTTCGAACACACAGTGCACCGAACACTCCTAACGATGACGAATGTTAACACCACGACATCGGCAACTACAACTGAAATGAACATATGAACATCGCCACTAGACCTTGGCACAATGGCAGAGGGTTGCATTGTCTGATGAATCCCGATATCTTCTTCATCATGACGATGTGAGGGTGCGAATACTTCGTGTTCCAAGGGAACAGCTCCTTGACATCTGTACTGTGGCACGGAGACAAACTTGGTGCGGCTTAATTATTATCGGGGAACATTCAGGTGAGCATCCATGTGTCTAGTGGAGCTTGAGCAAGGCACAATGACGGCCGAGGCGTTGCACGCTGCTTGCAGACTACGTACACACCTTCATGACGGCCATGTTTTCCATCGGTACTGGCATTTTTCGACTAGATAATGCACCATGTCGCCAGGAGTGTGATGGAGTGGTTCGAGGAACACAGGAGCGAGTTCCTTGTGATGTGCTGGCCCCCAAACTCTCCGGATCTGAACCCAATCGATCACATCTGGGATGTGATTGAACGTGACGTGAGGGTGCATCATCCTTTCCCAGCAATTTACGGGAATTGGATGACCTGTGTGTGCATATGTGGCTCCAACTCTCTCCAGTGACTCACCGAGGGACATTGTGACCATGCCAAGACGCGTTGCCGTTGTTATTCATGCCAAACGGTGGGTATACTAACAATTAGGTAGGTAGTCATAATGGTGTGGCCGATGTGTGTATAATTTAGCTCGTATATTTTGTCTCGACTCGAATTTCGAGACGTCTCGACTCGAATTCGAGTCGAGTCGAGACAGAGACTGTCCAGCCGATACACGAGTCGAGACAGCAACATATTTTTGAGTCGAGACAACATTTTCTCGAGATGAGTCGAGACAGGCTTAAATCTCGACTCGACTCGATTTGTGCGCATCCCTAGATCCGACTTCATGTATTAACCTTATTGCCATAAGAATAAGCATATATCTGACGGTTTTTCAATGGTCTGTAATGTGCTAATCTGTTGGTCTTGGACTTACCCGTATTATATTTTTAAAAAAGACTAAAACTAAAAATGTTCATTTAAACGGGTCGGGACACCTACTAAATTTTAATTGCTACATTCGCTCAAATGTTAAGCTCAATATTTCTATTTTCAGTAGAGAAGATCTCCCGTGATTGTATTATCGGAACGGGAAGCTAGAGTTCGATTCGTGGCGAAAGCTCATGTGGTTCGAATCCCAAATTTAGTTGTTGCTCCATGCTTCATATAGCCTCGGTACTGGTAGGAACAATAAATTCCAATCAAACCATCAAAACGTTAGTAGTAGATAAATTACTAATACTTATCTCTATCCACCAAAAATGTGTTACTTTATTGGTGATTGCTTATCTTTTGCATGATTAAAGATGCAGAAGCTTTAATACTAGCTACCCAAACTTGAACCGACTAAATGTTCACATGAAATTTACTTTTTCATCTAATAATATCTCATACGTTCGACATCAAATTACAAGGTATCCTCAAGATTACAGCGTATGTGGTGGAATAAGAGGGAAGAGCTTTGTAGGGTATAGACTCAATGCATTAGGATATTTATACTATTTTTATTACGAATCTTGAAACATTTCTTCATAAACTCTGTTTCAGTGAATGTAACAATATTATGTACAGTAAAACCTTTCAACTTGGCCACCTCTTTAAGTCGGCCACCTGCTAATCTTGGTCTGGTTGGTCTTGAACCTACATTTTCCAATAAGACATTCGTTATTTATTACTCTGTAAGTTGGCCACCTGTCTATCTTGGAAGTTAGTCGCATTGAAGCAATGTTTATCCTATGTTAATAATGATAAATTTACCTGCGTATCTTTTCCATGCGAATACGTTTTGTTATTTTTCTTAACTCTTTTGTATTCCCGTATGAGAGCCAAATGTTCTGTATTTGTTACTGGAGACAGAGAACCATAGATTTCAACGATTTGTTCTTGGAGGTCAATGGCCAGAACACTACCCTGACAAAGGGGTGGTGAAGGAAGATGAGAATAAGAAAAAGCACCTACAAGAATTCAGGAAATGGTTGTACGTATTTGGTTACCCTGTCTGTTTTGGTAAAACCATTAGCTATATCGGCTCCTTTCATCAGTGAGGAACTTTAGTAATTCCGGAAAATTCTCAAGATTAAAGCTAACCATCTGAATTGTCATTTGTGGGCACCTGACTGCTTGTCAAAAAGTAGCGGAGGCTTTTAGATATGAATTCCTTTAAGATTTTCTCAAAACATCTTTCACCCCAAGGGAAACATTTGTAGCTCATTAACAAGAGGCAGTTACTACAGAATTAGAATGTGCATATGCACAAGAAAAGAATAAAAGACACGTCTAGAATGAACCACCATGAATAAATTTGTCATTAATAACTGATTTGCTACTTTCGAAAGGTATCTACAGAAAATATTTGTCACTAACGAAAAAAAAGCATATAAACTGCATATAAATTATTGAATTTATAATTTTGCTTTTCTTGTTTTCAATCTGAATAACTCACTGTGCTACAATAAAAATTTCAATAAACTGCGTACGTATGTTTCGATTTTATGGTTGTTTGTGTGATTGTGTTTTCCATCCGAATAATTCAGTGTACCAGACTACACTGGGAGGAAAGGAAAAGGGAGGAAAAAGTACATATATTAAATATATTTTAGTATTGTGTATTGTTATGATTTCTCTATATACGTTATTTAAAAGTAGCTGCCGTGGTACTGCTTACTAAAATTTTACAATCAAGTAATACTAGAAATCCTATTCTAAAAATATACACCAATCACACTTATTTTCTGTAAGTTAACCACCTGTCTAAGTTGGCCATTTTTCAATGAAACCGATGGTGGCAAACATAGATAGGTTTCACTGTACTAGCTGCAATACCCATTCTTCGTATGGATCAGATAAAATACCTATGCAAAGAAACTGAACAACGAAAGAAAAAAATATCGGTCATTTTCTACTAATTTTACATATCCCGGTAAACGCCCTCCAAGACCCCCTGGTTCGAATTTTGAAACAAAAACACTTCTGACCCCCAACCGATGAGGGCTGTATTTGAAAGTCAACACATGCAGGAGTATCATCATTCAACTCAGCGATCACTAAAGCTATGGATTTGACACTAAGATCGATCATTTTGAATTGTTCTTAAATGTTTCGGTAACCCTCCGCAGGTGACCCAAGCTCACATACAATGGTAACTGAATTAGTCATCGCTAATTTAAGTGTCACCATTGAACTGAGCAACCGCGACAACTATGGATTTGACACTAATATCGGTCATTTTGGATATTAGTGTCACCAAATACGGCACGCAGTCGAATTTGATGAATTTGAAAGCTAATGAGACCGGAGTTTCACCATTGATCTCAGCGACCGCAAAAGTATGAATTTGACACTAATATCGACCATTTTCTACTACTTTCACATGTCCCGGTAAACGGCCCCTCCTGAGGCCCCCTGGTTCGAATTTAGAACAAAAAGTTTCGTCTTGATCTGGGACCTGGACCAAGGTATTCGCGACCAAAATTTGGTAAATTTCGGTCCACTCCTCTGGTCTCCAGGCCGCACACAGGTAGACAAACACACAAACAAACTTTTTATTATATATATATATATATATATATATATATATATATATATATATATATATATATATATGTGTGTGTGTGTGTGTGTGTGTGTGTGTGTGTGTAATGCTGCTTGAACCCAGATTATTTCCCCTATTTATAGAGAAAAATCATGATATTCGACAGCATATTTATCAGTTAAAGCTAATTTTCTCATCTCCAAAGGGTGAGTTAAAAATTTATTGCAGTTTCGTTTCTAGAAAAGCTAAGAAAATAAGAAGATCGAAAAGAAAGAAAAATTTAGAAGACCAAAAAATGTTGGTAACGAACACAAGATGTAAAAAGAAACAAGTAGATTTTAAATTAGAGTGAATTGATGCTGCAATAACTTCTTTCTTTTGCAGGCTGTGAGCGGGAAAGTTGCCAGATCTCTCTCTTTCTCTCCGTCCATCTCTTTCCATGAGATTCGGGCGGACAGCATCTGTTGAGTTAAGGGCGACAGAAATGCTCTAAAGGTATTCTGCTCTGTTTCATTCGAGAGGAACAGTGACTGGCGGTTAAGGGCAATGCAACAATTTCCGCTTGCCTTGACGTCAACTCGAAGAAAACTTTTTTCTTGGCATACTTCTGTGTTGCCATCCAATCGAGAAAAATGTCTTGAGAACGAATAGAAAATTTGTTTCAGAAAACAGAAACAAAAATATAAAAAATAACATAAATAGAATAATAACAATTTATTACTTTCGCACAGTCTATTAAAGAATGTTTATATGGTTTTGACCTTCTTAAGTTTATTATCCTCTAATCCATATTTTCTACTACTCTATATATGCCTTCGTTGCAGTTTAAGTGATGATGTCACAATGATAAAATTTACTGTATTTGACCAAGGTACATTACAAATTATACCAAAGAAAAATTCTATATTTGTTAACTAACCGAACTAGTAGGCAAGATTAAGTTTCTAAAGTCCTACATTTTCTTATCAATGAGTTATTATGGAACGAAAACGAACGTTTAAGAATTGCTTTTCCTAGCCGTTTCCAAAAAACAACTGAACGTCACTCTCTCTAATTTAAGAGGAATAGTGACTCACATAAATATTTGCAGAGTGACTGTTATAACTACCATAGGTCGGGTCCAGTACCTTTGCCAGTATCACAAACGCTGAAAAAATTCAACCAAACGTAAAACCAACATTTAAACCAGACCACAACAATAAACCTGAGGTGCAGTCAATCAAACTTGGTGTGCACTATACGAAAAAAATAATGTCTCCATTCAAGATTAATCTCCACTGTTTGGAACGTGTTCTTCAATGAGTGTCTGTGTCATGTGGCTCGGTAATGGAGACTTACCTCGGTTCCTGAGGCCCTTGGTTGATCCCCTTGCAAGTAAGTTTGTGATGGACAATATTCTGGGTTTTCTCAAAGGTACACCCGTTTCCTTCCACATTCTCATTCCACCAATTTTTAAACATTATTCACTTGCCTTAATCATCCATCTCCTTAGCCTAACGGGCATAATCGCAGGATGTTAAACTGAATGATTTCATTTCATTTCTTCCACTGAATAACATATAAATCAAAGATATTACAACTCGTTGTGTGAACCAGAAAATTGTTGAAAATAACTGAAAATATCAAAACTGCAACAATTGAAGGAAACATTTTGATACAAGAGGAGCATTGAGGTTACTAGCATCAGATGACAGTTTAGCTCCTTCCAATGAAGAAACATATCACATACTCTCAACTAAACATCCAACTCCTTCCAGGGTCCTTGAGATGCCAAATCCTCCAGAAGAACTGGACCCTTGCATCAGAGCAATGGAAGATACGGTTCTAAAAGCAATTCATAACTTTCCCAGTGGTTCTGCTTGAGGTATAGATGGACTGTCACCTCAACATTTAAAATATCTAACATCGAAATCGGCAGGTGATTCAGCGGGGATCTTACTCACTTCAATAACGAAATTGGTAAACCTGATTTTAAATGGAAAAGTAAATCACGATATATGTAAATACCTCTTTGGTGCTAACCTATGTGCCCTGCGGAAGAAAAGATGATGGTGTAAGGCCGATAGCAGTTGGATATGTGTTCAGAAGATTTGCTTCCAAATTAGCTGTATCATCAGTCTATAACCAGTGCACAAATCATTTGCAACCACATCAGCTTGGTTTTGCGACGAAGAATGGGAGTGAAACAATCATATATGCTACCCATGCTTTCATTAAATCACACCAAAACTCTAAGAATATAATCCTCAAAATAGATTATGAAAACGGATTTAACACTGTGGAAAGAGACTCTATGTTAAAAGAAGTGCAACGAGTTATACCCCAACTATATCCCTATTTTTGGCAAAGTTATGCTAACCCGTCTATGCTATTTTTCGGAGACAGAACAATTTCATCACAGGTCGGATGTCAACAGGGTGATCCTGCAGGACCGATGCTATTTAGTTTAGCAATTCACCCAATAATTAGTACGTTACGTTCAGAACAAAATGTGTTTTATCTTGATGATGGTACTTTAGGTGGATCACCACAGACAGTCATACACGACTTAAATATTTTACTTGTGGAATCAAGTAAGATAGGATTACAAATAAATCCATTAAAAAGTGAGCTATTTTTTACGTCCGGAACACCAGATCCCATGATTGAAGCTCAATTTCAAGCTGTGCTACCTGGAATACGAACAATACCAACTCATTAGATATCATTATTGGGAGCACCACTACACGAAGATGGATATGGTAATTTTTTGGAGGATCATCTAAATAGTTTTAAAAAAAATAACCGACAGGTTGAAAAATGTACCAGCACATATAGCCTTTTTCCTTTTAAAAATTGTTTAGGTATTCTTAATTGACGTATTTTTTACGTACCGTTCCAACATGGTTCAGGCCAACTATTTTTTTTTTTTTTTTAACTAGATGCCATTTTGAAAAAGTGCCTGCAATCAATACTCAATTATAAGTTAAATGAAACTCAATGGGCACAAGCAAGCTTACCCATTCGTTTAGGAGGTTTTGGGGTACGGAAAGTTTCAGATTTGAGTCTCCCTGCATTCTTGCCTTCTTCTTATGGGGTGTTGTCGCTCGTCTCCAAAGTTTAATATTCCAGTTGACGAAGTGAAGATTCCTCATCTGACAGAGGCATTAGAGATATGGAGAGGCATTTACCGCGAGTGTAACGAGCAGAAAGAAATTTAGCATAGGTCTGAAGCCTATAATATAATAAGTTGATTGCTATATTTTAGTATTAAACAGAAAGATTTTAAGGACCTCCTGAGCTTGGGGTCCCGGAGCATGGCCGCTAATGCTTATAGATTCAAGGGTCTGGGCTAAAAATTCCTGCCCATGCAAACCTTTAGCCCCTGTGTATATGCTATCTTTGGAAATACAGTAGAGTTTCGCTTATTCGACTTAAAACAGGCAGGCAGAACGCCGGAATTTATGGATGTGTTAAGAAAAATCCTATAAAAAGTCAAACTATGATATAATTTTACATCGTATTACGCATCTAATAATCATGTTTCGTAAGAAATAAATATAATGCATTGAGCCAAGTACGTATCGAGTGTGAAGTCCTGAAAGCTGTCCCTTCCAAAACTCAAGCACTTTTTAATAAACCTTTTCCCCTTTTGAGGTTCTTTTATATCAGATTACTTTGAGGCAGTGTCCAAACTGTGGGTAATACGTTCTTTTATAATCCTAAGAACACACCGTAATGCCATTGATACTAGGTGGAATTAAAGAACACTTTTAAATGGGATTACAATATCGATTCTGTTCAGTTTATAACGTTAATGTATTAGAACGATACATTCATTGCCATTTGCTATTTTTGTTATGTGATATACCCAGCACACAGTTTTCCTTACATGTGTCTCAAAAATATTTTTTTGATTTCGTTTGTGCTATAATGCAGTTTGTTGAAAGTAAACGGGTTCATAAATGAAAAGTAAGAAAAAGTTTAAGAGAAATAAAGAATTGTTGCATTATAATAATAATAATAATAATAATAATAATAATAATAATAATAATAATAATAATAATAATAATAATTATTATTATTATTATTATTATTATTATTATTATTATTATTATTATTATTATTATTATTATTATTATTAAACATTAGAACTACGTGCTTACGAGGATTCGTGTTGGGCCCCCTCCGAAAAGAAAACCTGGAAACGTGACTGCACTGAATGATAGACGTATAGACGGGCGTGCTAGGCGATAGAGTCCAGAGCATCAAAAACAGACTAAGACCACAACGCAAATTGATTGATCCTACTTTTTACCTGCAATGTTATGTCGGATAACACGGTATGTGGAATAAACAAAGGTCAGGTAAGCGAGACCATGGCGTATTGGTGTTTCGTGCACCTAAACCTGTAAAATATTTGTGCAGAAAACATCTTTCACTCACTAGCTAAATTTGTGGGTATGATCGCACATCTCGCCTTATAAAGTATAGTCCTATAATGAATATATATATATTGCATGATGAAAACCTAAAGGAGACCAACTTCAAGAATTTTCTATAGCTTGCTTTCTTAGCGACGGGAAACTTGTTCATTTCATCACGATAAATCACGTTTGGTACTAAGATGTCTGTTTCTGTCTATATATAATTTCCACACTTTGTTGGAGACAAAATTGTTCTCTTTCCAAGAAAAGAGGATGAGAGAAGATGCTATACAATAGCATAAACTGAAAACAATCGCTATTACTAATAGTACACTAATTGTGAATAAATACGTCATTAGAGAAGACATAAAGTTATTTGCTTATTATATTGTTTCGGTTCTTATTAACATAAAAACTATACACTTTCTGTTATGTTTTGTAAAAAAATTAAAATGGATGGGATGGGATTCGATCTGGTGTCAAATCACCGCCACTCCACCCACTTTACCACAGAGACTACGTTTTGTTGCCTGAATTTTTCTTAACAAATAAATGCTCATGGCTATAGAGCATGCCACTTCCAAACTTAAGAAAACAGTTTTCCTCTTTATTTCTAAATTTCCGTACATCTTGGTTACAGAAACTAATTAATATTTCGCAGACAACTTAAACCTTAGATTTAAGCCAATAAATGCACTGTTTTACTCCACTTTCTAGTTCCTTGATTTAGCTCTCCCCCTACCAATCCTGTTATTTCCTCTGCAATCGTGCTCTGCTACTGCAAAATCCCTCAAAAATAGTATTACCAGTATACACAAAACCGAGCATATTTGTTTTTGCTTATATTTTTATTATTTTATTATCTTTCTTGGAAATATCTTCTTAGATGGATTGCTTTCTACCATCTCCACTTACTAATAACTGAATTTTGCCCATAAACGTAAAAACTGGAATAACTGCGAAAAATCGTAGCTTACAGTATACGCGCAATTTCTTTTGCGCATGAGGGTACATAATCAACATCGAGCTTTGAAATAAGTTGTATGCAGCCTTTCTGAGTTGATTTTTTACTTACTCACTTAGTATTTGACCAGCTAACTTTTGTAACAAATTTCTTCCTGAAAATGGTCTGAGATCCTCGCTGAAGTGAGAAATAGACCACCAATAATTATGACTTACTGTGATGTAGAATACTTTTTGAATGGAACTGTACTTGCAGTAAGCAAATTTAATTTTTTGACAATTTTGTTACTTACCCTCGAATTACAGTAGACCTTCTATTCTATCTTTAGTGGTTGTTTAAATTTAAGGAAGGTATGATTATCTTTTAATGGCAAATTATACAAACACTGGTTTATGCTATTGTCTTTCTCTTTTCTTTCCTAATAATCAACCTTTCAATCTTTCTCACAATTGCTCTTTTCCCTTCTTGAAAGTTTTGCAGCTGGAAACCAGAATTCAGTGCTAGATATCAAAGTTTATCTCAATGAAGAATCATCCGTGTAATTCGCAATACTCTTAGTTAATACGAAAGTCACTTTCGTAAATAATTCATATCATAGCTTTACAAAATAGCTCAGAACAAAAATAATAACAGAATAGGTCAATTTATTCATAGTTCCGTGATTGGAAAGTTCTCTGTTACAGGATCCAGCTCGTGACAATGATTCTTCTAATGACTGATCAGTTTATATTGCTAATTTGATTGTAAACCTTATTCCAGCTTTATCCCTGTATTCATATGTATGATAACTATTTTGAAAGTAAGCATAGCGCAAATATCTGTGATATAGCAGCGCCAAATATTCTAACAAAGAATGGGAGGTTTTAATATCAGTTATTTTTATTTACTATAATTTTAAGAAATTTAGCACAGTAAATAAACTTTTCTCAGTATATTCTCAGCAAGACACATACTGATACTGCTGGAATATGCTTCGATTTAATGCAAAATTTGCAACTGCCCAAAATCCTAGCCAATAAAGTCTTTTACTACCGACAGCTGTGGTGGGTTATGTCTTCGTAATTCCCGGATTGGGACAGAACAGTCCGCAGTTTTTACGCAGTATCATGAAGGTAAAGGAAGGAAAGGGCCTGATGAAGTTTCCACACACTTATTCTTCACTACATTGACGAAAATATTCCACCCTCAATGAGATTCCTTCATGTGGTTTTCGACAGATGTCCTGGCCAAAATCAAAATACCACTATGGTTCAATTTTTCCTCACATTAATTGCCAATAGTAGAGTTGATAACATTCACCAGTACTTTTCAATGCGAGGATACTCGTTTCTCTCAAGTGACAGGAACTTTGGCAGTATCAAAAAGAAAATGAACAAAAAAATCGTGTCTCCACTTCAACGGAATATACAAAAATTATTGCCCAAGCACCAGTTGCAGCTGGAAGGTTTGTTGTCACAGCAGGTGGAAAGAGCTTGATCTAGTATTCAAGGAATGTGGAAAAATGTTACAAGAAAGCAAAGCTTTCAATCCATTTATTGGGAAAACAGTTCCTAGAGATCAGAAGGTTAACTTCTGTGTATCTCAATTCCTCTATTTTGAATATATTTATTTGATTTCTGAAGTTTTGAAAGCAAAATAAAATAAAATAAAATAAAATTTAAAAAATAAAAAAATCGATGTGATTAACAGATTTGTGAAAGTCATACCACCGTTACCAACACAGAAGTTAGTTTTCTGCAGACTACTCAATCAATGAGAAGAAGATAGCAGATATGAAGGAACTCCTAATGTAGATTACTGATGATAAGGGAAGAACTAAGTTCTAACAAGACCTTGTCAACTGTGTTACGACAGAACAAGTTGAAGAAAATGATTGCGAATGATACTTATGTACTTCATTACAACATGCATTTTATTTTATTTATTCTATTCATAAATGTCTAGTAAATACTGTATGAACAAACAAATACCTTTAATGTTAACTTATTTCATACTTGTTTTGAAAAGGACATTAATTCAACATTTTATTTATTTAGTTTACAACACAAATTGCTTGCAACAGTTTGTTCATTTCGTACATTAACAAGAAAACTCTACTTGTTCAAACAGAGGTCTATCATTTCATGTCTATCAATATTTTCAAAAATTTTTCATACTGTCAATATTTTTCATAGTAGTAAGTATTTTTATAATTTCATCCATGGGTGGAAATGGAATTCCCTAACTAAGGAAATGATTATTCATAAATATAGTCTGATCGGGCCATACCACGAGAACACGAGCCCAAGAAGAGGGGTTCAAGCAAATTTGCATAGGGAACCGACTTAATCGAGAGCGACTTTTCCAGAACGAACAACAAGTAAGTAAAATCAAAATCACTATTCAAGTTTCGTATGTCTTACTAATAACCACAAACAGTCTTATTTCTTTTCGACAAGCACTTCAGTTTATTAAGGGTACGCCATTCCTTCCTCTCCCCCTGGTTTCCACTCCTGCTTTGATTTCAGTCCTTTTGGTAACACGGCCGTTTTCACTCGAGCCCTTTTAACGCATGCTCCTTTGACTAGAGCCCTTTCGAATTGGAGCTCTTTAATCGTGAGGTCCTTTTGACCTGTGCTTTTTTGACACTGGAACCTTTTGAATCTAACCCTTTCGGGGTGTAGCCATTTTCAGTCGGAGCTTTTATTCGTCGTCCTTTTGTTCAGGCCCTTCTGACATGGAATTCCACATAAACATTAAAAGTGGAGTTATTTTTGAAGCAAGTGGTAGGGATTGATGAAAAGTGGATGATATACGACAACACTGTGGAAAAACTCGCGGTGGAAGTAAGGAGAAACTCCAAAGTCTGTGGCAAAACCGACCTGACGCCCAGAAAGGTAATGCTGCGCATTTGATGGATTGGAATGGCATAGTGCATCACAAGCTTTTACTGCCAATCAGAATAATAGACTTGAACTTGTATTATCGACAATTACCACAAACACATCTAGCAATTCAAACGAAATAGTCGAAATTGGTAAACAGAAAACGTGTTGTATACCAAACTAACAACGCCAAAATACATACATTTTTAACGATGCGTCAAAAGTTAGGAAAATTTTGCTCGAATATTTTAATTCACCCACCGTGCGTTCCCGACCAGCCGTAATAAGACTGTCATTTGTTTCGACTTCTACAGAATCTTCTGAATGATATTAATTTACTTTGAAACGAAACTAATGGTACAGCGTTTACCTCGGATGCACAGGGCCACGGCCAAGTAACTTTGTGGTCTACAAAATCATATCTGTGGGTTTTCTCCGGGAACTTCCGCTTCTTTCCACATTCTTATTACACCGATTCTTTCATCATTATTCACTTGCCCTAATCATCCATCTCCCTTAGCTTAAATTGTGCAATCATGGGACGTTAAACTGAAACATTTCATTGCGTTTCATTTCATTTTTCAAACGAAACTGGTAACTTTACGTGCCTCCCTTTATTTTCTTTTAAACAGAAGTAAGTTATACAGGGATAAGATTATTCTGTTGCTAGATTAAAGGCAGGACGTCTTCGAATAAACTAATGCATATATGCTTCATAGAGGTATTTTCAAATCACAATAAATTTCTTCTCAATTTTAATCTCCTGTATGAAGTACCCTATTTTACCAAATCCTAACTTACGTATGTTTGACATTACTCTCATTTCTCTATGACGCAGTGTATTAGTTTTGTGACTTGTTAAGTTGAAATAATTGATTAACTAATTGTGATTTAATGATCCTTTGTAGCGCAATTTTTATGTAAGAGTGCAATATAAAACACGAAGTTTCGTTTGAGTTAAGCAAACTTCGCGCACGGAAATCTGTATTATATACGGTATTTATAATAAGAACAAAGTAAATATTTCTTTATTCACTTCCATCAAGTTATGATTTCTCACCTCAAAATGTACAGCATAGAAATAATAAATTATTATACATATATATATATACACATATTATTATACACATATTATATAAACATATTATATATATATATATATATATATATATATATATATATATATATATATATATATATATATATATATATATATATATATATATATATATATACATTTATATATTATATATTATATATACATACACATATTATTATACACATATATATAAAAAGAAAACTTTGAGAAATGATTTTAAGTTACGATTGAAAAGGTAATAATTGGTTAGATTTTAGGGTCCATTTCAGCACCGAAACTGTATGAAGCGTACACCCATAGCTCAACGCGGGATATGAACTCCATGAGATCCTACCAAAATGATCGAAATGAAATGTTTCAGTTTTAAATCCCACGGTTATGCAGACTAGGCTAAAGGAGACGGTGATGATTAGAAATGAATGCAATGGTGGAATGAATACAGTGCGAGGAAACAGGATAGTCCCGAGAAAACATACGAACACAGTCTTTGTCCAACACAAAGCCCACTTGGCGCGGGCTAAAATCGAACCAGGACCCCACGAACCAGACGTGAACTCTCTGTCATTAAACCACCATGCCCCAACCAAAAATCGAATTTATTATCTCCTACTGGAGAGAAAAATCAAAAATAATAAAAGTACTTATAACCCTGTTTTCAGCTGTTTCATTTACATTTACACTTTGTAGAATATTGCTTCTTGATCGAACTTGACCGAAAGTAGGATAAATCAACCACTTCCCGTTTTAACATTTATCGTTACAGTGTAGAAATGAAGACAAATAGAGAAAAGTGGTTTCATCGATGCATATACTCCATCTCCAATGTAATCTATATACTAAAACCGGAAATGGTATAATTTATACTACCCCTTCCGATTTCAAAATTAATTGAGAATATAGCATGTCACGCAAACTAACTCCTTCTTGGGTTGCACACGTGACACTGCTACTTGCCTGGAATTCTCCAAAATTATCTTAAATGAAATAACATAGTTTGAAGGAAAGAAAGTTTCTATTCAACTAAAAGACCAATGTCTGAGATAGCTACTGTCAGAGTCATTTTAGTAATAGACAGTTTTTGGAACGCTCTGTCACTGTTTATCACATCTCATCCCAATTAAAGTCTCACGACCAGTTGCCCATCTCTGCAAATTCATTTAAGTTTCTGAAGCTTCTAGCTAAAACTTCAGATCACATTTACCTTTAACATTTCTCCCGACCATTGCTTTATTCATTTTTCTCTCTTACAGCTACTTTCCAAATGCTCAGGTTTACGTGGGGCATCTTCTTTTAGATGGACGATTGTGTACTAGGAGATGTCCCAAAGTACGAGAAAAAGCCCTGACGTTGAGGGATTACCGTGAAATTTCATTAGTAGAAAAGAGACTAAGGCTTAGGGAAGAGTGTGGGTGTTTGAAATCCAAAGGCAAAAGAACCTAAGTCGTCGGTAAAGGCAGGGTCAAGAAGAGATAATTTCTGACAACAACACGTACGTGAAACGTGCTTATTTACAACGCGTTCCTCTGCTATAAGCTTTTTCTTTCATTCTTTTCCTTGATCTGACAAAAGAAATCCACTTATCTCCTTCTTCTCTCTCTCTTACTCCTATATATTGCTTTTCTACTACAGGAAAATAGTGTGATACACGTGATATGTATAAATGATCCTTTGGTGACAACATAAAGCAAGTTATATGAAGATTTTTGGCTTTAGACCTTAGCATTAAACACTGACCGAAATATTTTGGATAAGGGGAGAAAATTAACTTTTATTAGACATTGAAATATTGACCAGTTGGAATAGTTAGGGTGACTGAGAAACGTAAGTACAAAGATAAAAATCGCTGATTTATGACAACCTGAACGTTTATTACTTCACAGCACAAAATAGGTAATTCTAAGGCAGTGGTTCCCAAAATATAGGGCATAAATAGCGAGAAAGAGGGAGTTGATAGAAATATACTACATTCGGAATTACAATTAGCCTAGTCAATGAAGGGCGAAAACGAACCGATATCGAAAAAATGTAACAAACTGAATTATTTACTACTCGTTAATACATATTTAATGGTATAATTTCTCAAAAGTCCCTTGGTTTCTCGTGGTGTTTTTCGCGCTAACCTTCACCTCAACACCGCTTTAGAAGTATTTACAACATTACTCATATTTTAGTTACAATACGTATTAGCACGTTCATTCTTTTCTTTTAAATTTCATTCCTAAAATTACATTCTATAAATAAGGTCCAGCATGATATTTAGCTGGGAATAACTATTTAAAAATATTTGTGAAAATTCGTGAAAATGCCCAGGGGCACCATGTTATAAGAACCGACAGCGGCAGTACGGCTTGACAGCTGTCCCCTCCATCCTCTTCTCCCACGTTTACGCGTGGTTTAAATAAAATATATAATAAGAATGCTCATAATGCAATATCTTCCTGGGATATTACATAATTTCAAAATTAGGCAGATGTAAGTAGATTTAGTATCCTGAAGAAAAGTTCAATTGGATTCTTAATTTTGTTTCGAGGGAAATTGCTCTTAATACTTGCAGGGTGTTTTTATTATCCATCACCTATAGATCCGTCGTGTTTCGGGCTGGCAACAATCGGCAGCAGTGAAATCTATGTCATTTATTAATCAACAGCAAGTGTTATATTTTTGGTAGTATCACGGATCTTCCATCCACTATTGCGTAAGTGATTATAGTTTATGTTGTATCAAATTTTAATTATCGATCAATTTCTTCTTCAGCAACAATATGATATTTACACTATACGAGGGCTAGTCAAGAAAGACTTGGACTGATTTTTTTTCTAGGCAATTTATTATTACTCAGCAACAGGCACATGATCCTTTTCAAAGTAGTCCCCGCCCATTTGAATGCACTTTTTCATTCGAGTCTTCCAGTCCTCAAACACGTGTCGCAGGCCATTCTTTGAGAGGTCCTTCAAAACCACCTCCGATGCCTTCAGAACCTCGGAATTATCGGAGAAGCGGCGTCCACGCAGTCTGGATTTTAGGGCAGGGAATAGAAAAAAGTCGCACGGTGCGGTAGGCGTCTCCACCATCCTCAAACCTTTGCAACAGCTCCCTGCAAGTCTCCACTCGAACGGCCTTCTGCTCTGGTGTCAGGAGTCGCGGAATCCATCGCGCACACACTCGGCTCATGTGGAGGTGGTCATGCAAAATTTTGAAGGCACTGCCATGAGATATGCGTAGTGCGGCTGCCAGATCGTCGATACTGATGCGGCGATCTTCTCTAACAATGACTGCTGCCGTGTTAATGTTCACCTCAGTAACAGCTGACGCTGATACACCTGGTCCACCAGCTTTCGTGATTGTCATTCGGCCCTCTTTAAACTCTTTGAACCACCAGAACACGGTACTTCGTGGCAGAGCGTCATCTTTGTAGGCTGCTCTCAACATTCCTAGAGTTTCTGTTGCACTTTTCCCCAGGCGATAGCAGAACCGTATAGCTGCAAATTGTTCATCTCGTAATGACTCCATTTCTTCTACAGGCGACTTCTAGAGGCGGCGCAGAACATCACCTGCAATAAAAAGTCGTGGTTACCAAACATGCAATGATTCCTTAACAACATTTTATATATATGCACAGCAAGACCCACCCTACTTGTATGCCAAACTATGAAGCTCCAGCGTTAACAGAACTGCCGGGAAAAAAATCAGTCCAAGTCTTTCTTGACTTGCCCTCGTATAATAGCGTTAACAGTGATTTTACAATATATTTGTTGTAATAACAATCCTTTGTCTTCATAAATGAAAATAACTTCTCCATACGTACAAGAGGAACTTTTTTTCAATTAGTTCAATGCAAACCTAAGTATCTTCAATATTAATATATACCTAAAATCAAAATCTAAGGTGAAATTTCGAATTGATGATGTGCTTACATACCATCAATAACATTTTTAGTTCCGCCATCCACTATTCTTGCTGCGTTACTACAAAAGAGCCGACTGCAGTGCTCACACATCCTTTTGACCAATACTCTAATCCTCTCTTTCTACATCCACATAATTCATACATTGTCATTCACTAGAACAGGATACAATATACAAAAGTTCATTGGTAGAAAAGACTCTAATGTTGTGGCTGATAGTGGAACTCTCCTTTATCCTTCTCCCTTTTGTACTGATTGTAATTCCATTAGCATTCAGTTGGCGGCAAGCTATTTCCAAGCCGTACCTGCACTTTTTAGTACAGTGAGGGACACTTCTGGATGGTACAGCCATATGGAGATTTACAGCTAAAGTGCTCCACCAACTGAGTCCCAAGCATTTACCGGGAAGTATGCAACCAAATTAGCTGTAAAGGAAGGCGGGTGGCATAATCGCCAGGAGCTGAAAATTCCCGTACACTTGGGCGAAATTCCCACTACTGTCTACAGCAATATTTCTCCAAAATGAAATAAATCTTAGACGTGTAGTTCTTATGGTAAACATATTACTTGATATTTGCCCTATTTGTGAAGATAAATTGGAACAAAAAATTGAAGTCCAATCCAGTTGCTGTTGGAATGAACACTCTTTCTGTCGTTTGATCTGAAATTACTTTTCAGAGTCTGGACAAATATTCTGTCACTTTAGGAAGGTAGGAAGAGCGAATACCCCCCTCCATCAATGTGAAAACACATACATTTAATCAAATGCTTAGTGAGAGTGAGCCCATTGGTATAGCACTTTTATGATTTCAATTTTTTCTCCCAAGCCATCTTATGTCATAGCTGATGACCTTGGAGAACGAGAGATGCAAATATGATGAAAGATGATACAGTCACATGTGCAAATTTAAAATTTGAGACAAAATGATCGGATAGAATCCATATTTTGTCTAAAAGTTTGATTTGGTAAGTAGGCATCTAAAAGCTCACCCGAACCTGAGAGCATCCCACTACCAATTGTTGAATTCAAGTGGAGAACTCAGTTGAGAGTATCAGATGATTACACAGGGGAAGAAACATCTTCAGATATGGGAAACAAACAATGAAAAAATTATGGTGGCCTGAACAGGACTCGAACTATCAACCTTCCGATTACCAACCAACGACTCTATTCACTCATCCACGGAGACACGCTGAACGACAGGCAGTCATATGTCGACACAGAACCTTTGTTACTAACAAAACGTTTTTGTAAGGGGCAAAACTAAGGAAATTCCCCGTCTCTAGTTTTCTTTCCCTGGCACTAGCTTAATTACTGTTGTCGCAGCTTGAGAAGAATATTTTTCACCCCTCTATAAACTTTCCTAACAATTTTCATACATTTATATATAGCAGCACAAAACATTTATTCATGGCTGTTCTGCACAATAGTCTTGCAGAAAATATCGAAATTCAATTTTTCTATTTTTAACAGGGGGACCATACACGCAAGTTGCGCCCGTGAGATTTGTTTTGCGGAGTAGGGGACAGAAATTTACATTGAAAATGGCAAAATCGCACGTTTAATTATAACATAATTTTATTTTTAAGAACGCCAAATGCGAAGGAGAACGAATGTATACTCTTTGGCTTGAAAGAATAAAATTATGGCTGGATGTAGAAGTGAACAGAGAGACTAATGATGTTTATGAAGAATGCATGCTACCAAGCAGTGGCGTAGCCAGGAGGTCTGGAAACTCCGGACATTTGCACAAGTTGTTAAAATAAGGCCCAAAGGTAGAAAGATACTGAAGAGACCTCGCGATCGAGGTCTAGGTGTAACTCTCGATGGTATTCAAATGGGTATGCACATGCGGAATATGTACGCTACATTACGACCTAAAGGTCGACCGCGAGGTTGAATCAGTGGTCGCGATGATAAACAACCGAGTTTGTTTTTCGAAGTCCGAAAAAGTGAGCCTAGATCCGTCAAAATTCCCGTAGATCTATACACAGGGAATTGCATGTTCCCGCCGTTTTTTATATAGACACTAGCTACAAATTGTACTGCCATCCGAGCGATGTGAAAATGTAAGAACAAAATCAAACTACTTTTTCTTAAAGATTAATATTGATTGCACACCTCATGCACAGTTCCAATATGTAAAATCAACCATTATCTTAACCAGAAATTTCTGAAAACGACAGAAAATGGATATTTAAACATCCAAGTAGAAACCTGTGCTGGAGCGATTTTATAAAACACGCTCTAGCAAGCTGCGTCTGTGATCAAGAGGATTTAGCACTGCTACTGACATTTCTGAAACGAAGGGCAACGGTTCGAGCTTCCGTACGTAAAGTTAGTTTTTCTTCCCTTTTTTAAATATATGAGAAATTTTTTATAAATATAAATTTCTACTGTGAAGTGGTTGGAAACACATTATCCGACAAACTGTCACTTTTCAAATCCCTGTCCCATTTACTAACCCGCCATGTCCATGATTCCTATACGAAAACGATAAAAATGAGAAATGTGAACACAGTTGAATAGGCTTACCTAAAACCACACGTTCAAAATGAAAATTATTCATATATATATATTTCAGGGGGCTTTGCTAACTTCATTCTTGGAAATGTGGACATTCTACAAGATATTTCATTCACTTTACAATATTTTATTTGAATAAACATATAATTTGGGGAGGATCAATACCCTAAAATACACCTATATATATATATATATATAAATGCATGTATTTTTACTTTTATTTTTTTGCGTTACAAAACCTTAGGGTATCTCATAATCTGGATTCTTATAAAGCAATTTCAACAATTATTTAGAAAATATGTACTGCTTAAAATCGGATTAAATCGCAATGCCAGTAATCTGTAATATCTTACATTTTTATTTATTTACATAGAATGTGTACTTGTTTTACACTATATAGCATGAATATTAGCTGCTACATAAGAAAGAATTATCTATAATTGAATTTAAGTAGGAAATCGATAGAGTTATTATAAGAAGAAGCTTGTGAAAATGAAGTGTATAAAAATGGTTGTATCTGAAATAGATGGTGCGTAATGGTGTAGTTGGTTACCCCGCTAGCTTTGGAATACTGGGATCTTCAAACTGTCCATCCTTAGGGATGCGCAGAGTCGAGTCGAGACAGAATTTTGCTGACAAAATTCAAGTCGAGACACAGCTCTTCCAATAGAAAAATATACATTTCTCGAGTCGAGACATCACTTTTACAGCACATTATCGAGACGAGACGACCTCAAATCTTGTCTCCCGCATCCCTATCCATTCTATCTATATAAAATCAATTTTGGATACGAATATTCAATTTCTTTTAACGATAATTGTAATCTACGATACAGATTAAAGTAAGATATTGGCTTGAACTGCTTTATTACCCACTTAACCTTCGTATACTGCAATTATATCTAAGTTTGGCATAAATATTTATTATTATTAGAATGTTAACACTGAAGAATATATATTAACACACAATGAGGAAGAACTCAATGCTCGTAGTAATTAACAAATTGGTTGCTTTTTTATTTAAAATTAACTCTCTTGAAATCTAAATGATCATTATTAGAAAGGAAGCAAGAGAACCGTGTTGTTAATTTGGACATATTATAAGAGTTGAGGAATGTGT
The DNA here is from genome assembly GCF_964235325.1 of Thermobia domestica. Taxonomy (NCBI): domain Eukaryota; kingdom Metazoa; phylum Arthropoda; class Insecta; order Zygentoma; family Lepismatidae; genus Thermobia; species Thermobia domestica. The sequence continues at coordinate 115,195,090 of NC_137467.1, forward strand.
ATGTAATCGAACAGAAGATATGAAACTAAATGAAATGGCATGTGGAACTGAACTTGAAAGAGGATACGATGTGTAAATGAAAAATTAAAGAAAGCAATGGTTAACAGCAGTAGTTACTACTTATAGCAGATAAGTGAAATCTCGCCCCCCCCCCCCAAAAAGAAAGTTCAATAATTGTGAAATATAAGGGCGTCACATTTTATTCGTTTCCTGACAAAATTGAAAAATGGATTTTGCATATTGTTCGCCTATACCCCTTCAATATATTTAGCTAACAAACCAAATACGATCGACTGACTAGACGTCACGTGAGTGAAATTTATATAGGAAGTTTCGATACAGCGTTCACCGAAGTGACACAGACGTGGTGTTGAAGCTTCTGGTAGGTCCTATTTCGTAATGGATTTTAGGTCAGTGAGATTTCTTTATACGTGTCAAAAAGCTCTTTAACTCCATACTAAAGGCGTGTCGTATGATTTATTCAAACCGTCAGGTATTCGGACAACCATGAGCCCAATTCGTTTTGCTTTACTGCTCACAAGTTTGACTTGAAATAAATTCTTTCTTTTCCGCAGAAACACAAACTGTTTGAATGCTCATTTTATTATGGTTGAAATGTATAATTCTGCAAGTAATAAAAAATTTCATGTCCTTCTCCGAGATTCGATCCCTCGTCCTTTGGCTCAGCAGTTCGACACGTAGACAACTAGACTAATTGTAGTTGTGTAACAACTTGGATGAAAATCGATTTCAACTGCATGAAGGAAATTGAGGACATGGGTTATAGATGGATGGAGGCAAATATCATGTGCTTCCAAGTTCGTATTGCCACTTGCTGTTTTTGGAAGATGAACACAGCCTTAAGGAAATCACGTGTACTGATTGCAAGCACCTGGAAGATTTTGTCATAGATTTGGCAGCTCCAAATCAATACATTCAGCGAGTGAACTAGGAGTGCAATGATACCGGTACTCTATTTTACTTTGATTGGTGTTGTTTTTATAAAGATGGAGAATGAAAATATTTTACCATTCGAACATTTGAAAGAATACTTTTTTCTTAAGAGCTGAGGATGATGGTGGACAGTCTGAACTGCCCCGGCGGAAAATATTTATCAACAACTAGGGTGCCATAATTAACAATTTATAGTAAAAGGTTAATATGAATAAACTGTGTTCTGATGAGCAGGCCTACTTTAATACTAGAAAATAGTTTGGTGATGGTATGTAATATTGGGGTTCTTTCAGATCAGTTTGCTTATCCTAGAGTCTCGTTGATTATAGAGTTTGAAACTAGCTTTAAAAGCATGTATCGATTTTAGAGTTACTGGCAAGTTTTGATTCACTCCCAGTTCATGTGTTCTCATTTTATTAGTTGTAGTGTAATGTTTCTCTATATTCTGTATTTTTAATTTTACATAACAACATTGTTATTATTATATAATTAGTTTAGCAGAATAATAATAAGCAACAATTTTTTTCTAACGCATAGGGATGAGCACGAGTCAAGCTAAAACTCTACTCGACTCGAATTCAAATTGAGTTTCGAGTCAAGTCAAAGGTAATAATCTCGAGTCGAGTTCCGAGCCGATTCAGTTTTTCGCGTCGAGTTCAGTCGAGTTTGATAAATGGTTCGTTCGTTTTAACTCGTCTTGAAATCATGACCTGATTACACTGGAAAACGAAAGCCATGAGAAATGTAAGCTAAACAGTAATATGGAATACTTTTAGTGTTGCTCACGAGAGGGGACACTACTCGCATCTCGTCTCGTCTCGATAGCGAAACCACAAGAGATTTTTCATAACAAGCTCAGCTCGGCTCGGCTCAACTGAGAGGATGGCTCGAGCCGGCTCACTTGGGGGTGAACCATCGGCTCGAGCTGGCTTGGTAGGGATGAGCCATCTGCTCGGTTCGGCTCAACTGAGTCGAGGGCTCTAGCGGAGTCGTTGGGTGAGCTGTTGGCTCGGCTCACTTCTCGGTTCGGGTCGATAGTGAATGAGCTGTGAGCCGAGCTGCTCGAGTCGTTGACAATTCTAAACCCGGACCGAGCAGTTTTGAAGATATTTGGCCAGTTCCCTATAACTTTTAACTGTTTGGCTCGAGCCCGAATACTCAACCTAGACCTTCAACCCAAATTCAGAAGCTAGTGAACAATGTCCTTGACTCCTAGACTTCACGACTACCGAGGTTCTCATTCAACTAGTTTTTTAGTATTCAAATACACTTAGTGCGTTTGCACACGGCAACGATAATATCGGTGGAAGCGCCGATAATATCGGCGGTGAAATCAACTTCAATGTAATCAAATCATAGCTTGCACACGCCACCGATATTATCGGCCGTTCCTCCGACATGCAGATGCTGTCGCCCAAGCCCCCGATATTGTTGGCGGTATAGCCGACACCGATTTTGTCTGGGGCAATGTTTTCTTATGATTGGATGCACATGCGACCGATAATATCGGCCGGCCAGTGGGTTAGATGAAGAGAGTGAGTGACAGGGTTCTGTGTATTTTTGTTTTGTTTCTTTTCTTTGGAATTTTGTTGTTTCCATTTTTTCTATTACAATTGTATAATAATATTATTATTATCTTGTACTTTAAACAACTTCGGAACAGCTTATTATTTTTTTACAGTCTCTGTTTTGGAGTAGCTAATTCCCTTTATTAAATAAGTATAAAATGTGGGAAGTTTGAAGAGTACTGATTTCCCTCTAAATAGCTATTACCAAATAGAATATAGGAAATTTAGATAACCAATTTGTTGATTATTTTCCACTTCTTTTTTTATTTTTGTACTCTCTCACACACACACTCTTTGATGGTATATTTTTTAATCTATTAATTCATTTAAATTTTAATACATTCTGGAAATTAATTTAAGCGTAATTTTCAAAGTTTGATACACTGTGAACATAAGAACATGGAAAAAATCCTGATTATTATTACTTCCTTTTATTTTCTGGGCCGCGGTGGCTCAGTGGTAGAGCGTTCACCTCTGGCGCTAGGGGTCTCGGGTTCAAACCCTGCTCCCGTCAAGTGAACTTTGTGGTGGACAAACCGTGTGCATGGGTTTTCTCGGTGTTCTCCCGTTTCCTCCCACTTTCTTCATTCCACCATTTCATGCATTACTCATCATCACCGTCTCCTTTAGCCTAATCGGCATAACCGTGGGACGTAAAACTCAAAAATTTCATTTCTTTTTTTCCTTTTATTTTTATCAGAATTGTGTGCAGATCACTTTTCCCGATCGCACTCAATAAGCAATGATTGAATAGAATATTTGTTGGCAAGTCAAAGTAGAATTATTATTTTCAAATCAGCACAATAAAACACTCTTTGCAAAGCTCCCAAGGACAGGTGACTCATTTTGCATTTTCTTGATTGTGCTGATTGTGATCTCAACAACGGGGATGTGACTCCAAGTTCACTTGTCGCAGATCTTTTCTCACACTTACAAAACTACACCCCCCTCCAATTTTTTAAAAAGAATTTGTAGAATGTTAATTGAAAACAAAGACCAAAGCTATGTATCCAAGTTTTCCCTCCCCCATTTGTATTCGGATCGACCCCCTGATAGAGTTCTGCAGTTTAGCTACGGTGACTGGATGAAAAGGTTGTGTATTATAACATTCTTATCTTTCTAGTTTTGCTTAGATTTTTAGAGATAGCAAGAATTTTTCCATTTGATATTTTAGCCCTTATTGAACTTGTGGAATGTAGACCTTGCATATGGGATAAGATAACAGACTCTTTCAAGGACAGAACTGAAAAGCAAAAAGCATGGTGAGAAGCTTATGCAAGCCTTACCCAGAATTTTTAGTTCATTAACAAAAAGACACGAGAAACGACAGGTATGTATGCAACAGAGCAAATCTGTCCTCAACATTGGGGGGGGAGGGGGACGGGTAAGATCATTCCCATTATATATATATAGAAAAGTTAAAAATATTTCTGTAGTCGAGAAACAATACTGTGGAGGATCAGGGGAGCAAAGTTTTCTTAAACATTGGGAGGCGGGCAGATTTGAGGCTTATTCTGAGTGGACTTTAATTTCATCTTACTTTCCTTTCTGGCGACCGGACACAAGTAATCAAATTTCTCCTCCAAAAAACACATTTTAAATCGGATTATTGAGGGGGGGACAATCTCCCCAGTTCCAAGATTGGAGGGACATGTCCCCTTAATCCCCCCGGGATTTGCGCTAGTGTATGTATGGAGCAATTTAAACAGAATTACTAATTCGAATATTATCATTTAATCTACTATGACATTAGTGGTAATTGCATGGAAAACAAAATAATATACATACATTCAATATGTAACAGTGTTTCAACTAAAATTAAAACTTATATAGTTTGCAATGTTCCGCAGGATCAATTCTCATCAAAACGAAAATAATATGTTTACGGCAACTATTTAAAACGGCACTGTTAAATCTAAACATGTTTAGGCATATGCCTATTTTTTCTAAGTTTTGTACCGTCCTCCACACCTCTTCAGAACAGTTTTTGTAGTCCTTGTTTTAAAAAATAATTTTCCCAATTATTATTACTTTTATTTCTTTTCATATATATTGTGTGCGTCGCTTACTTCGCTCATCACTGGCAACGATATTGTCGGGGCTTCCACCGAAAATGTCGGTAACGTGTGCAAAGTACGCCGACACCGACACCAATATTATGGTGGCTTCCTCCGATTTTGTTGGTATCGTGTGCAAACACGTTTACTCCTCAAAATCTTCGTAATTGTGCTTAATGAGACTTTACTTCCTGTGCATAAAGAAAGTTTACTACTTTACTGAGAATATAGGAAGCGGTAAATAACAATACTTTTCAAGTTCTCGGATGTAAAACATCTGTTCAATATTACATAGATTTACAATTACCAGTTCTTGTATCAATGAAACACTCCTTACAAAACATTCTGGGTGCGTGCCTAATATCAACAAATCTGAGTCAAAACCAAGAATCACTACCTTCGACCTCTGATCAAGTTTTCCAATGTCAACTCGTCCTATATCAACGTTACTATCTTTTGCTGTAAAAATAAACATGATTCTTCTTTCCATCTTTGATGGAGCTGTTTCCAATAAGTTAGGTGTATTCATAAAACGTTTTCTTATAAATTGCACTTAGAAGTGAGATAGAGGGAGGAGAGGGCACAGAGGTGGAGAACATGATGGAATAGTTGTTTCGCCATACTGTCGCTGTCAGTACGTGTAACACGTGCTCGCAAATATTTTCAAGAATTTTCGCAAATATCTCCTAAATAATTACTTTCAGCTAAAAGTTTTGCTTGACCTTAGTCCATCCATAGTAAGTTTGATTTTAAACTGAAACTTTGAATACTACGTAATAGTTTATGTTTACAGTGTACAGTTTTACAGATCGTTCCCAGTTTCCATTAAAGTGAGAAATGAGTATAAACTGTTAATGTTTCAATTAAACGTTAACTGATACAATTAAACATTAACTTGAATTCTAACTGCTAGTTCATCATAGTGTAGTACACACATAAATACTTGACCCACGTTAGTGACTGGAAAGAAAACATCTAATAAAATAAATGGAGCCCTATTGAACGCGCACTATCAAGAAACGGAAACTCCATTGTGAGAGTTGCAGTACTACAACCTATGAAAGATATTACATGTGTTGAATGAACAGTATATTATTTCCTATCTAGTCACCATGGTAGAAATAAGAGAAGGTAAAACCACGCGCAGTCTCCCTTCGCGTGACGTCACCTTCGACACCAAGTCATTGTCCCTTCGTACAAGAAGTCATTATCTCACCCTCTGAGTTGACAGGTTGTTCGTTGCATTTGTGTTGAAGATTTTCTTCGTTTTCATTGTTTTATAAAAGATTTGGTTAGTTTGTTATACACTGTTGTATATGACATTCTCTGCGTGTAAATATTGTATATCTCGTACTGTGCATCTTGTGTAAATAGAACTACTTCTTACATTGACTTTGGAAACTTTAACAATGCCTCATGTGCTACGTAGGGCTGTACAACGAACACACGAAATAGAAAAGTTGGTGGAGGGAATGTCAACTATTTATTTCCAAAGCAGGAGGATTTACAGAAACTAGGCCTACTGGGGATACCACTTGAGAAAAAAAACGCACTACGGACTCTACGCACTCTAGGATGGTGAGGAAACTGTGTAAATAGATTATTTTCTATTTGCATTTTTTTAAAAAATAAAATATATTTCCATACCGGAATAAAATTCCAGTAATATAATACACATTCAGGGGGGCATGCTTAGTAACTAGGGTGAACGGGGCTTGTGCTTCGGGTGGCGGATTGGGGGATCGCAAAGCTTGACAATTATTTATTTTTAGTATAAGGCAAGGAAAGGAGTTTCAGCAAACTAAAAATCATAAAAAATTACTTCAGAAACTTAACAGGACTAAAACGACTCACCAACTTTAGGATCATATCCACAGAGAATAAGTTAACTTCAAACCTATCTTTTGAGAACATTGTAAAAATCTTTGCAGTCAAGACAGCCCCCAAAGTGAAATTTTAGTTCCAGCTGTTTGTGCTTTGATTTAACGCACATCGATTTAAGAGATTTGTAAAATATCCGAGTATAATTCTTGAGACAAGAGCTTGAGTGTTCTCATTATTAAATATCTATTCTAAAGCAACAGAGTGTTCATTCATTCTACACATATGAACATCCCGATATAATTCCAAAACCACAGCCATTTGCAGTTATTATGATAAAATTATAAGAATACGTCAAGCATGCTATTCAGAGATTATTTGGCAATCAAATACTAATTAGTTTGGAGTGTTTACTGGTACTAAAAATTAAATTACGTACTGCAATTTTGAAATCACTACTACCACTTTTAAATTACGTACTACCACTTGAAGAAAAATGAAATAGGAGAATTATTGTGTGATGCTAATATCACAACGTTTTCATTTGGCTGGTCAAGAGAGCTATTGCCCCGGGCGACAACTAGCCTACTTGCGTCGCTTTAGACATCTAAATTAGAAATAGTAAATAGACATCTAAAAGTGAGGAGAAAACTGTAATTTGACATCAGATTTCAAAGAGAATATACGACAGCAAGCAGATGACAGAGTAACTCCTGTCCCGAGGGTGTGTCGAAGGTGACGTCAATGCGCGAGTAGGACGAAAACGAGTCAGCTGATGGACTTACCTTGTCTTATTTCTACCATGTCTAGTCACAACACATAACATGACACATAATATTTCCAAATTGAAATAACCTTACTCGTTAGTACACGATTGACAAAAGAAGATTATCCTTCATTTTAAGAATCAAACCCGACGAGTTTAAATGTTGTAACACATATTCGAGGACTGTGAATACTATGACATAATTAGAAATATATTTGTTATGTTTTATATATTCTAATGTAATCAATAATATATATATATATATATATATATATATATATATATATATATATATATATATATATATATAATTGAGAAATAGTGAAGAAATATGTTGTATTTCTTCTTTTGTCATTTTTCAATTAACAAAAAGAATTGTGTTACTAATGTTTAGTTACTTTCTATGATGTTATACAGCAATCTTCACTTTTAAACGATGATAGCAGACAAAATGCAATTATTTTGGTGAGAAATCGAATTGGAGATTTCATTGGATTTATACATTTCGTAGCCCTTATGAGTAGTAAAAGTTATTTTCGGACATCTACTCGTAATTTCCTTCTGTTATATCTTCTCATGCCTAGACACCAAATTCTTCTTCTACAAATCAAATTTTAAGCATAAGATTTTCTTTTTTAAAAATTGTCCAGTTCTTTCTTCCGAATTTTCTTCCTTCTTCTCCAAGACAAGAATAGTGTTCAGGAACTGGCCTAATGGTTTCCTCAAGTTTAAATTTTATTAATCTTTTGGTTCGATCCTGAAATATTTGGAGATTCAGTCGTGCTGTATACGAGAGCCGAGATTCACTGTTCATTCGCTTCAATGATTATGTTATCTATCGCAAAGAGAAAACTATTATTTCAACATTCATTACATCATGAATCATACTAATTATCTTTACTATTAATTCACATTCTACAAGAACTAACTTGATCTCAATGAAGCTTTTTACATCTCAGAGAGAAAGACCTTGCTGTAAATTAAAAGTAAATTAAAGTTTCATTTATCAAGTGACATCTTTACACGAAACTTTTCAATTCCTAACTTGTGCATCTTTTACTCTTTCGTCGCTGTCTGTGCTTTGTTTACTCAGTACCATGAGACGTTCATTTTAGGATGAAGCCTCCTGCTTTTGACTGCTTTCTACTTCAAGGTTTGTTTTGTTCAATATATTTGTCTATCTAGGTCATAATTATCTCCTACTTACCAAGTTAACCACCTACAATGATCACACGTTATTTGCCACCAGCGCGTCAACACACCGGCTCTTGGGAGGTTGTGTCTCAAGTTCGTCATTTGGGAGATATTGAGTACCGGATTGTTTCTCAGCTTTAGTATGTACCGATTCTTTCTTTCCTTTGAAGATCGGAGGTTTCAACATCAACACGACTTGCTAACTCGGATTCTGATAAGGTGTTCCTGGATCTGGATAGCTGCAAGATGAATCTGGAAAGCTGATTAGGGTTTCGATATTTTCCGTAGCATGAAATACTCAGGTTTACGCGTGTCCTTCCTATCTTAGAATTTGATGTCACTATCCAAATTAATAAAAATTATTGTAATTGTCATTCTTGTTCAATGATTTGATTTTATTTCGTCGAATCAGCGTCATATGATTTATATCTTATTGTTGATCCAGGATTAAGTAGTTGGGGCTAATGTGCCATGAGAATAGTATTATTAAATTGCAAGTAGCCATGAACCTTCACCTCTTATTTAAAAATAGTTGAACAATGTCAGCCATTTTATTTCATAGAAGTTTATTCTAATTCCTAAGTAAACTGGCAATTTTTTTATCTGGTAATAATTGACATTGATTGCAAGATAGTATTTCAACTTGTCTATAACTGGTGGGGGAATATTCTCATAATTGTTGGTTTTCGACTATTTATTGTCAATTGCTCATTGTGTCGATATTTGCAATCTAAAATAAATAGAAACATTTATTTAGGTGTCCTATGTATATGACACAGTTTGTGATAGTTCATTTGAGCTACTTTTCTCTATTATTTTCTATGTATGTTGTGCATTAGCTTTATGTTTATGGATGAGTTCGAACTTAGTTTCTTTGGAAATGTAGGGTTGCAACATGGTTAAGATGCTAGTTATGTTATTTTTTAGGTCGGTCTCTGTAGCTTTCGTATTATCCTATCGATGCTTACATCTATCTGACGTATTGCCTCAGGTACCGTGGACAAATATAATATTCGACCAAAGACACGAATGTCGACTCTTTTTCAGAATAACAAGACTAAAATGTCAAAATAAGAAGATCTTTAGTTTTATGACCAGAGTGTCTAATGCCATTCAGAACTTTTCGGAATCTACCTTGGCTATAGAATTCGGAATAAAACCCCACTAAATCACAAAACATACGCATATCTCTTAAATTAATGATAGTAGATTTCCAGATGATCTATGTTTATTTCAACAATAAAATCCACTTGATTTCCTGTTACTATTATTTCAAACGTAAGCACATAAATGGTTATTTTGCTTATTGACAATTTGAGGTGACAAACAATATTAACACAAATTCAGAAAAGAGTTTAGAACAACTGCAGGGAGTACATATCTTCAGACATAAGCCTCAATATATATAACCTTGGAGATACTTCAGATTCACCCGGTAAAATAGTTACAGCTTCTTATCTCCTATCAGCTTATTGCTACAACTTTATGCAGATTAATCATACAACATGAACACTTATATGTATTGAATAAACATGCTGCTGGGTTCTATAGATGATACTGATTATGGTACTATGCAATCATTATTTAAATAAAATATAATTCAGAAACAGGATACCATAATCGAGATAATTTAAGATTAATACTTGGAATTAGAAGAATAAATAAGAACTTTTAATAGTGATATCATACAGGATAGATTAGTTGCTTTTTATATTTTATTATATTCCTCAAGGTAGATCAGTTACATTTCTTACTTGTATATTGCGTTTATTTCTGTTAAATCATTTTGTTAGTATGTAGAGTTTTTTTTTTTAAAAAAAAAAACTGCTTTCGTATTATATGATAATAGGTAAAGAAATTTGTATATAGTTAATTTTTAATTTTATGGGAATAAGATTTGAATACGTATTATTGTTTTTCTTCTTACTATTATTATTATCATTATTTATTTATATACTACTATTAAATCCTAAGTCTAATGCATTTATCTGTCAAAATAATGATATTTATATTTAATAGTTTTGTTTTACGTTTGATACACTTTTGTAGTATAAGGAAGTTAATCTGTATAGTCGAGAATGAGATATTATTAGCTTTTGGAGTTTGTTGTCTATAGCTAATTCAGTTTTAAGGTTATGGGTCGAAACTGTTTGTAAGTCAGCATTCTATTCTTTTATCTCCATATGATTGTTCGTGTGATACTCACGTCCTGCTCTTAGATCTCATTTGCTAAATATCTTTTCCATCCTGTTCAGAGGTTATTTTAGATTTGTAATTGTTAACATTATACCAGTGGTGAAAGAAGTACACCAGTGAAACGACTGTTGTATTTTAAGAGGAGTTATTTGGTTTTCTATAAAGCTATGAATAAATTAGATATAAGTTTTAATACTTTTTTTGCTCACACATGTTCTTCCCTGGAAGTATCTTTTTTTTTGTATCGCACTTTGATCTTAACATTTGAAAGTTTCTTCTACTTTCTCTCAAATATCATGGTTTGAAGGTACTGTTAATACGGGTATCTCAGCCGACAAGGTAGATTATACTAGTAAAAGAACCCGTTTCTAAGGCCGCGTAAATTCAGAAGTTCTGTGTCGAAGAAGAGAACCATTTAAGACGCATTCCGTGTGTTTAATAGAGTACTTTAGAATATCGTCCTGACTTTTGAATCTAAAATATTATTCCATTAAGTTTTTTTTGAGTTTATTGGAGTTTCGTTTTGTTCACGACAATATTTATTTCATGAATATGATAAGAATACATGTAACGAGTTTCGTGTTGCATACTTTCTAGGGTAATGGGTTAACATGATATTAGAACCGGACTACCCTATAGTATTTATGTGGATACGTTGTTGAACCCTGTCCGTTTCATTTGGAGATCAGTGTGCTTACAGCAGGTACAAGCCCACTCATGTCTCTTTATATTAGCGTTTGTGTACAAGTAAATCGTGTGTAGTGACAGTATGAGAATCCGCCACGATAATATGTGTTAAGGTTAACATACACTATCGTATTTTTCGGTCTGTAATTTCGCTAAGTAAAATGATGTCGTAAATTTGCGTCTGTAAGTTGCTCCATACTCCTAACTTAGAAATAGGCGTGTAAAAGAAGAAGAAAAGTAAGCGATCCTTTTATCTCTTCCTCTTCCCGTTGTTTGAGCACCCTTCTTTTCCAGTTTACTCAGGTTGTTTGAACATGATAGATTATCTAAAGCTATGGTTTTAAGTGCAGGTGCTATAAACATTTTGCTATTAAGAAAAATAATAAGAAACAAGAACAAAAGAATAGAAAGATTTGGACCAGGAAGTGACATTTAAAATGTAGGCGTATTTCTTTGTTTCTTTTTACGTAATATCGGAATGTGCGAGTCCCATAGAATGTTCTAACAACGTTAAATGACACAGAATTTTGAAAAAAAAAAGAAAAGAAAAAGAAAAAGTAAAGCTAAATGCATGATGTTGCGAAAGCGGTAATACATATTGATAAACCTTCTCAAATTGGTGTAAACAGTAAATTTGTTAGATTTCTCAAATAAATGTACACTCTGTGGCGTAACATATCTCACGAGATCAGGCCCTAACACCCAGCTTGTGCCATTCATGTCTTTAAGGCATAATGCGAATTCCGTGGTGGAATTTCTTTCTAATTTGTTTTAATCCCTCCCAACAGGACCAAACTGGAGCATTGATCCTCACAAGCAACCAACTATCACTTGTTGGGAACTATTTTATCGCCCTCCAAATATATACAACCTAATTTGCGCACTGCTTTCGGGTAATATATACTCAGCACATCTGCTTCTCTTGTAGAATCTAGTGCTGATCGAACAAAATCTTAATTAGAGTCAGGAAAAAGGAAAGTCAACCATCTCCAAGTACAAACAAACGAAATTTAATTTTCGAAGTGTGACTTGACAAGTTATTTAAAAGTTACAAAAACATGTCTAGAGTAATTAAAATTTAATACATAGAAAACAAAGTAACACTTGATTTAAAGTACAATATAATAACCAAATGAAAAAAAAATATGAATATTGTATTGTACTTTACTAAAATGAAATCCGCTCTCCTGTTTTCTTTCTATACCTTTCAAGAGCAGCATTTGTTCTGAGAGTGACGATGTTAATTCAGCATACTACATTATATAGGAAAGTAAATTTGCTCATAAAAATTAGTTGCTTGGGATTTACTTTACCTTACAAAAACAGCTAACTTTTAAAAATATAAGTGTTTGTGTTATGTCTTATCAGTTTAGGAACTGTAGAATAGATTGCTGTATATTTAGAAATAATGGTTCTCATTCCCTTTCTAAACATTTGTCACGCTTACTGAAACGCATTGATTCGACTGTGATATTCCTCATTGTTATAAACATTATTGAACACTACCGAACTTTTAATACTGCTCTTCACCGGACGCAAATTCTCATTAATTAATATAGTATACTGAGTGTTAGTAGGGGCGTATCTGATTATCAAGAATGCCGATATTATTTAGGACGAAATCCCTTCAGAGGCCTTTCTGCTATCTTCAGGTAATTAGAAGTAGTTTTCCTATTTCAACATCTACAAGGAACCTTGTTCTGGTGTCACATTAAATGTGGAACGAGACTATGGTCAGTCGATTTGTGTTAGTGAACAAGAAAATCCGATCCCTCGATCGCAACCGTTCCATACTTATGGGGGAGTAGGGGCACTGGCAACACAATAAGTTGTGGATAATGAGACGAAATATGGAGCGAGTTCGATGAAAATATGTTTAGAAGCGCAGACACATATGTTTTAATCTATTAGGACCTAAGTAAATTGCAGTTACGTACATAGCCTCTCTTAGCCAGAAAACTTATCCTGTTGAATCGTCTATTATACGTAATATTTCTGTAAGAAAGAAACAACTACGTAGTTTTAAAGTAATTTTGCACATTGAAATAAATCTATATATAAATTGTCCATATTTCTATTGTATCTGTCTTTTTTATGTAGTATATCGGTAAGGTGAAGTACTACTGTAAGTTTGTATGTGTGTTATAGTGTATGCTTCACTGCGCTAAGACACTGTTAGGCAAACAACTTGTCAATTTAATTTTCCTTTCCTTTAGATCTTATCTTCCATTCCATTTCGTTGTTCCCATGTGCTTGTTTGCGCAAGTCAATGCCTCATCTTTTATCCTTTGTCTCCTATTCTTTTGTCCTTATCACTCGCTGATTCGCCTTCCCATTCTTTGTCAGTTTTTTCTCCTTCTGGACCGTGTCTTAATTTCATGAACTCTCGTCACAAATTACCAAACTCCTTCATTTCTCTTCATTCCATTTCGCCTCTCCCTCGTCTTTCTTTTGTCCTCCTTCGTCATTCCTTGCTTAGGACTGTCTGTTGTTTTGAGAGCTCGAGAACTCGGCTTCCTCCATTTCTCCCCACATCAGCGACTACCCTCTGACCACTCCCATTTCCTTAGGAAAATAATGCCGCAAAGGGAGTCTGGTCTTATTTATTTCCTCCCTCTACTATTTCTACTTCTGTATTGAAAGGAAGATTAATGCTATTAAATGAAGAATTGGATTGTTAAAATAAACATCATTTAAAAAGATAAATATGGAAACTAAATTTTAATGTCTTTACTGGAGTATACTTTTTTTATTAAGAGTTCATAATAATAATGATAAGAGTGCTGAGTTTTAGTGTATAATGAACTTGATAAATCACAAGTTACACATGTAATTAAAATTGTTGTTTTCATACATTGATATTGTGATCTGATAACTTTGCAACCCTAGTTATTAAAATTGTTGTTTTCATACATTGATATTGTGATCTGATAACTTTGCAACCCTAGTTATTTATCTAGTGGCTAAAACATGTCGAATAATGTAGGTTCCTGGATTTTATTTCCAGTGAACATCTATAGTGATTCGAATACCACTTGAAATTATAGGTTTCGTTCTATATACTGGATTCTTAAAATGAACTTCACTAAAAAAGAAAAATCTGGAAATGAAACATTAATGTACAGCATTACTTTTCTATTAAGTGGTTGCAATAAGAGCGATAAGAATGCTGAACTTTTAGTGCATTATGTCCTTGCTAATGTAAAAAGTAAGCATATGGTTATAATGTTTGTTTCCGTACATTGATATTATGTGTTGTATTTTGGAATTTCATACCTACGCAAGTTAAACGAATTAGGATAAGTAAATAAATATGCACAGTGGGCCACAGAAATTCTTGATGTGCAAAGTCCGTGACTTAGACAACCCAACTAACACCCGCTCCAAGATTAATTACGCCTGGCAGTAGCTAGCACAGCAGTGTGAAGTTGCCCCCACCTGTTAAAACACAAGTCATAAAGAGTACTTTTGTGCAGAAGTGGAGCGAAACGCTGGCTGACGAAATGACAAAAAGGAGACTTTGGATGTTTGTACTCACAGTAAACAGCACAATGCTACAAAAAATATACGGACACCAGAGATGCCGATGAGAAGATAACAGTCAGGGGACTTAAATAATATTATAATTAACTCAAGGGAGGGATTATATGAACAAGTTAACTTACTTCAAATGACTATCAAATAATATAAACTAACTAACTAACTCTATGGCGTATGGAACCCAGAGGTTCAATGCCGCGTTCACAAAAGCTCTCCACTAACTTCTATCCTTAGCTAACTGCATCCAGTTTCTACTCTGTATTCCAATCTCCGCGAGATTCATCTTAATATTGTCCTTCCATCTGCGCCTAGGTCTTCCTAATGGTCGTTTTCCGATTGGTCTTCCAGTCAAGACTTGAAAGCGTCTCTACTTTCTTCCATTCTAGCTACATGACCCGCACATCTAAGCCTCGTAGACTTGACGACCCTAACAATGTTGGGTAAACCATATAAATTATGTAGTTCCTTGTTATGAAGTTTCCGCCAGTCCCCATTCTCGTTCCTCTTGGGTCCGAATATTCGTCTCAGGATCTTGTTCTCAAATACTTTCAGTCTATGTTCTTCCCTGAGAGTAAGTGACCATGTTTCGCAGCCATACAGAACAACAGGCATGATTATCGTTTTATATATTTTAAGCTTCAAATTCCTCAACAGAATTCGCGACGACAAGAGATGTTGAACCGAATAGTAACACGAATTCCCTGCTTTTAGTCGACATTTAATTTCTTCGTGAATATGATTTTCCTCTGTTAATATTGATCCTAGATATTTGAAACTATCCACTTTATCAAAAGTATAATTTAATATTTTAACGCATCCACAATTTGCTGTATTCCGGTCCCGACGCACTTGTATTTAGTTTTCTCTGCATTTACTTCTAAACCCATGTCCCTGCAATAAGATCTCTGCATTTCTTTCTATTGTTCTCCTATAATTTCCTATTAAATTTACATCATCAGCATATGCCATAACCTGGTGAATACTGTTCAACTGTAGGCCCTGGTTGCTATCTTTGATTTTCCTTATAGCGTATTCCAGAACGAAGTTAAATAATAATGGCGACAACGCATCTCCTTGTTTCAGGCCATTTTCGACGTGAAAGCTCGTGGACAAAAATTTTCCTACCCGGACTTTACTTTGGAATTCATTTAAACATATCTTAATTAATCTAATTAGCTTTCTCGGTATTCCAAGTTCTGCAAGAACGTTGTATAATGTTTCTCTCCTAACCGAGTCGTACGCCTTTCTAAAATCAATAAATAGTTGATGTACCGGGGTATTGTGTTCCCACTTTTTTTCGAGTATTTGGCGAATGGTAAATATTTGGTCGATAGTGGATTGATTTCGTCTAAATCCGCACTGATAATCTCCAATAATTTCATCTGCGTATGGGGTCAGTCTTGCTAACAGAATATTTAAAAGGATTTTATAAGATGTTGACAGAAGAGAAATGCCTCGATAATTATTACAGTCAGTTTTATCGCCTTTCTTGTGGATAGGAACAATGATTCTTTTCACTCTTGTGGCAATTCTTCCTTGTTCCAGATAAGGAGAATGAGTTTATATATCTTGTTCCACTATTTTTTGCCTCCAGCTAAAATTAACTCAGCTGGAATTTCATCTACATCCGGAGATTTGTGTTTCTTTAATTTCTTTATAGCGGTTTCTACTTCTGTTCGGTTGGGTTCTGGAATATACGGTTCTGCGGTGTGTATCTCCTTTTCTCCACGCATACTAGCTTTTGGTTGCGTGTTAAGCAAATCGTCAAAGAAATCTTTCCATCTATTTAAGATGCTATTCGTGTCAGTGAGAACTGTACCGTCAGATTTCTTTAATATATAACCACGAGGTTGATAGCCTTTCTTAAATTCGTTGATTCCCTTATACATGTCCCGTATGTTTTTATTTTTACTATTATCTTCAAGTTCCTTAATTTTAGCTTTCAGAAAATCGCGTTTCTTTGTTCCAAAAGTTTTGGAAGTTTCCCGCCTGATATCTGCGAAAATTTGTGTAGCCATTTCATTCGGATTTTGTAGCCAACGTAATATTGCCTGTTTTCTCTTCTCTGCTAGTTTTATGCATTCCTGGTCGACCCATGGTTTGTTCCTACGTATTTCCGCGTGTCCCAATTTTCCTTTTGCTGAAATTTTAATGCTATCTCTAATTTCAATCCAGGTATCCTCAACACTAGTGCACTCCGAATCTTCTAAAGCCGAGAATTTATTCGAAACTTCAATCTGGTATTCCTCTCTTACCTGGCTTTCTTCTAATTTCTTTAAATTGAATCTCTCCGTTTTCGGACAATGAATATTACCTTTATTCAACGATATCCTCTCTCGTATTATCGCTGCTACCAGGTAGTGGCCAGTGTCACAATCAGCCCCTCTAAACGACCGAACATCAATTATGCTAGATTGCCTTCGTCTATCTACTAAAACGTGATCAATTTGATTATGTGTTTTACCGTATGGTGATGTCCAAGTGTATTTATGAACGTCGCGATGTGAGAATTTTGTACTCTTCACGATTAGGTTTTTGGATGTTGCAAAGTTCACGAGTCTAACACCATTGTCATTACTTTTCTTATGCTGAATTTCGTTCCCTATAATCGGTTTGAAAATATCCTCTCGTCCTACCTTCGCATTGAAATCCCCTAATATAATTTTCATATGGTATCGCGGGAGTTGGTCAAATATCCGTTCCACTTCTTCGTAAAAACTGTCTTTTATATCGTCATCCTTATCTTCAGTTGGGGCATGTACATTTAAAACAATAATATCACACCACCGTCCCTTAAGAGTAATAAAAGAAAGTCTGTCAGTAACAAATTCAACCAGTTTAATTGCTGGTAATATACGTTTATGAACGAGAAACCCTGTTCCTAACTGGTAATTTTTATTTCCTTCCCCGTAAAAGAACGTAAAATTTCTGGAATTCTCAGATCCATTTCCTCCCCACCTAACATCCTGAACTCCTACTACGTCCATCCTGTATTTCTCTAACTCCCTCGTTACGGATTTTAACGCGCTGCCCTATAAAGACTCCTAATATTCCATGTTCCAAATCTCATGTCCATTTTCTTTTGTTGAGGTCGTGCCAAGTTATCAGTCCTTGTCCGAGGGTTTTGTGAATATTTCTGAACAAGTACTTTCTTTTTTACAGGATGAGGTTGTTAGCCCTACCCAAACCCCCAAGCTGGGGGACCACTCCTAGTCGGCTGTCCGCGACTGCTTATTCAGTATATTCGCAGCTAACCTCTATATCTAGAGGCCTTCTCCTCGAACCGCAACCTGAGGACGCGCCATGCCGTGGTGACAGGAACCCACGTTACAGGAACCCCCGTTATCAAATAATATACAGATAGATTATGCGTTATATGTACTAGGTTATACTTTTCGGTAAACACAAATCCTTGCGCTGAGTCTTTAAACTATTAATAGTAGTCCTATCTGCAAATCAATTAAATTATGAATGGATCATTCAGGAGAAGAATCCAGCCTCTAATAAAAATTTTGGGGGTGTAACAGGGCCTGAGCTCTTAGGTTCCGGCGGCACTGAAAGATACGTAATATTACTTCGAAAGAAGAACTTCTCCGATTTCTTTATTCGTTAAATGACTTTTGAAACTGCTAAATATTGGTATGCAGTAATTTATTTGTAAATATTAAAAATGCAAAATTCGATAACACTCAAACGAGTTGGAGAACCTATCCGTACCAACCGTATATCCTGTTAGGTTGTAAATATAACTGAAGGTTCTTGATTTGAATAATATTTGTAAAAATTTACACATTGAGACACAAGGAGAAAAAAAGAGAATATAATGTCAATAAACAACAATTTAAAAATGCACGAAATTAACTGTTAATATCAAATATAGAATCATTAACAGAATTAACCCTGTAACTCGTTTTCTCCATTCATTTTCCTTACTTTATTTTCAGGATTACATCATCACTGAATTTCTTCACTGGAGATTATCTTTCATTCAGCAGCATCCAACTGGTGCTCAGCCTTGTACATGAAACATTTTAAAAAGTTATAAATGGCGAAGGGAAGACTCGAACTCGGATAACCGGTTTAGAAAACCACAATGCTAACCACTCACCAAAAGCGTTACTTATTTGGGCGCGTTTAATTAAAGAGCCTTTTCTGTTCGCTCGAAACACTGGCTTACTAATAGTCAAATTCAAAACAAAGGAATATATAATTGAGAACTCGGAGGGTATTATATCGCTGTATTCACTAAATTATTAACATTTCAGATTTTTAAAAGAACAAAATACAAAACTTCTTTATTTTGAATGAAATACGGCGCGTATTTATACTCGTAAACAAACTAAAGACGAATCAATTACTGCGTAATAATTATGGTTCAGTGGTCAAGGCGCTTGAGCAGTAATCTGAAGGTAATCAAATCTTATCCACAAACGACCAGTACATTTTTTAACTTTACAATTTTCGGTAACGATTGATCAGCGATGACACATGTTCTATTATCTTCAAGTATTTGAATACTCGGATGTTTCAATACTTGAACTATCAAAACTTTAGGAATAACAAAAGTATTACTAATAATAAATTAATAATTATTATTATTATCTCATAGAAGATTAAAAGTTAGGAGCTTATTATCACTCAGGGCATAACATTACAACCAGAAACGTGATATTTGGCAAGAATATTTTGGTTTTGTTTAGTGTTGTCCACGAGAAGAGGAATTTCTCATCTCGTTTCTAAAACAAAACAAAGAAAATTGAAACTAGAATTAACATTTTACATTCGAGACGTGACTAGGTTAACTCAAATTATCGTCTCGCTTTAGAGATGAGAATTGAGACGAGACGAAAAGTATCGTAAACATTTCTTGTTTTATCTCGATTCTTGAAATAGTGTATGTCCATTCTTTAAGTAACAATTGCTTTCTAGACTGAATCTTATAAGCTATTCTGTTACTTTATATGTAGGAGCTCATAGAATTTATAAAGTTCTGTGTAGGTATTTTTGTAGCAAAGCTTTTATAATTACTTCTGCATATCCTAAAAGTTAGTTTATTACTGTTCAGGGATATTCAGTTATTTTTTTGCAGTTATTTACATTAGAATACTTTCTACATGAAACTATGGCGGAAAGGTTTCGTTTAAAATTTTCGTAGTTGCAGAGGTGTGTACTGGAGGTCCGGACAAACTCCCGAAATCCCGACTTATCTGTAAGTTTTATCTAATTTTAGGGCAACTTTAAAAATGTTAATACAATTATTATTATTATTATTATTATTATTATTATTATTATTATTATTATTATTATTATTATTATTACTGGTAGTAGTAGTAGTAGTAATAGTATTGCTGAAGATTTAAGACCTCAATATTACGTCCTATTGCAATGTAAATAAGCATACTGAAGTTGATAGGAAAAGAAAAAAAGGATAAGAGATATTTTCGAATGATCTGTGTCCGAAAGGAAACGAGGGTGCAGAAAGAAGGTGTCAGAATCTGGGCAATATTAATATCGAAACTTCGGATGCTTAAACAGAAACTAAGTAGGATTTGTCTTCATCACAATACATAGTAAGACACTGTCTTTGGATAAAATACTTCAGATTATGTATGTGTTATATTAATATTTTAAAGAAATACACATACGAATATAAAAAAGATTACTTCCTATTTGCAAATTTTGGTTAAACGTCTATAGGGAACGTGTCGGAAATGGCGAAAGAAAATATTATTATTTCTAGCAGTAGGAGTAATAGTGGAAGACGTTCGGAATAATTGTTATGGAACAATATCGTTTCAGACACATTTATGACCCATACTAGACCCTAAGCATGATTTTTATGTATTCATGAATTGTTTGCAAATAAAGTTACGTTCTCCTCCAGTACGAATCAAGATTGTAGACAGACATGTGACGTCATATTGCTAGTACAGTATTTCCTCTAAGAAGAAAGACGTTTCCACTCTGACTTGTAAGACCGAAAGAAATCGAGTATTTTTCATTTTATTACACATCAGAAGTATGAATATTGTAGTTTGGTAAAAAATACCGTAGCGGTAATCGAACCCGGGACCCCTGCATTACGAAACAACTGCTTACGCCACTACGTTAAGACTGCTCTGTTAAGTAGGAGTCAAAAATATTTGTGTATGTAGCAAATTGCACACGTTTACGATAACGACGAAACACACTGATTTCAGTCATGAAACACATTGATTTCGTAAGACTTTAAATTTAAATTGGAAAACAAAAATAGACGTATAAATACGCAAGGACATGAAGGAGAAAGTTGTTTTAAGAGTAATTCAACCCCTTAACTGGAATCTGATTTCCTGAACCATTTTGTTTTCTGATTCACCGAAAACATCTCCGTAACTTGTCTCTATTATACTTAGTAATACTTGTTTCACAGTTATTTTCAGTAAGCTTGAACGACAGGGACACGAAAACCGATATATCGAGAACTACAATTTCAAAGGATAACCACAAGGAATCGAACACATGACCGCGAGCACTGAAATGAGGCAGTGATGACGTGGGTAAATGAACAACTTGACCCACCACCCATCGTGACCCACGACCCACCATGACTCACCACTCACCGTGACCCACACTGACCCACACCCACTATGACCCACTCTGACCCACCACCCATCGACTCACTTGCTTTAATCATGCTTTCCCTTAACCTAATAGGCATAATCGTGGAACATTAAACGCAAACATCACGAAATATCAAAAGTGTTAATAACAGTATGTCAGAAGTGCCTAAAGGACATGGAAAGTTGCAAGGAAACTTTGTGTAGGGACGATACTCAAAAAATAAAGGAATGTTTTTCATTTTCTGGTGCAAAATCGATTTTAGGGGGAAAACTCCCAAAAGTTTGAAATTTGACACTCGAAAACCAAAAAGGGACAGAAGCGAATGAAACTGTGCACAGATATTCTAGACCCGAAATAAGGGAATATATGTTTCATATTTTTCTGGAAAAAGCGGTTGGGTGGGCACGGACTCCACAAAACTTTGATCATCAAATATCAAAATTGCTAATGAGAGTATGTCAGAAGTGCCTAAAGGTCATGAAGAGTTGCAACGAAATTTTGTGTAGAGCCAATACGCAAACAGGAAATGAATATTTGCTTCTTTTTTCATTTTCTGCAAAAAAAAAAAAAAAAAAAAACTGCTTTAGAGTGCAAAAGCCCCCACCAAAATTGTGAAAATTGACGCTCTAAAGGCAAGAAGAAGTGGACTGAAGTGAATGTAATTTTGCACTGATATTGTATATGTAAAATGACGGAATATGTGTTTCGTATTTTCCTTAAAAACAGTTGGGTGGGGCGCAAACTCTTCTAAACCATTGGTTTCGAATTAGCAAAAGGGCTAATAAATATACGTCAGAAGTCCTAAAGGATATGGAGAATTGCAACGAAACTTTTGTAGGGGCAATACGCAAAGTGTAAGCGAACATGTATTTTTAGTTTGTGTGGAGAAGCAGTGTTGGGGCCAAGGCCTCGTCTGAAAAAAGTAAATATAATTGTAGAAGTACAGGAAGGAGTGGATCGAAGCGAATGAAATTGTGTGTAGATGTTGTATATGTAAAATAAGGCAATTCGTGTTTACATCAAAAGTAAACAGAAAATAAATCGACATGTGTTTTTCTTTATGTGGCAATTGCTCGTTTGTCTTTCTGTTTGTACTACGCTAGAGTGCGCAATATTCAGTCTTTGAACTTGAACTTTTAAGGGTAGAAGCATGACACACACGACATTCACTGTATTGATACTAACTTTTAGGTCATTTATCTATTGGTAAAAGTTCACTATTTTAAAACCAGCCGTTTATTGCCTATGGCGTATTTTATAATATTTCAGGGGGCGCCTTTAACCCTTACAATATTTCTCCTCATAAACAAAAACACGTGTCGATTTCTGTTTACTCTTGGTGTGCCAAATTTGAAGCAAATCGGGAGGGGACAATTGGGGTACATGAATTGCCTTATTTTACATATACAATATCTACACACAATTTCATTCGCTTCGATCCACTCCTTCCTGTACTTCTACGATTATATTTACTTTTTTCGGAGGAGGTCTTTGCCCCAACACTGCTTCTGCGCACAAAATAAAAACACATTTTCGCTTACTTTTTGCGTATTGTCCCTACAAAAGTTTCGTTGCAATTCTCCATATCCTTTAGGCACTTCTGACGTATACTTAATTATCACTTTTGATAATTCCTACTCAAAGGTTTGGAAGGTTTTGTGCCCAATCCAAGTTTTTTTTTAAAGGAAAATATGAAACACATCTCATCTTATTGAGCCTTCACATGCAGTCACTGAGTGACACAACTCGGTGATGCAACTGCTTGTGAAGCATTGCTTTAAATTGTTGCGTTTGCACGAGATAACTGCAGTTGCCGTCGTTAAAACGGTTGCAGTCACCGGCCGCACTCGCGCAACTGTCTCGAGCAACTCTCAGTGACCGTAACTCGAGGAAAAGCATTGCTTTAAATTGTAGCCTTCGTACGGGGACACTGCAGTGATCGTCACCTCACAATGTTGTCAGTGTATCTTGATGCCAATGTATGTATATGCTTAAAAAAAAAAAAAAAAAAAAAAAAAAAAAAGGTTGATCAGACGAAACATGCACACTTGATCTTTCTATACCTGCCCTAGTCGCGGGTTTTCTCCACCTCCCCGATGGGGGAAATTTTAACACAATAGAAAATAATAGTGAAAAACGTAGTTTATGCATAGGGGTCTACCTTTATTTCGTTTCAGTATAAATTTTAATGAATTTTCATTTTACAAATGCTGTGAAGAAAGACATTAATTACTACAAATTCACGATCTTTTCTTGTTGTTTGAAATAAAGTTACAGAGAATGATGAGTTTGAGTTTTACAATATGCGTTGGCGCAATAATGAAAGAAATTCATTTTGAATTTTCGTCCGTAATAGTTTGAATATTCCAACATTAAGAATTTCATTAAAAGGAATAAAGTAATCGGATTGTTGAAATTTATCTAGATTTATATTGTGACAAGGTGTTGAGGAGCACATGCACAGGAGGGTTGCGAGGGAAGTGCAGTATACCATAATTACCCGCCTCTTCGCTACTGTCTACTGCAAGTACAATTCTATTTAGCAAAATTCTATTTAGTTTCGATGACTAATGATTAAAGCCAATAGGCTTTCTAAATTATTAATTGGTAGTCTGTTTGACTTTCGTTATTATTATTATTATTATTATTATTATTATTATTATTATTATTATTATTATTATTATTATTATTATTATATTTTTGCACTTTTCTTCGTCTTGCTAGTTAAATTTTCATTCGAAGTGTTCCCGTTAAAACGTTGCGCCCTAGACTAGGGGCTAGTGGTAAATCCAACCCTGCCTAGTCGTCTATTATGTTTTGTTCTTTGGGTATTAGTCATTTACATTAATAATCAGATTGACAGTCACCCCTTATGCCAAATGAATCATTTCCGGATCTACACTTATAACTATTATTATTATTATTATTATTATTATTATTATTATTATTATTATTATTATTATTATTATTATTATTATTATCACGTAACAGGACTTATAATATTGTATTCTTAGTACGTACGTCCGTTACTCCTACGATAACTCTTGGACAAATTTTTATATTCTGCTTTTGCAATAGATATCTGAAGCGATTACGGTATCTCGTCCGAGTTCATTAATGGAGACGATTAATCAATCGGACGTGGTAAAAATCGACCATTTCCGGTTATAACGTAGCCATTATAGAGCGAATGCAGTAATAGAAAGGGAGAAGGGGTTTTCTGAAATCGATTAAGCGTTCCAAGAATAACTGAAATGTTCATCCTTAGTACTGTATTAAAACCGGAAGTGGTGGATATCCAGTACTACTTCCGGTTTTAATATTAATCTATATAGAGAAAAATCGATAAGACAGCAAGTTTGATTTCCTTGGAATCGACTTAGCCTTCTAAGAATTGTTGGCATCTTCTCTCTTAATACTTTATTCAAATCAGTAGTGGCAGAAATCAACCATTTCCGGTTTCAGTGTTGATTGTCATAGAAGAAAAACTGTAATAGATAGCGAAAAGTGTTTTTGTAATCAATTTAGCATTCCAAAAATTGTACAATCTCCTCTCTTAACCCTCTATTCAAACCAGAGAATTCAACTACTTCCGGTTTAAACGTTGATTACTGTAAAATAACAACGGTAATAGGTAGGGAGAAGCGGTTGTCTGTAATCAATTCTGTTCCAAGAATAATATTCCATCTCGACTCTAATCGCTGTACTAAAACCAAACGTGATATACATCTACCACTTTTTGTTTTCATACTACTTTGAAAAAAAATATTGGCGCGCTCCTCTCTATTGTCTTTACCAAAATCATTTATTTTTATTATTATTATTATTATTATTAAATCATTAAGAAAGAAAGTAAAGGACGGAAATATGTTGTTGACAAAGCCAAACACATATTGATGGAATTCTTAGTGGCTATGTGCTTAGAACTTTGCTGCCTTTGCAGGAGTCGGGTTTGATTTCCGATGGCAGGTACAGAGGTTTGTAGATCTACGTCCCATGTAGCCTAGTAGCGTACGTGTTGAAATGAAGTTGAAAAGAAGAAGAAGAGTAATAAAAATATATAAACAAAAATATTGGTAAGTGGAAGAGTATTACCTGCGTGTAACAAAAGAATATAAATTGATAAATTAATTACAAAGTATATGTTGACTTTGGAGCTGCAATACCTCAAAAAAATGTATGGAAATAATTTGCATATGCATATATAGTTCTAATGACAGGATTCCTTGTATGCAAATCCTTTTCTAAGGCAAATCTCTTGGCAGAAAGAGATCCGTCCTGCAAATCCTCACGAACCTCATTCAAGCTGGTTCATTCCAATTGTCATCCGGGAAACCTAAAATATGCCCCTTCATGTCAGCATCTTCGGAACCCAGGGAACTCACTCAATTAAAAGGATTCAGTTCAAAATATCTAAAAATTGTTCCGGAAGTCGGAACAATCTGGCCTAATTCTCTTAAAAAATGATAATAAATGAATTGTAGCTAGTTAAAATAAAAATCGAACAGCCTCCATAATTGAAGATTGCAACATTCTCTATCAGGAGCAGCCAGCCTTTAAGGGTCCCACCAAAATATAACTAATTCAACTTTATTTAGATTTCCAAGAGTCATCAGCCACTGATCGATCTACTGTCAGTACGAACTGTAAGTGTGTCTCCAAGATTCAGACAAAGGGCAAAGGACATATTAGCAATAATTGGTACTTTGTCCTAGTAATACATATTTTAAGTTATGTTTCATTTAGTCGTTGAATTTTGTTTTGATTTAGGTATATTATCGTTTTTGGTTCCTTGTGTCTTTTTGCTGGGACAAGAGATGGTCATGTGGATTGGGGTCATGGTTGAGAGTTGTGTGCAAATGCCAGAAAAACAGTTAAATATGATGCTCTCAAGAGGGGGTGGATGCCCTTATAAATGCACCGAACAAAAGCCAAACAACACGGCTATGTAATGAAAGGTTTGATATAGGCCAGTTTGCAATCTCCTTAATAGTGTAGGATGCACAGACAGTCTTTTTTCCCTCTACGTTTCTTCTTTTTGAGCAGTAAAGTAAGAAGAAGTGTTTGCTTACTATTAACAGCTATTTGTCAAACTGCAATAACTTGAGACGGTGGAAATGCTTCTACGAACTATATGAACCGGATAGTCGCCGAATGGACACTGAAATCTCGAACCATAAATGGCTATACGTGTGTTTCTGCGTGTTCCATGTACTTCTATGTGTCCTGGCAACACCATTCATAACATTGGTAATAAAAGGGGGGAAAACAGAAAAGAGCAAGAAGCCTCGGTACCTGCTGTCGATTGCTTGTCTTTTCACAAGCAGTGACGATACTAAGTCACGTCACTCAGTGACTACATGAGAAAGGACAGTAACGTATACAGTATCTGTGCACAATTACATTCACTTCAGTCCACCTCTTCTTGTCTTTAGGGCATCAACTTTCACAATTTTTGGTGGGGGCTTTTGCACTCTAAAACAGTTTTTCGGAAAACGAAAAAACAAACAAAAACAAATAATCGTTTCCTTTGAGTATAGGAACTAAATACACGTTTCTGATTTTTTTGCAGTTTGCGAATGTCCAAACCTTCTGATGTATGTATTGTGTATTATAGTAATAGAAGAAAATTGTTACTTCGTTGGAATTAATTAAGAAGAAAATTGAAGCAGCTGAGGTTAAATTAATATCATGGCAGTCAAGGTGGAACAAAACGAGCCCTGCGGGGCTTCTAACCCGTTCCTACTACTACTACTCTTACTACTATTACTATTACTGCTTATACTATGGATTCATGTAGCAAAACTGCGCGCGTAACGTAAGTAAATCACATTTTTCAGTATTATTTATCTTATTTTAATGAAAAAAAGTCTTACGAAAATTTAAAAAATAAAATATAAAAGTAAAAAAATCCTTGTCCCGGGTTTGAACCTTCACCAAAAGCAGTTATAATTACTAGCTCATTGCGCTAGTACACTCGACCAGGAAGACCGTCACTATCAGCGCCTGGATTTCAGCTATATTTCCGCTACGTGACAAGAAACGTATAACTCACCAGAACCGCGCATTTAGCTCCTATCAGTAGGGTCGACTGTGATTTAAAAATATGCCTCTGAAGACTAGTGAATTAGTCTACGTTTTACTTTCAAGGCCTCCATTACCCTTCCTTTTTTTATTTGTTTCTGTTTACTTACCTCGGATCCCTAAGTGAAAATGAACTGTAGGCATCGTTTGAATATTGATATTTGTAATTGCAATAATAGCAATATGACTTATACTACTACTTGGCTCTCAAGCGGGCACCGGACCCCATCCCCTTCGAGACTAGAAATGAAAAAATTAAGGAAGGATGAAGAAAATAAAATGAGAAAAAGAAGGATCAGCGTTAAAAATTAAAAAAAAAAAAAACTACAAGAAGCTTTTGGTTTGTCTTTCTTATGAGGAGATTTGTATTACTTGAAATACATGATGGTGAGGTGAGCGAGATATCCTGGAAAAGTCAGGGAATTTGAAATTTCTAGAAAATTTAAGGAATTCTCAGAATTTCTACTACTAGTCAGGGAGATTTCAAGCTTCCGAAAGCATAGTGCCTTTGTGTAACAGCTTGGACATTTTTTATCATAATTTTTCGTCATCGCATCATTGCAGTATCAAACATGTTATTTTAAAACAATTTTCTACTGCTCCTTTAACCTGTTATTTGGAGCAGACAGTAGTTGGCGGAATAATAAAAACAAATATTTATCTCGAAAGAAATTTCTGTTAACATTTGATTCAGCAGAGAAAGGAACTCAGATAGTGTAAAATTTTTAATAGATATTATTGAGTATGTACTTTTTGTAATAGTGAATATTTAGTTTTCATAATAATTGAGGTCTTAATGAAAGGAAAATTGTTATATTTGAATGAACAGAGTAAGGACGTAAATATTGTAAAATCTTACTTTTTTATTATTTTACTCGAGATTTCTTCATAGTTGGTATTAAAATACATACTAACATTTCCTCATTTTATTGTCCTAACTAATATATGTTGATAGTAAAGTAATTTAGATTCAACGAGTTCCTGGTCCTTTAGAATTTCATGTCACCCCCTCCCGTTACGAAATCCTGGCTAAACGAACCAATATTTGTTCCAGTAAAATAGTGTAGAATGATCGAACCTCTGGTGTCATTACCATAGTATTTCATGTCACAGACCGCCCCTCTTCACGAAATCCTGGATACGTGCCTGTTTCAAGACACAACGCCTGTTATGTTTCAGAGGAGCTAACTACTGAAAGAAATACATTTTTGAATCAGTATACTATATTTATTATTATATAAAATTTGTATGTAACTATGTGTGCCTGACCATCACGGCCAAATTGTAAAGTCAAGTGAAATGACTTTTGGTATATAGTTAGGCCTTAATCCAAAGTGGTATATTATCATTTCCCTTTCATTATAATAATATCTTAAGGGGTAGTGGGGATCCGAATTCTTGCGAAAATAATTGAGTATCTCACAAGGCGTTAAACTTACAGAGCTGAAATTCAGTGTATCAACTCTTTATTGAAAATGAACAGAATGTCACATTGCATCTTTTAAAATTATTTTTTGTGATGGGGTGGCACTTTCTATATATGCAAAATTGATAGTGGGTTGGTTTGTAAATCAATTCAAACTCAAATTCAAATTCTGATTAGTTATAATTTAACAATATGATTTTATTACAAGTATAAACTCTTTATTCCGTAAAAAAGAGGCCGTGGATCATGTGTCAGAGTTAATGTCGATGTTTTTGGTGGGTGGTGAGTCGAAGATCCTAACATTTAATCTTCTATGCGATAATAATTATTACTATTTGTTTATTATTATTATTATGATTATTATTGTTATTTTTATTATTATTTTTATTAAAGATTTGAAAGTTCAAATATTGAAACATCCGAGTGTTCAAATATCTGAAGATAATAGAACATATGTCATCGATGATCAATCGTCACCGAAAATTGTAAAGTAAAAGCAAAATGTACTTGTCGTTTGTGGATCCGAGTTTATTACCTGTAGATTACTGGTCAAGTGCCCTGACCACTGAATCACAATTACTTCACAATAATTCATTCGTATTTAGTTTGTTTACGAGTATAATATAGGCGCCGTATTTCATTCAAAATAAATGGGTATTGTATTTTGTTTTTTAAAAAAATCTGAAATGTTAATAATTTAGTGAATACAGCGATATAATACCCTCCGAGTCCTCAATTACATATTTCAGTGTTTTAAATTTGACTATTAGCAAGCCAGTGCTTTGAGCGAACAGAAAAGGCTCTTTATTTAATCGCGCCCAAATAAGTAACGCTTTTGGTGAGTAGTTAGCATTGTTGTTTTCTAAATTAGTGATCCGAGTTCGAGTCTGTCCCTCACCATTTACAATTTTTAGAATGTTTCATTTACAAGGCTGAGCTCCAGTTAGATGCTGCTAAATGAGAGATAATCTCCAGTCTAGAAATTCAGTGATAACGTATTCCTGAAAATAAAGGAAGAGAAATGAATGGAAAACGAGTTACAGAGTTAATTCTGCTAATGGTTCTTAATTTGATATTAACCATTAATTTCGTGTATTTTTAAAGTGTTGTTAATTGACACTATATTCTACTCTTTTCTTCTTGTGTCTCAATGTGTAAATTTTTACAAATATTATTCAAATCAAGAACCTTCAGTTATATTTACAACCTAAGGAGATATGCGGTTAGTACGGATAGGTTCTCAACTCGTTTGAGTGTTATCGAATTTTGCATTTTTAATATGTACAAATAAATTACTGCATACCAATATTTAGCAGTTTCAAAAGTCGTTTAACGAATAATGAAATCGGAGAAGTTCTTCTTTCGAAGTAATATTACGTATCTATCAGTGCCGCCGGAACCTAGCAGCTCAGTCCGTGTTAAACACCCAAAATTTTCGTTAGAGGCTGGGTTCTTCCCCTGAATGGTCTACCCATATTTTAATTGATTTGCAGATAGGACTACTGTTAATAGTTTCAAAACGCAGCGCAAGTCTTTGTGTTTACTTAAAAACTAACCAATACATATACCGCATAATCTATCCGTATATTATTGCTTCATATTACTCCTATCAAGCATGTTTGAAATATGATAGGTTGGCACGTTCTTCGTCACTGACTTCCAGCAGACATTGTTACTTTCTTTTCGATTTTCATAGAAGTAGCGTAACAAACGATTAGTCAGAAACACACTAAACACTTGTTTGATTCTATGCTATGACATTGAACGTCTCCAATTGCAGCAAATGCATGATTCACATGATACTGATTTCTACAGGTTTCGAGTATTGTAAGTTCTGAAACTAATCATTTACATAACGAATTTATGATTTAAATTACTGCCACGTGTCTTTCTTGGTGCTTTAATTTTTACAACAGCCATGTATAAGATTACTACATTCTTCGTTTAATTAAATACTACTTCTTGTATAAAGTAATTTTCACACAGGGGCTTTCAGACTGATGCCCACCCAAATTACATGATTTCTTCTTTAAAAAATCAAATGTTAGTCATTCCTATGCGTATAAACTTCCAGAACCCCTCAAAAGATCTAGTGATTTCTAAAACAAAGCTAAACCATTCTGAGTAATACTACTCTCAGACTAGTTTTCTAGATCCGCCACTCTTCGTAATTTATTTTCCAACAAGAAATCCATTCCGACATCTACCTAAATAGAAAATTTATCTAAAATTAGAAGTTAGGAGGTACCAACAGTAATAATTTCCTATTTAAGGGTTACTTTGGACCCGTGCAAAGTAGCCCCGATTAGAGGCTGAAACCGCCTTCTCCCAGTTTTATTATTTCCATGATTTAAAACGTTTCACCTTCAATTTCGACTATTGCTTGAAAGTCCCATTACACAAAGTAGTATTCTACGAAATTGACTTAACTTTGACGGAACTTCTTGTAGATAACATCTTTCAAATTTTATCGGTCTTTACAGTGACTGCTTTGCATACCTGTGAACCAACAAACCCTTTGGATAATTAGAACTGATATTAACCGCCAATATTATAGCCAAAATGCAGTTAAATGTTTTATGTTACGGTTGTAGTTGAAACCTAATCTCTACAGTTCATGGTTTTACCGACAGAGGACCGTGCAATCTTTTCACATTTTTTGCAAAGTTATCCCTGAAGTATAAAGTAACCCCGTCTTACGTTATTAATTATTTACTGTGTGTTTATGCTATATATATAGTTGTTATAGTGTTCCTTCTGTTTGAAAACTTAGTACAAAAACAGTATAGTATAGTACAGAGACAAAACTTAGTACCAATCACAGTAGGCTACGATTGCTGTTGTATCTAACGAAGTTTATGCTAAATTTTGTCTTTATGCATGCAATGGTCAGGCAACCTTTCGAGAAAACGTATTTTAAAATGGTTGGAAACACTGACAATATGGGTGCCTGAGCGTTTAGAATAACATACTAGAAACCAGTCACAGTCTAACTATGCCCGCCAACACGGTAGACTTCATGCGAAATTCTTGAATGTTCGCGTTGGTTGGCAACAATGTCAAACTGGTGTGATTGGGAGACAGGGACATTCACAATATGTTTTCCATTCTCCAGTGCCGCTTCTGTCGCATTTGTTATATATTCATTTAATGGCACTCACGCCATTCACTACATTGTGATGTTTAAAATAAATTGGCAACACTGGCAACCTAGACTGGTTGGGGGACGGTCACACTCAACATCTTTTTGCTATAGTATCGTGTGATGTTTCAGCCAAGCTTGGTTGTAAACGTCTCATCGTTCGTTGTTTGACAACTTCTCATTTTAAAAATTGGTTGGCGACACTGACAAACTGGGATCCTTGGGAGAGGAATACGCCCACAGTATAGTTTCTCTAGTGACAAATGATGTTTATGTCACGTTTCATGGATATGCATCCAGTGGTACAGAAACCATCTGCCACATTGAATTTACAGTTCGTTGGCAACACTGAGCAAATGGGTAAATCTGGGTGCAAAGTGATATTATCAAACCTTTGCCGGATTCACCTTCTAGGAATAAGTCAAAAAGAAACGTGATGGGCTCTGGCGTTTATCGTGATGCATCGTAATATTCATTTTTACTTCTGTCCTATATGCCATACATAGGGTCACAATCACCAACAAACGTGCCCCTTATATGGTGAGTTTGCGGGTTTACCCGTGATTTGAAAACGGTTTCGTACTTCTCAAGGCATGGGCTTTCAGACGATATATAAGTTTTTCCCAGGTACTTGATCCCGGTATGGAATCATCCCTAGTCAGTGCTTTTGCGAGTGTACTAGTGCCACATGTTGGGCAAAGAAGAAACGATTCTTTTAGTGTCCGTCATGTTCTGTACAGCATGACTCAACTGGTAACTTAGAAAAGATCTAATTTTACCAGCTAGTATTATTCAGGGGAATGTTATTCTTAATACAAATATTTCGTATTGTGGTCGATGAGTGACTAAAGTTTTTCTCGCCCACTTTTCATAACTAATTTGTTGATGTCGTTACCAAACTGAAAATTGTGGTGAAACTGTAGTTAGTGCTCTCATTCTCATTTAACAAAAAAGGTTAAAATAAACTCAATATTGTTCTAGTTCTTTAACTTGATTTTCTTTTCTTTTTATACCTACTAATATGTGAAATTTAGCTTAATCATATCTCTACTTTCTTAAGTTACTCTTGGTAACTGTATTGCTCCACAATCAAGTATTATTTATGTGTTCTAGTTTCTTAGCAAAGGATAGTATACTTTTGTAAACTTTGTTGTTTTCCAAGTTGAAGTTCTTCCTATGCCACACCAATACACTAGAATGTAAGAAGAAAAATTGTCCTGCGAGGAAAGAGAAAACTTGTTGATTTTCGACTTAATCTCCCGTTTCTGCTTCGTCCCTTTGCTTCTATGATCGTCGTCCGTTTTTGAAAAGGCTTTACTAGATGTTCCAATGAAATCAGTTGAGAATACATTTTTTCTCTTTTTCTTCACGACCACACACATACACTCACACATTCACCACAAAGCAAAATACGCATGAAAGAAACGAGAGATAAGAGAGAGATAGATATAGCAAAGAGACTCTTTGGTGGAAAACTAGCTGTCAAACCCCTGAGCTGTCGCAATTTTCTGACCTCTACTTAAAGCCGACGAATCCCACGCCTCGCTTCATCCAGAAAATTGCACACACTAAGCACTAGTAATATTCCCAGAACTTTATCATTATCTCCGGAAATGAAAACAAGTCATCAACCAGCCAGTATAGTCATTATATATGACCCTATAATTTTTCTTAATTTATAAATGAAAATTGCATTAGCGTGGACTCTCCTCTAATTGGATTTGTTTTTAATATAAACAGAAAGTAAATATTTTGTAATCTGGATATATTCACTCTCGTAACATTTACCGTGATTGCACAATGCGCAGCAAAATGCCTCGTTGAAACCGCGTAGCTATTACGCGAGGCCAAACAGAGCAAAGCACACTAACTTGTTGAATATGTGCAGAACCAGCGATCACCTGTTTCGTCAAAATATTTTTAGTAGTGCTTAAAGAGAATACGGAAAAGAAACGTCATGTGGCAATTGAAGAAATTGTTCCACCTGTTACTAAATAATCTTTGAAACTTTACATATTACCGATATAAACTTAAGTTCCGGATAAAAATTAATGATCTATAACTTTAGTAAAATTTATTTTTTATTTATTTTTTTTTTACGCAAGGAAGCGAGGAGGCAACAGCTAAAGTTAATAAAGATAGTTTTACATAAAAAAAATATGCCTTTTTATTTCTGGAAACATATTTTTAAACTAGAAATTGACTACTTTGGAGAGATATAGAAACAATATAGTTTTTATTGTGTAGATCACATGATCTAAAATAAGGGTATATACAGGGTGTTCCAAAACAATACCGACAACATTTGGGACGTGATTCCTGACAGCAAGATAAAACAAAAATTATAGACCAACCTGGGTGCACAAATGCTTTCTTTCGAAGTTATAGACTGCCGAAAATATTCAAAAATCAATTTTAAAGGTCCATAACTCCAAAACTGTGGGACCTACCACAGTCGGTTCAACCTTCATTTAGGAACTGGTATATGCCCCATCCAAATATCCAAGGTTCACAATACTGTGGTAGTTCCGCAATAACCTTTATAGAGGTAGGGCCTAGTTGGTGTATAACTTCTATAGAGGTAGTTACTTCAAATTATATGCCCGTAGCCAAACTGCATCTATAAAAATTGTAGCGTGATTACCTTAGGATTCTGAATTATGTATTTTTGATAGCACACATACTAACTCGCAAGTGAAGTCTTGACCCGACTACGGTAGATCCCATAGTTTTGGAACTATGGACCTTTACAATTCTTATTTTCGTATTTTTGACAGCCTATAACTCCGAAAGGAAGAATTTGTGCATCCAGGCTTTCTATACTTTTGGTCTTATTTTGGTGTTAAAAATCACATCACAAATTTTGTCGGTGTTGTTTCGAAACACCCTGTATTTGTTTATTGCACATAAAGAAGCACGGTGCTGATAGGGCTTACAACATACAGTTCCAATGCTAAATAAAATAAAAATATAATTACTCCAAGTTTCAAGTTCACTTATGTTTAAAATAAATAAGTAGTATGAAGGTTACATTTAAGAAGACTACTAAAAATTATTGATCAGATATCAAACTTCTTTC
This sequence comes from Thermobia domestica, assembly GCF_964235325.1. Classification (NCBI taxonomy): domain Eukaryota; kingdom Metazoa; phylum Arthropoda; class Insecta; order Zygentoma; family Lepismatidae; genus Thermobia; species Thermobia domestica. Next base: position 115,230,207 of record NC_137467.1, read on the forward strand.
ACTAATCGATCTTTTATTGTATCATTGGGCGACATGGCATTACACCTGTGCAACACAGATGAAGTTCAGGTGCATCATATACATATAATTTATTAGGCCTACTTTGTAAAAAAGCTGAATTGAGGAACAAGGGTATAAAGGGGGTGTAAAACTCGTTGACTATTATTTTCTGTACTCTGCCACGAACAGTCTGCAGATTTACATTATGGGTATGAACTGAGATGCCATGAAAACCAATTCTGCAATACCTTTGCTAGGTATGACACATTTTTACAAAGGGCTTTATTCCCTGACAGGGTGGTGAATGTAGGGGAGGATAAAGTGACAGGAATAGCACTCAAGGAATGCCAAAATGCACCTGAGTAGACGCTTCTCACAGTCATTATATGAGTATGCTGAAACCGTAAATGGCAGAATCTTGTCATTTTTGGCTATAACAGAGATATTAAAGCCAATTTTGAACCTATTCTTGGGACATAATTCATATCAAGAAACGTTTTTCATATTCTAGCACGTCTTCATGTAACACTTTCTTAGAGTCCTAAACTATGTTACGCATAAGTAATGGAAATCTTACAGAAGACTATGTTTATCCGTCAGTTTGTTAGTTGACAGGTTTCAGAGCAAATCCGGTAATAGATAGCAAAACTTATTTTATGAAATAAATGTCCGAAAAATATGTCCTATTTCTTCTGTTGTCTTTACTAAAATCGGAAGTGGTAGAAATCTACTACCATTTTCAGTTTGAATATTGATCTTCGTAGAGCTAAAACGGTAACAGGTGGAAGGAAAATCTTTAACCCTAGGAAGTTACATTACTTTTGGAGTTACATTAAACACTAAGGGGGCTTCTCTGAGACCAACAACTAAAACGCCATTATGTCTCAAGGAAACTAATTTATATTGTGTGACGTGAACTTGAGCGCTCTATGGTATCATATATTTTTATACTACATTACTACTAGGTTTCTAAGCACAGTGTTGCTAATCTTAGATGTGTAATTCTTTATGTTACATGTTTTCTTTATGCCAGTTACTGTTCATTTGTTTTTCTAGAAAAACTATCATAGAGATCAATAGCAACTTAGTACATTTTGTACATGTGGAAAGGCTTCTTCAATTGCATTTGAATGTTGCTGGCGTAGAGTGGGTTGTAGTGGGAAAGAGTGGGGAATATTTAAGTTTTCCAATGTATTCTTGGTTAACGTTTCCTACTTTCCACCCCGGTTATCCTTGGAATAGCGAAATCCTTTTAAATTTTGTTTTAGCGAAAAGATAGACAGCATGAGGGACCTTCATTGGGCACTATAGTGAATGTTACTAGAGGAGCAATATTGCCAACCCAACATAAATTTACAGTTTTTCTACTAGCACAACCTCAGGCATTTCCACATGTTAAACGTCAGCAAACAACTTGTCTATCAATGTTGCAAAGTAACAGCACTGCTGTATCATGAATATTGCAAGCTATAATTCCGTCCACCCTTGAAATCTTTGAATCGGCGAGAGATTTCTAATTCACTTTTCGCAAAAGATAAATAGTATGGGAGGTTAGGTTATATTAGGAGAGGTTGGTCTCAATGTCTTAGAGCTCACTACATTTTATTTCAAATTCATGTAAAACTCCCTGAAGTTCTTTGTCTTTCGAGGAACACGATTGTCCATTGTTCCAATGCTGCTGCAGTTTCCGACATACAGAATATCAAACAAAACTTCCTATCAAATATGCGTCTTCAGTCAGGTTGCAGGTTGCTTCTTGTAAATTCTACGAGTAAAAAAACTTGATTACACCAGAGTTGTATCAGCGTAGTTCTTTGCCATCACTATTGAAACTGGATTATCTCTCATTCTCTCTCCATCCGTTTGTGTGCATGCGTGTAGGTATCATTATAATATAAAGTGACATGTTTAGGTGTTAAGAAGTTTGAAGGAATAAACTAATAGAAAATAAAATATTTAGGTAACAAGCAAATAATCAGATAAATTTCAATCAATCAATCAAATAATCATAAACAACAATTTAAAAATGCACGAAATTAATTTTTAATATCAAATATAGAACCATTAACAGAATTAACTCTGTAACTCGTTTTCTCCATTCATTTTTCTTTATTTATTTTCAGGATTACATTATCACTGAATTTCTCCACTGGAGATTATCTTTCATTTAGCATAATCCAACTGGAGCTCAGCATTGTAAATGAAACATTTTAAAAAGTTTTTAACGACGAGGGAGAAACTCGAACTGGGATCACCGGTTTAGAAAACCACAATGCTAACCACTCACCTAAAGCGTTACTTATTTTGGGGGAATAAATAAAGAACCTTTTCTGTTCGCTCAAAACAGTAGCTTGTTAATAGTCAAATTGAAAACACAGGAAAATGTAATTGAGAACTCGAAGGGTATTACATCACTGTATTCACTAAATGATTAACATTTCAGATTTTTTAAAAACAAAATACAAAACTTCTTTATTTTGAATGAAATACGGCGCGTATATTATACTCGTAAACAAACGAAAGACGAACCAATTACTGGGTATTAATTGTGGTTTAGTGGTCAAGGTGCTTGACCAATAATCTGGGAGTAATCAACTCTTATCCACGAAAGACCAGTACATTTTTTTTTTTTTACTTTAGAATTTTCGGTGGCTATTGATCAGGGATGACACATGTTCTATTATCTTCAGATATTTGAATACTTGGATGTTTCAATACTTGAACTATCAAATCTTTAGGAATAATAATAATAATAATAATAATAATAATAATAATAATAATAATAATAATAATAATAATAATAATAATAATAATAATAAACTAAACATAATAATTTATTATCACTCAGGGTATAACATTACAACCAGAAACGTGATATTTGCCAAGAATATTTCGGTTTTGTTTAGTGTTGCTCACGACAAGAGGAATTTCTCATTTCGTTTGTAAAACAAAACAAAGAAAATTGAGACGAGAATTAACATTTTACATTCGAGACGGGACAAGACTAACCCAAATTATCGTTTCGCTTTGGAGATGAGAATTGAGACCAAACGAAAATTATCGTAAACATTTATCGTTTTATCTCGATTCTCGGAGTAGTGTATGTCCATTCTTTAAGTAACAATTGCTTTGTAGTCTGAATCTTATACGCGTATTTTATTACTTTGTATTTCGGAGCTCATAGAATTTATTATGTTCTGTGTAGGTATTTTTGTAGCAAAGCTATTATAATTACTTCTGCATATACTAAAAGTTAGTTTATTATATGCCTTACTGATTAGTGATATTCAGTTATTTTTATTGCCGTTATTTTCCTTAATACAGTAGAATACAGTAGAATACCTTATACATGAAACTATAGTGGAACGCTTTCGTCGAAAATTTTGGTAGTTGCATAGGTGTGTCCCGGAGGTTGGGATAAACTCCCGAAATCCCTACTTATCTGTACGTTTTGTCTAATTTTAGGGCAACTTTAAAAATGTTTATACAAATACATAGTAAGACGCTTTCTTTGGATAAAAGACTTTGGATTGTGTAAGTGTTTTGTTGATATTTTAACAAAATATACATACGAATATAAAAAAGAATAATTGCTATTTACTAATTTTGGTTGAACGGATATATGGAAATGGCGAAGGAAAATATTATTATTTCTAGCAGTAGGAGTAGTAGTGGAAGATGTTCGGAATAATTGCTGGGTAACATTTATGACCCATACTAGGCCCTAAGCATGATACTTATGTATTCATGAATTGTTTGCTAACCACGTTACTTTCTCCTAAACAACGAATCAAGGTTGTAGACAGACATATGACGTCATATTGCTAGTACAATATTTCCTCTGCGAAGAAAGCCGTTTCCACTCTAACTTGTAAGACCGAAAGAAATTGAATATCTTTCATTTTATTACACATCGCAAGTATGAATATTGTAGTTTGGTAAAAACAACTTACTGTAGCGGTAATCGAACACGGTATCCCTGCATTACGAAACGACTGCTCTCGCCACTACACTAAGACTGCTCTGCTAAGTAAGAGTCAAAAAACCCTCGTGTATGTAGCAAATCGCACACGTTTACGATAACGACGAAACACACTGATTTCAGTCATGATAAAATACTATAGTCGAGACTTAAAATTTAAATTAGAAAACAAAAATAGACATACAAACACGCAATGACATGAAGGAGAAACTGGTTTTAAGAGTAATTCGACCCCTTAACTGGAATCTGATGCCTCACACCATTTTCTTTTCTGATTCACCGAAAGTATCTCCGTAACTTGTCTCTATTATACTTAGTAATTCTTGTTTCACAGTTATTTTCAGTAAACTTGAACGACAGGGACACGAACACAGTTACATAGACGACATACAATTTCAAAGGATCACTGGCAGTGATGACGTGGGTCAATGAACAACTTGACCCACCACCCCTCGTGATGCACGACTCACCATGACCCCCACTCACCGTGACCCACTTATAGCCACCACCCAACATGATCTACTCTGACCCACCACAACCCACCACCAACCGTGACCCACTCTCACCCACCACCCACGATGGCCCAATCTGACCCACAACCCATCGACCCACCACCCACCAAAACACATCGTTATCAACTCTGACACATGATCCACGCCCTCTTCTTTACTGACTAAATAGTATATACTTGTAATAGAATCATTTTGTTATTTTATTACAAGTATAGCAGCAGCTTGACGATCTACTAGTTCAAAGTTGCCGACCTTTTGCCGAGGCGGCAAGCAGTCGAAAATCCTAAAATAAAAGGCCCTTTCCCGACTCTTGGCCGACTGTTGCCGACCATCAGAGTCGGCAAAACAGTCGGAAAGTTCTCTATCTGACACTCTGCCGACTCCTTATGGCGGCCTCTTTTCCACGGCGGGCCGGCGCATTTACTGCGATTTAACGGTTATTTTTCGACTGCTTGGCAAGACAACTTCCCGACGACGGCACCGGCGCGCTTGATGCTCATTTCCGGCTGTTTGCCGACTGCTCGGCAACGCAACTCTTCGTCACGGTTGAAAATCGCGTTGAAAGAGGCCGGGGTCCGGCGCTAAAAAAAAAGTAAGATTTCACAATATTTACGTCCTTACTCTGTTCATTCAAATATAACAATTTTCCTTTCATTAAGACCTCAACTATTATAAAGAACTACTTATTCACTATTAAAAAAAGTACATACTCAATAATATCTTGTAAAAATTTTACACTATCTGTGTTCCTTTCTCTGCTGAATCAAATGGTAACAGAAATTTCTTTCGAGACAAATATTTATTTTTATTATTCCGTCAACTACTGTCTGTTCTAAATGACAAGTTATAGGAGCAGTAGAAAATTGTTTTTGAAGTAACATGTTTGATACTGCAATGATGCGACGACGGAAAATTATGATAAAAAATGTTCAAGCTGTTACACAAAGGCACTATGCTTTCGGAAGCTTGAAATCTCCCTGACTAGTAGCAGAAATTCTGAGAATTCCGTAACTTTTCTAGAAATTTCAAATTTCTTGACTTTTCCAGGATATCTCGGTGCCCTCGTGCAAGAAACACAACTTTCCACATAACAAAGAGAAACTAAAACCTTCTTGTAGTTTTTTTTTTTTAATTTTTAACACTGATCCTTCTTTTTCTCATTTTATATTGTTTCATCCTTCCTTACTTTTTTCACTTCTAGTCTCGAAGAGGGGAGAGTCTGGTGCTTGCTTGAAAGCAAAGTAGTAGTGTAAGTTCTATTGCTATTATTGCAATTGCAATTCCTAATTTTACCCCAATTTCCGCTTTTCTCGTACAACACACACACACACACACACACACACACACACACACACATTATCATGATACCATTTGAAAGCCGGTTTTATTCTGAAGAGAATGACGTATAAGTCATGATACTTAAATAAATGATAGGGGCCACACTGGCTCAGTGCTAGAGCGTTCACCTCTGGTGCTTGGGGTCCCGGGTTCGATCCCAGCCCCCGCCAAGTGAACCTTGTGGTGGACAAACACGTGTGCTTGGGTTTCCTTGCGGTTCTCCCGTTTCCTCCCACTTTCTTCATTCCACCATTTCATTCATTACTCATCATCACCGTCTCCTTTAGCCTTACCGGCATAAGCGTGGTACGTAAAACTCAAAGATTTCATTTCATTTCAATAAATAATACTGTTGGGATTCATTTGATTTTATAGTTATCTCACTTTCTTTCTATATGGAATTGGTATTGTCTAGCAGAACTGAGAAATATTTTTTCTGTCACAACTGTTACACGTATTACAATGAAACTTGGCACATGTATTACTTATAAACTACAGTAGTTTTAAAGGTATATTATATTTGGGTGTCTTTAGTCGGGGCCGTACCAGCGGGTGCTACATTTGAAAAAAGGGACTTTTGGACGGGAAATTCCCAATTTTACCTTAAATTTCCCTCTTCTTATACATCATGTACACATGCGCATAGTACCATTTGCAAGCTTGGTTTATTCTGAAGTGAATGACATATGAACCAAGATAATCGGATGAACAGAATTGAAGCAATAGCTACGTAAGTGAAAGGCCAAATAGAAAATTCAAGAATCTAAATGTCAACCATGGGCGGCGATTAGGGGAAGCAAAGGGGGCAGTTGCCCCCCACTTTTTTGAAATGACCTATTAATGAATATAGTTTCATTTGAAAATATTTTTTTATTTATTAGTGGTTCATAAAAAATGGTGCCATATAATATTTGACTTTGTGTGAGTACGTATTGGTTGTCTTTCCGTGGAGTTAAGAGAGCTACAGGAATTGCATTTTAATCGCCAAGAAGAATGGCCCAAAAATTTATCTATTGGAACGCAATTCCATCGTACTCTCTTTTCGTCTTACAAAGGCTCGGTATGTTAGTCAGCCGCTTTGAAACTAATTGAGATAACATTTCGCAAAAAAAAAAAAAAAAAGTCTTTCACAAGTTATTTAATTGCGCAAAAATTGACAGTTGCTAAATTGTCTTTTCTTCTTTCTAATAGAAAGGAATATCTTGAATTGATTTGATTTTTTTTAGTTTAACATCCGTTCAGCAGCGAAGCTATATGAGACGTGGACCTACTGATGAACGAGGAATCCGAACCACATGAGCTCTCGTCGGAATAGAACCCCGGTCTCTCACGTCAAATGCGCGTATACTAACCGATTAGCCACAAAGGAGCTCATTAAGAAGTATTAATTAAAAAGAGAGTAATATGAAACAACTTCTACCTTTTCCATTGTTTTGCAGTGTAATATACGAGCGAAGTTGTGTGTTTAGGTGTATACCATTGAATATACAATTAAATTTAGTGTATTCAACATAATTCTATGTTTTAGGATTATTTTGTATAACTGGAGTGTGAACTGATTTTAAGTATTGTTGTGTTTTGATGTGTTCCAAGAAAGTAAAAGCTGTACCTAATGGCAACGAACATGTTTCAGGAACTTGCAAAAGTAAATATTTCTTTACATGCCGTAACATATGCTTATATTATTTACTGTCTTTCATTTTCTAAGAGTAATATACATTTAATAGCACGTGTTTAATTAAAAATACAAGTTGTTCATTAACCCCCAGTTTCAATATAACTTTTGCAAAACAAGCCTCATTATTATTCATTACTATGATTAATATTATCCTTTCAATTTATTTGTTTTGAAATTTTTTTATTAAATAATCTGATCGCACGATTTTCCAGACAGAGTTTTAAGACGTTCATGAGCAAGGAATCAAATCTCTTCTTACATTTTCGTTATTTAAGAGTACGAAGGTCTAGTACCTACTTGCGTTCCTCTTGTCAATTTACCTAATAAAATATGAAATACGATATTGGATGTTTTCACTGAAAAAGGTAGTATCCTATTAGTTACACAAACTTTTGTTAAATAAATTGATAGAGACAACCAGAGAAACTAACATTGATATACAAATACTGAAATCATATCTTGCCCCCACACTTTTAATGTCCAATCGCCGCCACTGATGTCAATACTACATACACATTTCTATCGATTACACTCTTCAACAAATTTTGATCGAAAGTATGTAAATTCTTTGAAATTGCGATTTTTACATTCATTTAAGCATAATATGAAAGGAAATGATAATAGAAGAATTTTCTTAGCTCAGGTTGTGAAAAAAAACGCCCTTGTACAACAGTAGCTGTATATATACAAATGTATTAATATTTATAGAACATTTAAGCAAAAAACCTTGTAAAAACCTACATTTCACTTTTTTTATCTATTTCACTGTGATGTGATAAGCTGGGAAGTTAAGAAGTATCCTAACCTATAGCTTTCTATACCCTTGTACTTCCTTTTTCAAAATTGCGCAAATACCAGTTTCACAGCGATACAGAAAATAAAGTAACCGTGGTCAAGTTAAACATTAACAATTCCGTAATAAAAAAATCAGTATTAACATCAAAACATGAAAAATATGTACAAATACCTTTTTGTGCAAGAACTACACTGCAATGTAGACAAAGTTTCAAGTGATCCCTTGTACAGGATTATGTTTATTTTATTTTGAGCGTCTTCGCTTGGCTTGCCTTTTGTAGGTTACATCTGGAGCATCCCTTGCAATAGTCCAACAGTAGTCGGCCAATATGTTAGAACTCCACTTTCCCTCATATCTCTTCTCCATGGCTGCAATATCTTGATGGAAACGCTCACCATGTTCGTCACTTACTGCTCCACAATCTTCGGGAAAGAAGTCTAGATGTGAATGAAGAAAGTGGAGTTTCAGAGACATATTGCAACCAAGATTTTCGTAGCACAATAACAACTTTGCTTCCAGTTGTTTGTAATTTGTTGCTCGGTGTCTTCCCAAGAACTGTGAACAAACACTCTTCAAGCTTTCCCACGCAGCTTTCTCCTCCCCTTGGAGAATTTCGTCGAACTTGTGATCTTTGAATAGTTGCCTAATCTGTGGCCCTATGAAAACACCCTCTTTAACTTTGGCATCACTTAATATTGGAATTGTCCTCTTAGGTACTTATAGGCCTCATCCTCTTGGTTCATGCTCTTAACAAAACTTTTCATGAGACCTAATTTAATATGTAGAGGGGGAAGCAAAATTCGGTTACGATCTACCAGTGGTTCAGGCTGCACATTTTCCACTTTCGGCTGAAGAGTTTCTCTGGTACTGCAATCACTTTTGCGGTAATGAGATCCACGATCTCTACTGTCCCATTCACATATAAAGCAACTATACTTTGTATACCCTAACTGCATACCTAGCAACAGTGCTATTACTTTAAGGTCACCACAAATGAGCCACTGAAAATCGTAATATTTAATGGCTTGAAGTAAACGTTTCAAGTTTTCATAAGATTCCTTCATATGAACTGCGGAACCTACAGGAATTGAAGGATACCTTTAAACTCACCTTGGACGAATCTATAAAGAGCCTCCACTCCGTAGGTTCGTAATTAATTTTAAGTGCCCTCATGAGACCATTTACATCTGTACATGCCACAAATGTGTCTTCCATAGTAAAAAATGAAGTGAACATCTTCTCCCTATTCCGATACACTGAAATATTTACTTTTTCCTGCAATAAATTCCATTGCCTTAAGCGTGACGCTCAAATTTCGGCTTTGTTTTTCGAGAGGTCCAAGTCTCTGATTAGATCACTTAGTTTTTCTTGAGTAAGTCTATGTGGTTCACATGGAGGTTCTTCTACAACAAACGTAGGGTCCTTCGAAGTACTTGATTCAGGAGCTTCAACTTCTTGATCATCATCAGAAAAAAGATCGTATTCTTTAGGTGGGCCAGGAACAGGTAGTACTTCTCCATGTGGAACAGGGAGCATTGCAGAAGGAATGTTAGGTTAGATCAAGGCCCGCTTCTTCTTCGTGGAAATTCCCTTCTTGACGGAAGGAACCATACAAAAATAACAGTCTCTGATGTGGTCGCTTGGCTTCCTCCAAATCATGGGCACTGCAAAAGGCATTGAGCGCCCCTTCCCATTAATCCAATTTCTTAGATTGCTGGCACAAGTGTTACACACAATGTGGGGTGCCCAAGATTTATCTTGGTCTCCAATTTTACAACCAAAGTAATATTGATAGGCTTTTCTTATTAGTGGTGCTATAGTCTGCTTTTGTGAGGAAAATGTCACTTCCCCACACACGTAGCAGAAGCTATCCGCACTGTTTACTCAATTTCGCGGCATTTTTGTTTATTGAAATCCTCAAAATGTCACTTGAAATAGTTCCGACAACCTATTTGAAAATATACATTCGAAATACCAGTATTTTTGCGTACTTGTAGTGGTATTTATATGTCCTGCACTACAGAAACGTCACACCCAAAACGCTGATAACTGCACTAAACCTGTCTTTTCTAACAATAGCAGAACACTACTGAGATAAGGAACACAATGAAACCAAGCGTTCATATAGTTTCTCCAGTGTTGCCGGATCAGTGTAACATTTTACCCCAAACGAAACGAATATATTTATTTTAAAATCGTTATTATTAGACATGCCTGTAAAACGAAAAGTAGAGCTAATATTCGAAAATAACTTTCAAATTCATGATCGGCACCACAAAGTCAATAAGAATTAGCTGATTTTGTTCAATTTACATTTTCATTGTTGAACAGTGTTACACTTAAACTCGAACCAATTCATCATTTTAATTTTTATTTTCGTATTCAGCATCCTCATAAGACAATGTACTTTTCTTTTCCGAAGCATTAAAAAAGTTAAAATTTGTTGTCCAGTGAAGTGATTTGTTGGCTATCCATTGATTACAACAAACATTAGTCTTTTCGGGTTCGATTCTCAGTGAGAGGGCATTAACATTCAAACGCGTTACGTCACGTGTTATATAATCTAAGTACATCAATGGGATACTAAACTCCAACAACCAACATCCTTTTTGAAACATAATTGCGAATACCTTTTTCAGCTTTCTTTCATAAATAGTTCTTCTTCTTCTTTTTTGTAACACTGTGGGATGGTGATTGAAGAATACATCTAAAATAAAATGATAGTTCGGTTACTTATCCATTGGCAGATTTCTCCATTCGCGGATTTGTCAATTGGCAGATTTGTCCATTTTCACGATTGGCGCATTTGGTCATTTTCGTGTTTGGAGCATTTGGTAGTTGGCAGATTTGGTAATTGGCAGATTTGTACATTGGCGGATTCGTCCATTGGCAGATTTGTCCATTTCCATGATTGGCGCATTTGGTCATAGGCAGATTTGTCCTAGACCCGTTTTGACCCGCTCCACGTCAGCCGTATCTAGTTTAAATTGCGATGGTCCACACATTCGATTATATCACACTGTATTCCGCAATCTCGTGTTCTTTCTTGTCTACCGTATGATGTTACCATATTTTGATTTCTGTTTATGAAATTCCTACCATCTATGATTGGATTTCGTGCAAAAGCCCCACGATTATTATTTTTATTATAATTTATGTTGTTTTTTCTGAAGCTCCTGTAATTATTTCTGCCATTAGATTCGGTTACCGGTAACATTTTGCCCATTCGTCCTACTATTAAAAGAATGGTTACTATTTCCTCGTAGATTTGAAATATCTTCATGCTGGATATTTAGGTAACGAATAGAGGCATAAGTGACATGATTACGAGTACAATTACTCTGCCCTCTGTTATTGGTTTGCATTAAGGAATGACTTTCAAAGTTCTGAACTATCATTACAAGATGATTGAAATTAATACACTGAGCTCACATCAACATTTGCTGTAACCTGAAAGGCAAGGGTATACGGATTGAAGCTATTATTCGAGCATCAGGATGAAACGGATTAATAGATTTTAGTTCATTGTAGGTAGATACTACAAAATGAACTTTAGGACTATAATGCCTAGTACGGATTAAAGCGTCCCTATTAGCTAACATGAAATCATTTTCATAATTAGAAAACAGTGCATTCTTATAATCAGACTATTTACGTAAATTACCTCGAATGGCTTTGAACCAGGTTATACAAGGAGGCAGTAATACATGCGGCAGGATTTTTAAAAACTGTGATTCATCAATCCCCATGAACCCACTCGTCTTCGATTTCTTTAAAAAATGTACTTGCAGGTATATCCTCAGATATCCCACTAAATTTCGTAAGGGATCTGATTTCTACTAAACCGCAGAGGTGCCAGAATATTTCAAATTCCGGGATCCCATACGTACAGCCTTTCGATGACGAGACGTACGGTTAGCTCTTCCTTCCTTATCGGAGCTGGCTTCGCTGTACCCTGAGGACTCGGTATCTTCTTCTACCCTTCTTGCCGTAAACTTCAACTGTTCCGCACTATTAGATGGAAGACCATTCCTGTGATCGGTGTTACGTTCTGCAATAATTGGGAACACTTTTCCTTAACCTCTTCACCACCAGTGGCATATATGTGTATGCCATGATGATGTGGCTCCCAGGATCCAGATGGCATTGTGAACGGGAGGATCAATGGTTGCATGTGATGAATAAATTAATCCAAAAAAATTAATATTCTAGAATGGGAATGTGGGAGGAGACATCACATGCACATAGTAAATTACTTTAAACTAATGCAACCTCCACGCACAAAGTTAATTTGAAGAATTTAGCTTAGTCGGTAGAGTCTTAAGTTACAAAAATTAAAATTTTGAAAAAGTAAGCAAGGTTCTCTTTAACATGCAACTCTAATTTTCAGGTAAACTATGGTTTTAACAACCATCCTGAATGTGAAAGATACCCAAACATGAAACATGCTCTCCGCATTCACGACGCCTTCATAAACCCAGCATCTGGCCTGAAAAGGAAACAAATAGACAAAAAGGGTAACACATACCTTACGGCCTCACTGAAGAAAAGAAAAGAGTTTCCCAGATTGCGGTGATAATCCATTTAATGCACTGATCCAAACTGCATAATGCACAGAGTATGATATTATATACAAAATCACTCGCGCGCAGTCTCACACCTGAGACACGAAAAAAAAATAATAATAATTTTCCTTTTAAATTTTAAATCAACCTATCGAGATCTCTTTTGAAATGTTTGTGCACATTTTAGTATTTTCATGGATCTCTTCTCACTTGCAGTGTCTCTGCATCTAATCACTCCCGATCCTTCACTGTGGGGTTTCTTCCGTTGTTGACCCCCAAGGTTTCTTGCATTGGTCCTTCTCCTCCGGTCTCTGGATTGCTGCTACCTTGTTCTGGTGATTCTCCGGCAAGCGTCTGTGTTATGTTGCGGTAGTGGCGGTTCTGCGGGTCGTCCTCTGCGACATCGCATTCAATAATCTTGTCTGCATAACGAAAGTTTGCACTAATTTGCCATTATTCTACGCACTGTACAAGGCTAATAGCTAAGTCTCTTGCACTAGAAATATTTAACGAAACTGAATAGCATTTTATTATTGGTCGTTGCCTAAAGTGACTGGCATAATGTTTGTCCTGACCAATAAAATAACGACAATATAATAATCGCTGCACATTGAGATTATTATGGCATACGGCACTCGACGTAGTTTTTTTAAAAGTTTTACGGGCGAAGCACTTCACACAAACTGCAGAAGCAATGTCTCTTCACTCCCGAAATAGCCGTACATGTCTTGCCTAATGCAATGTTAAAACAAAAGCATTCTGAGAACCGCACCGTTTAACGTTGAGAATCCTTCCAACACTCTCATTCCACTGTTTATGGAGTTTGGAGAAACTGAGTTTTATATGACGAAACTAACTCGTTCGGTCATTTTCACAAATTTCGAGTTTATCACACACACGATGTGTATATATATTTTACTAAAATACAAAACTTAACACGACCGAAAACTTCCGTGTCGAAGATTTTAATCACTGTTGTTTCAATAAACGAAAACTAAACTTCTGCGACCGACATTGTCGCTTTCAATGTTTAAGAATCGCTGCCTTTTAAAACTCAAACTAAGAATTGACGACCGAAGTTGTTTATTCCACGATTCAAGAAAGACTGTCCCTCTGGCTGTGTCCCGTATTGTTTTATTCCCCTTGCGGTTCATTGTTCCCTCCAAGTTTGTATCGGACCAAACCACTTTTGCCCGCTTCACCCAAAATCGGAGAGGGAGGAACATCACTCACCTGTAGGTTTCCGTTGACCCACTTTCTATCGAAATACAACAATTTTGCATGTTTTCTTGCACTTTCTGTTTCACTCTGACTACTTTATTCACGGACACTATATGAGTTTCATAGCTTATTGATCAAGCTTTCCTATGATATATACAACATTCTACCACTGTGCCGCACTAATTAATATTATTTAAATAAACACCAAACTTATTACAACTTGGTCACTCCACAGATTCACGTCCTTGTCCTGACCAGTGGAGTCATCTGGTGGCGACACTCATAACCTTTTGAACAAGTGACATTGAAAATTTCCTATCACTGTAATTGATGTATTGAACGATTTTACAAGTTATATGAATTTCTCATGTGATAACACAATTTAAATATATTACACAAATATTATTATACCTAAAATATTCCCTACCAGGGCTGTCATGGATTGACACCTCAAAATCAGTATGATAATACTATCTGAGAGACCTCTTCTCTCTCAATCAGCCGTGAATTTCGTCGAGGTTTAAAAGAAAAAAAATAATAAACAAACTGAGGTTTGTGTTAGTCTTTTGCATACTTCCCACAACCATCAGCTAGGTCCATAACTGCCATTAGTACAAGCCATTAGTTTAAATCAAATTATATATCGATCTACATATAGCTAACTACTACGGGAACACCCAGAAAGTTTATTTACATCACATAAAACATACTATTCTAACAAATCATGTACCAGCGGAGCAGACGAAAATGATCTTTTGACAGAGACATCTAGCGGATGTCACTGTACTATTACAAACAGTAGTTGCGGACGACTACAACCAAAACTACAATGGACTCGTCGAAAATTTTGAAATTGTCAACTTCCTCCTCTCTGACGGTAGTCCGTTGACCAAGGAACGCTTTCAGCGACGAACATGCTAGAAGTGGGTGTGTCTTGAAAAACTAACACCTCTTTGTATCCTGAATTCTCACATAGATACGCTAAAAATTTTATTATTTTGAAAGCATTGTGTTTTCGGACAGAGTGTCTCGGTAGTGATAGTGTATGCACCTGCCTACAACTACACTAGAAGTTGAGACTACCTTTACATATATGCGAATAATGACGCTCATAGGGATTCTACTCAAATAAGGATAGCTACATTGCTTTCTCTATATCTTCCACGCCATCGAAGACCAAGGCTACGTTGGGAACACAAGCTTTCTTTAAGTTTTTTTTCTCTGATGCCTTCTCTGCCTTTCTGCAAGTAAAACTGCGTATCTGAACTCAAAATATTCCATCTTCTTTAAATTAAATATTAAATAATACTGAAGTATCCTTGCTCAAATATGACGTCCCGTCATGTTGTCACTCAATGCTCATTTACATAATCAAAATAAACAATATATATACATTAAAATATCAATAAAAATTAAATGCTCCCGCTGATACGTATGTAAATTCCTATATATCACATATGTAAATCCCTAATTAAATAGTAGAATATTCATAAATTGACGAAAAATTTAAATATGTAAATCAAATCAAAACACAGTTCATGTGCTGTTTACATTATTCCCCTCCTAAGGAAATGCAACCGTTAATCGCTTAATCGTTGCATTTTCTCAGAAGAGGTTCCAATACACTTTACGTACATAACATACATATTCCGTATATGCAATACTTTACACAAAATTTCCCTAATTACTTGAATAGATCCTAACACTAATAACATATAACATAATCACTAACATGTCATAATCACATTGTAACTTGTCGCACTATACTAAAATTATCTCTCTGCATTATATAACAGTATTACTCTGCAATGTTATCACTCAGCGCAACAACTCTCTTGTTTGCCAGAAGTAAGGAGGTGCGTCTGTGAGTGTAACCTTCTTTCAGCTTTCCTGCCTGTATGACGCGCTATGTTTACTTCCTTCTTCTCCTACGTCATCAGGTCAGCTGGATCCTGAGGAGGCGTGGCTTCACGCGGTACGTATTTCTTCAGGTGAAACACGTTTCTCTTCATTATCACTTCTCTCGTCTCAGGATCACCGAGAATGCACACATTATTTTGCGCTGTGGAGAGTGTGACGTAAGGTCCCGTGTAAAGGAGAAGCATCTTTTTGTTATGCCAGAGAAAGCGTCAGACTTGGGAAAAGCTGTTACCAATACCAAATCTCCAACCTCGAAACGCGCTGGCTCGCGACGTTTATCGAAGGCCTTCTTTCTTCGCTGTGCCGACTTCTTCAAGTTTCTTGCTGCTAGCTCGACATAATATTGTAACGACTTGTGTCTCTCAACTTCTGGGATCTCGAATAATCTCGCCAATTCTCTAGATGGTGATTCTCCCAGGTGAACTTGATATGGACTTAAACCAGTCGACAGATGTATGCTTGAGTTGAGACACTTTTCTATTTTCTCAAGATGTTTGGGCCATTCCTTCTGCTTGTCATGGCACAATTTTCGTAACATTCTCACTGTCGATTTTACACCCACCTCAGCCATATTTCCTTGGGGATAGTACGGTGTACTATAGATGGGCTTAAGGTTTAAGTCCGAGAGTTCCTTCTTCCACTTGGCACTTGAAAACTGTGTCCCATTATCTGTCAATATGATCTCGGCAGACGGACACAGTTTCAGGAACTCCTTCAGCTTCTTCAATGCTGTATCTGTGGTGGCCCTTCTGCATGCATACAGTCCTATCAACTTCGAGAAAGCATCCACGCATACAAGGATGTACGACACGTTGCCTACCCCCACAGGGAGAGGCCCCAACCAGTCTAAGCATACCATGTACCCAGAACGACGCACTAAAACAGGGTTCAGTGGTCCCGAACGATACATGTGAGGGGGGATGCTTTCTGGCACAAACCACAGGAAGCTGAGAACTTCTTTATGGCACTCCTCATCTTCGGCCATACAAAATATTCGGTCAACATCGGTACGAGTTTGCTAGCAGACAGATGTCCTCGCTCATTGTGGTAATATTCCAACAATGGCTGCACAAGCACTTCCGGTATGCAAATCCGTAGACCAGAACGGTCACGTTTACATAGCCGTCCATTTGAGAGCAAGTACTGGTGATTCTCGCTGGCGGTTTTCCCTGAGTTTTCCTGGTTCTGCAGCTTTCTCTTGACGTCGCCAAATACAGGGTCAGAAGTCTGCAGTTCTGGCAACACTGCAACGAGTTCCCTTAACTGACTCGGAATGTGTGTCAGTATAGTCATCAGTGATTCATTCAACACAAGTTTCTTAGCCTTATCAAATTGAATACCTGTATTTGGTGGGTACCTGGAGTGATAATCACTCAAGTTGTCCTTAGACTTCACATACTCGAACTCGAATGAAAGCATGTTCAAAGTTAGTACCCAACGCATCAAACGCTGTGACGTAAGCCTACATAACAGCAGAAAACGTATCGATTGATGGTCACTGCGAATTTTGAAGTGATTGCCTACCAAATAATGCTTAAACTTGCACACGCCATCAATTACACCAGCCATCTCTTTCTCTGAAATCCCATAATTACGTTCTGCTGCATTGAAGATGCCTGACGTCATCCCTATTACACGGACCTCCCCATTGTCGTCAAGTTGGTAAAGATGTGACGAACAACTTACATCTGAAGCGTCGCATTCCAAAATAAGTTGTCGGTCAGGGAGTGGCTTCTTCAGCACTACTTTCTCTCTGAAGACTTCACGTATCTTTTGAAACGCTACGTCATGACAAGGCAACCATTTATATTTCACTCCCTTCTTTAACAACTGAAACAATGGATACAATATTTCTGAATACTGCGTACTGAATATTCTGTAGAATTGACAGTAACCAATAAAACTTCTTAATTCTTTCACATTTCTGGGTTTACGAAACTCCATAACCTTCTCCAGTTTCTCCTGCGACTTCTCAATTCCAGCAGGCGAGAGGTCATAACCAAGAATTGAAATTCTACGCCGCGCAAATTGGCACTTTTTCAGTCTTAGGGTGAGACCTCCTACTTTTAACTTTCCTAAGACAATATCAAGATGGCGTAAGTGTTCTTCGAAAGATAATGACGATATTGTCACATCATCAACATAATGGCCACAAAATTCACGACACTCATCACCGAGAATGGAATTCATCGCACGCACACATGAAGCCAAACTCTGCTTGGTCCCAAATGGTAGCTTCTTAAATACGTACGTGATTCCGTCGTGAAGGAAACCTAAATACTTCTGGCTGTTTTCTTCAACAAGAATTTGTTGGAAAGAATCCACTGCATCCAAGCTTGAAAACCAACGTCTTTCACATAAAGCTTGTAACGTAGACAGTGCAGGGATTGGCTGGTCGAACTCACAGCGCGTAATGGCCCCGAGCTTGCGCGCATCCAGGCAAGTTCGTAAGGACCCATTCTTCTTTGGAACAATCACCAGTGGGCTTATGTAAGAAGTGGGATGCTTCTTTATTATACCCCACGCCAACCAACGATTTATGGTATTAGATACAGCCGTTCTGTGTCGAAGAGGGTAAGGATACATCCTGGTCTTCATGGGCCGGTCATCGGTCACTTCAATGGAATGGCAGTAGTCCCTAATTGTACCGGGCTTCTCGTCAAATATGGATCGATGTTTGTAGAGCACTTCGTACAACCTTTGCTTCTCATCCCCACACAAATCCGTATACTTTTCGACATGATCTCTGATATCGTCGGGTGTAGCCTGGGTTCGAACCTTCGCCCATTCCTGTGGCGAGTAAACAACATTCGCAAGTTCGGCTGCAGTTGGGAACTTCCCATCATCCAACTGGCTGCGCAGGGTAGCCAACTCTTGCTGGTGGCCTCCACCTGCTGACGCTCGCTCGAACTGCTGCGTAGTCAGCGGTCCTCTCCTTGACACGCACATACTACTAACTGTGGGATTCTCAAAATCAACCACATCCTCTTCGAGTTCCCAGGATAATTTTCTTATGAAAAGGTCTTCTTCCTCTACCTCAATGTCTCGAAAAGAAACTTCTATGTGGTGGGGGTGATTAAGCAAAAGGACGTTTTTCTCATAATCTAAAATCGCTCTGCTCTCTACAAAGAACTGTGAACCCAAAATGAGTTCACGGTTGAGCCCTTTCACTATTATTGCCGAAGTATAAAACTCCTTGCCCGCAATAATAAGTTCTAATAGTACTTGGCCGATGATCGACGCCACGGAGCGACCGAACGCTGAACTGACTCTAATATTTGATGACTTGATAAACGCTGGTGGGGGGTCTCGCTGACGTATGACTTCCCAACATTGGAGCGAGATAGCCGATATGCTAGCTCCACTATCCAATAAAGCCAGAATTTTACTATTGAATAAACCTACTTCTACCTCGGGAAGTGTTACTAAATTATTAGCGGGTAGTTTTTCGGTTGAACTTTCTAAAAAATCTCTAAAAATCGCATTCGTCTCGTCAAACAATTTTCTGTCTATTTTAATTTTGTCCCCATTTCTCTGTAATAACATAATTTCAGGATGACGAATGGCGTTGTTTCCTTCACGATCGAAATGTGTGGTGCTAATTATGCGTCTACAAGTTTCGCAGTCCCCATTCTCAAGTGTCTCTATACTCTTTACATACGTCTCACTATTTTCTTCTTTTTCTTCTTCTAAAACATTGTTATACTCTATTACACAATTACGCATATTCCCAGAAATAAATTTCGCCGGTTGAACCTGAATATCCAGTACGCAAGTATTCAAGTCACCGCTCTGAGAACATGCGGACAGTTCTCAGTGGCGTTGGCTAGTTCCTGGGCTGTTCGCACGCGAGTTGCCTCGAGACGAGACTTGTCTCGCGGACTGTGCATTTCTTTCGTCATGAACTCGGAGCTGATTAACCTCCGCCGCATAGTCATTGTTGCGATTGTTATCGCGTGGCTGCGGGTTACCACGACCCCTATTCCTTCCACGTCTTTGCCCCCGATTGTTCTGATTTCCGGTTCGAGAATCTCAAGTGTCACGAGACTGACCATTGGAGTTTCTCGAACGCCAATTGCCATTATTATTATTACTATTATTCCTATTTCCATTGCCTCTTCTCGTACCCCTATTGTGATAAGGCCCATTGTCCCTGTGGAACCTTCTGTCTCGAGTGGGGTTACTCGGCCTACTGTTTCCTGGGGGGGGGGGAAGATCGCCCTGTTTCTTCTTCTTCCTCTTCTACAGTTAGTGCGTTTATTCCCCTCCTATTGTTGTTACTTGGTGGCTGGTAAGTGGACTGTAGCTCACCAACAATACTTAACAACTCATCTATAGAGCGAGGTTTCGATGAAACGATGCATCTATAGATAGAGAAAGGCAATTGTCTTGGCAGAACTCTCAAAAGTACCTGGGGAGGCAAAGGGGGGTCGAGAATACTGTTGGTGTGTAGTAACTCCAACAAGTATTCAGTCGGTTTCTTGTTGCCCCGTGCCTCGAAACGTGACGTCAAAATGGAGGCGCGGAGATTAGCGAGTTTTTCCTCACTCAGATAAGCGTCTTTGAAATGTTTAACGAGATCTTGGTACGTGTTGCATTTCTTCAGCGTGACTTGCACTCACTGACGTGAGATGCCACGGAAGCAGTGGGAAGAAAATGCCAGCCGTCTCTCCTCTGGCAAACCCGTTAGATCGAAATAATTCTCTAACTCCACGAGAATGTTATGGGCCTGGACCTCCGATTCGCATCCTGTAAAAACAGGAAGAGACAGATCTCTGTGTAGTAGCCCTAACGCCGGTGCTACCTGGCAAGTAGCCACACTACCATTACTACTACTGGTGTTGTTGATGTTTTGAGGGGGAGGGGCAGCCTGCTCATCTGAGTTCTCACGCCTGGGGAGCTCAGGGAACTGTCTCGCATGGCTAGGTCCAGCGACCGGCGTGTCGACTCTCTCATGCGAGACAGAGGCTGTGTTTTGACAGCTGGAACCGTTTTCTCTCACCGACTCCTTTAACAGTTCAGCTGTTCCTCCCATCTTAGTTCTGCTCTACGTAGTTTTGATTGCAGATGGCCCACTGAACTATCCACGGTGGCCTTCACACGATCTATTTCACTAGAGACGGCGGTTACGTTTTCCCCCACTCTCTCCATGTCACCACGTAGATGGCTGACATCGCGAGAGACCTGCGCGAGATCCGAACCAAGGATCTCAGAAATCTCGCCGATCTTGTTCTCAGTATGTACCTCCAATTCACTGATCCTATTTTCGGTTGCCTCAACTGATGTCTTTAATTCTTGGCAGGATGCTGCGATCTTAGATTCCAGAGCTTCCGCTGAGGAATCAATCCTGGCCTCTAGCACTGTCACATTCTGAAGCATTTCATGCCGGAAACTGGCAGTGATCTGCTTCTCGACAGCCTCTAACCTATCTAGCATCGCTCTGCTAGCGTTCTCCTGCCTACTCGCTAACTCCGATAATGTTTTCTCTTGTACCCTTTCTTGTTTTTCTAAATTTTTCTCCTGTTTCTCCAACTTCTCTGCAATTTCTAACAGGGATCTTTCGTGAATCTTTTCCTGGTTCTCTAACTTATTCGAAATCTCTGTTAACGACTTCTCCTGTCTCTTTTCTTGTGATTCTAATTTGCCAGATATTTCCTTTAATAACATGTGAAAAAGTGACGCGAGACACGGGTCAGTAACACTAGTGACTTGCGCTGAGGTGCTAGGAACCGGTTCCTTAACCTGCTCCGATTCATTTGCCCTTTCATTACTAACGGTGCCTTCTCCAGGCGGAACTACTTCCTGGAGAGAGGTGTTTACATTGCCTACAGAATCGCTCACGGTGTCCTGAGACTCCGATGGAAACTCCATGACTTGCGCAAATTGTTCATATACTACACTGTCGCCTGCAGAGCCTTCCATCGCCTTTGCTTGCCTACGCGTTATTACCATAAATGTGATTATGAGTTCTAAATAAACAGATATGTGCTCTAATTTGCCTAAATGATTTCTCTAAATAGAATTCCCCTCCAAAAGGTACAAAAATTTTCAACAAACTTCACAATAAATATGCATATAACACTAAAATAACATACACATAAATGGTAAACTTTCTGGATGGCAGCGCGACAACCTGAAAGAAAAAAAAACATGTACTGAAACCCGCGTCTGGCTTGTACTAACTCTCGTGAAAACGTTGGGTAACTTTCATTTCTTGTGGCATCATACTTTACTGAACAGACAAAAATATGAAATAAAACAAGACTTTAATTTAATTCTCTTGCCACAACATTTAAAACTGAAAACAAAATTTTGCAAGGGACATTTTTTTTAAAAAAAACTTGCATTCAGGATGGTGTGTGTGCCGAGCCCCACGCGCACGGCAGCCAAGTTCTTTGTGAACGGGAGGATCAATGGTTGCATGTGATGAATAAATTAATCCAAAAAAATTAATATTCTAGAATGGGAATGTGGGAGGAGACATCACATGCACATAGTAAATTACTTTAAACTAATGCAACCTCCACGCACAAAGTTAATTTGAAGAATTTAGCTTAGTCGGTAGAGTCTTAAGTTACAAAAATTAAAATTTTGAAAAAGTAAGCAAGGTTCTCTTTAACATGAAACTCTAATTTTCAGGTAAACTATGGTTTTAACACCCATCCTGAATGTGAAAGATACCCAAACATGAAACATGCTCTCCGCATTCACGACGCCTTCATAAACCCAGCATCTGGCCTGAAAAGGAAACAAATAGACAAAAAGGGTAACACATACCTTACGGCCTCACTGAAGAAAAGAAAAGAGTTTCCCAGATTGCGGTGATAATCCATTTAATGCACTGATCCAAACTGCATAATGCACAGAGTATGATATTATATACAAAATCACTCGCGCGCAGTCTCACACCTGAGACACGAAAAAAAATAATAATAATAATTTTCCTTTTAAATTTTAAATCAACCTATCGAGATCTCTTTTGAAATGTTTGTGCACATTTTAGTATTTTCATGGATCTCTTCTCACTTGCAGTGTCTCTGCATCTAATCACTCCCGATCCTTCACTGTGGGGTTTCTTCCGTTGTTGACCCCCAAGGTTTCTTGCATTGGTCCTTCTCCTCCGGTCTCTGGATTGCTGCTACCTTGTTCTGGTGATTCTCCGGCAAGCGTCTGTGTTATGTTGCGGTAGTGGCGGTTCTGCGGGTCGCCCTCTGCGACATCGCATTCAATAATCTTGTCTGCATAACGAAAGTTTGCACTAATTTGCCATTATTCTACGCACTGTACAAGGCTAATAGCTAAGTCTCTTGCACTAGAAATATTTAACGAAACTGAATAGCATTTTATTATTGGTCGTTGCCTAAAGTGACTGGCATAATGTTTGTCCTGACCAATAAAATAACGAAAATATAATAATCGCTGCACATTGAGATTATTATGGCATACGGCACTCGACGTAGTTTTTTTAAAAGTTTTACGGGCGAAGCACTTCACACAAACTGCAGAAGCAATGTCTCTTCACTCCCGAAATAGCCGTACATGTCTTGCCTAATGCAATGTTAAAACAAAAGCATTCTGAGAACCGCACCGTTTAACGTTGAGAATCCTTCCAACACTCTCATTCCACTGTTTATGGAGTTTGGAGAAACTGAGTTTTATATGACGAAACTAACTCGTTCGGTCATTTTCACAAATTTCGAGTTTATCACACACACGATGTGTATATATATTTTACTAAAATACAAAACTTAACACGACCGAAAACTTCCGTGTCGAAGATTTTAATCACTGTTGTTTCAATAAACGAAAACTAAACTTCTGCGACCGACATTGTCGCTTTCAATGTTTAAGAATCGCTGCCTTTTAAAACTCAAACTAAGAATTGACGACCGAAGTTGTTTATTCCACGATTCAAGAAAGACTGTCCCTCTGGCTGTGTCCCGTATTGTTTTATTCCCCTTGCGGTTCATTGTTCCCTCCAAGTTTGTATCGGACCAAACCACTTTTGCCCGCTTCACCCAAAATCGGAGAGGGAGGAACATCACTCACCTGTAGGTTTCCGTTGACCCACTTTCTATCGAAATACAACAATTTTGCATGTTTTCTTGCACTTTCTGTTTCACTCTGACTACTTTATTCACGGACACTATATGAGTTTCATAGCTTATTGATCAAGCTTTCCTATGATATATACAACATTCTACCACTGTGCCGCACTAATTAATATTATTTAAATAAACACCAAACTTATTACAACTTGGTCACTCCACAGATTCACGTCCTTGTCCTGACCAGTGGAGTCATCTGGTGGCGACACTCATAACCTTTTGAACAAGTGACATTGAAAATTTCCTATCACTGTAATTGATGTATTGAACGATTTTACAAGTTATATGAATTTCTCATGTGATAACACAATTTAAATATATTACACAAATATTATTATACCTAAAATATTCCCTACCAGGGCTGTCATGGATTGACACCTCAAAATCAGTATGATAATACTATCTGAGAGACCTCTTCTCTCTCAATCAGCCGTGAATTTCGTCGAGGTTTAAAAGAAAAAAAAATAATAAACAAACTGAGGTTTGTGTTAGTCTTTTGCATACTTCCCACAACCATCAGCTAGGTCCATAACTGCCATAAGTACAAGCCATTTGTTTAAATCAAATTATCTATCGATCTACATGTAGCTAACTACTACGGGAACACCCAGAAAGTTTATTTACATCACATAAAACATACTATTCTAACAAATCATGTACCAGCGGAGCAGACGAAAATGATCTTTTGACAGAGACATCTAGCGGATGTCACTGTACTATTACAAACAGTAGTTGCGGACGACTACAACCAAAACTACAATGGACTCGTCGAAAATTTTGAAATTGTCAACTTCGTCCTCTCTGACGGTAGTCCGTTGACCAAGGGACGCTTTCAGCGACGAACATGCTAGAAGTGGGTGTGTCTTGAAAAACTAACACCTCTTTGTATCCTGAATTCTCACATAGATACGCTAAAAATTTTATTATTTTGAAAGCATTGTGTTTTCGGACAGAGTGTCTCGGTAGTGATAGTGTATGCACCTGCCTACAACTACACTAGAAGTTGAGACTACCTTTACATATATGCGAATAATGACGCTCATAGGGATTCTACTCAAATAAGGATAGCTACATTGCTTTCTCTATATCTTCCACGCCATGGAAGACCAAGGCTACGTTGGGAACACAAGCTTTCTTTAAGTTTTTTTCTCTGATGCATTCTCTGCCTTTCTGCAAGTAAAACTGCGTATCTGAACTCAAAATATTCCATCTTCTTTAAATTAAATATTAAATAATACTGAAGTATCCTAGCTCAAATATGACGTCCCGTCATGTTGTCACTCAATGCTCATTTACATAATCAAAATAAACAATATATATACATTAAAATATCAATAAAAATTAAATGCTCCCGCTGATACGTATGTAAATTCCTATATATCACATATGTAAATCCCTAATTAAATAGTAGAATATTCATAAATTGACGAAAAATTTAAATATGTAAATCAAATCAAAACACAGTTCATGTGCTGTTTACATTATTCCCCTCCTAAGGAAATGCAACCGTTAATCGCTTAATCGTTGCATTTTCTCAGAAGAGGTTCCAATACACTTTACGTACATAACATACATATTCCGTATATGCAATACTTTACACAAAATTTCCCTAATTACTTGAATAGATCCTAACACTAATAACATATAACATAATCACTAACATGTCATAATCACATTGTAACTTGTCGCACTATACTAAAATTATCTCTCTGCATTATATAACAGTATTACTCTGCAATGTTATCACTCAGCGCAACAACTCTCTTGTTTGCCAGAAGTAAGGAGGTGCGTCTGTGAGTGTAACCTTCTTTCAGCTTTCCTGCCTGTATGACGCGCTATGTTTACTTCCTTCTTCTCCTACGTCATCAGATCAGCTGGATCCTGAGGAGGCGTGGCTTCACGCGGTACGTATTTCTTCAGGTGAAACACGTTTCTCTTCATTATCACTTCTCTCGTCTCAGGATCACCGAGAATGCACACATTATTTTGCGCTGTGGAGAGTGTGACGTAAGGTCCCGTGTAAAGGAGAAGCATCTTTTTGTTATGCCAGAGAAAGCGTCAGACTTGGGAAAAGCTGTTACCAATACCAAGTCTCCAACCTCGAAACGCGCTGGCTCGCGACGTTTATCGAAGGCCTTCTTTCTTCGCTGTGCCGACTTCTTCAAGTTTCTTGCTGCTAGCTCGACATAATATTGTAACGACTTGTGTCTCTCAACTTCTGGGATCTCGAATAATCTCGCCAATTCTCTAGATGGTGATTCTCCCAGGTGAACTTGATATAGACATAAACCAGTCGACAGATGTATGCTTGAGTTGAGACACTTTTCTATTTTCTCAAGATGTTTGGGCCATTCCTTCTGCTTGTCATGGCACAATTTTCGTAACATTCTCACTGTCGATTTTACACCCACCTCAGCCATATTTCCTTGGGGATAGTACGGTGTACTATAGATGGGCTTAAGGTTTAAGTCCGAGAGTTCCTTCTTCCACTTGGCACTTGAAAACTGTGTCCCATTATCTGTCAATATGATCTCGGCAGACGGACACAGTTTCAGGAACTCCTTCAGCTTCTTCAATGCTGTATCTGTGGTGGCCCTTCTGCATGCATACAGTCCTATCAACTTCGAGAAAGCATCCACGCATACAAGGATGTACGACACGTTGCCTACCCCCACAGGAAGAGGCCCCAACCAGTCTAAGCATACCATGTACCCAGAACGACGCACTAAAACAGGGTTCAGTGGTCCCGAACGATACATGTGAGGGGGGATGCTTTCTGGCACAAACCACAGGAAGCTGAGAACTTCTTTATGGCACTCCTCATCTTCGGTCATACAAAATATTCGGTCAACATCGGTACGAGTTTGCTAGCAGACAGATGTCCTCGCTCATTGTGGTAATATTCCAACAATGGCTGCACAAGCACTTCCGGTATGCAAATCCGTAGACCAGAACGGTCACGTTTACATAGCCGTCCATTTGAGAGCAAGTACTGGTGATTCTCGCTGGCGGTTTTCCCTGAGTTTTCCTGGTTCTGCAGCTTTCTCTTGACGTCGCCAAATACAGGGTCAGAAGTCTGCAGTTCTGGCAACACTGCAACGAGTTCCCTTAACTGACTCGGAATGTGTGTCAGTATAGTCATCAGTGATTCATTCAACACAAGTTTCTTAGCCTTATCAAATTGAATACCTGTATTTGGTGGGTACCTGGAGTGATAATCACTCAAGTTGTCCTTAGACTTCACATACTCGAACTCGAATGAAAGCATGTTCAAAGCTAGTACCCAACGCACCAAACGCTGTGACGTAAGCCTACATAACAGCAGAAAACGTATCGATTGATGGTCACTGCGAATTTTGAAGTGATTGCCTACCAAATAATGCTTAAACTTGCACACGCCATCAATTACACCAGCCATCTCTTTCTCTGAAATCCCATAATTACGTTCTGCTGCATTGAAGATGCCTGACGTCATCCCTATTACACGGACCTCCCCATTGTCGTCAAGTTGGTAAAGATGTGACGAACAACTTACATCTGAAGCGTCGCATTCCAAAATAAGTTGTCGGTCAGGGAGTGGCTTCTTCAGCACTACTTTCTCTCTGAAGACTTCACGTATCTTTTGAAACGCTACGTCATGACAAGGCAACCATTTATATTTCACTCCCTTCTTTAACAACTGAAACAATGGATACAATATTTCTGAATACTGCGTACTGAATATTCTGTAGAATTGACAGTAACCAATAAAACTTCTTAATTCTTTCACATTTCTGGGTTTACGAAACTCCATAACCTTCTCCAGTTTCTCCTGCGACTTCTCAATTCCAGCAGGCGAGAGGTCATAACCAAGAATTGAAATTCTACGCCGCGCAAATTGGCACTTTTTCAGTCTTAGGGTGAGACCTCCTACTTTTAACTTTCCTAAGACAATATCAAGATGGCGTAAGTGTTCTTCGAAAGATAATGACGATATTGTCACATCATCAACATAATGGCCACAAAATTCACGACACTCATCCCCGAGAATGGAATTCATCGCACGCACACATGAAGCCAAACTCTGCTTGGTCCCAAATGGTAGCTTCTTAAATACGTACGTGATTCCGTCGTGAAGGAAACCTAAATACTTCTGGCTGTTTTCTTCAACAAGAATTTGTTGGAAAGAATCCACTGCATCCAAGCTTGAAAACCAACGTCTTTCACATAAAGCTTGTAACGTAGACAGTGCAGGGATTGGCTGGTCGAACTCACAGCGCGTAATGGCCCCGAGCTTGCGCGCATCCAGGCAAGTTCGTAAGGACCCATTCTTCTTTGGAACAATCACCAGTGGGCTTATGTAAGAAGTGGGATGCTTCTTTATTATACCCCACGCCAACCAACGATTTATGGTATTAGATACAGCCGTTCTGTGTCGAAGAGGGTAAGGATACATCCTGGTCTTCATGGGCCGGTCATCGGTCACTTCAATGGAATGGCAGTAGTCCCTAATTGTACCGGGCTTCTCGTCAAATATGGATCGATGTTTGTAGAGCACTTCGTACAACCTTTGCTTCTCATCCCCACACAAATCCGTATACTTTTCGACATGATCTCTGATATCGTCGGGTGTAGCCTGGGTTCGAACCTTCGCCCATTCCTGTGGCGAGTAAACAACATTCGCAAGTTCGGCTGCAGTTGGGAACTTCCCATCATCCAACTGGCTGCGCAGGGTAGCCAACTCTTGCTGGTGGCCTCCACCTGCTGACGCTCGCTCGAACTGCTGCGTAGTCAGCGGTCCTCTCCTTGACACGCACATACTACTAACTGTGGGATTCTCAAAATCAACCACATCCTCTTCGAGTTCCCAGGATAATTTTCTTATGAAAAGGTCTTCTTCCTCTACCTCAATGTCTCGAAAAGAAACTTCTATGTGGTGGGGGTGATTAAGCAAAAGGACGTTTTTCTCATAATCTAAAATCGCTCTGCTCTCTACAAAGAACTGTGAACCCAAAATGAGTTCACGGTTGAGCCCTTTCACTATTATTGCCGAAGTATAAAACTCCTTGCCCGCAATAATAAGTTCTAATAGTACTTGGCCGATGATCGACGCCACGGAGCGACCGAACGCTGAACTGACTCTAATATTTGATGACTTGATAAACGCTGGTGGGGGGTCTCGCTGACGTATGACTTCCCAACATTGGAGCGAGATAGCCGATATGCTAGCTCCACTATCCAATAAAGCCAGAATTTTACTATTGAATAAACCTACTTCTACCTCGGGAAGTGTTACTAAATTATTAGCGGGTAGTTTTTCGGTTGAACTTTCTAAAAAATCTCTAAAAATCGCATTCGTCTCGTCAAACAATTTTCTGTCTATTTTAATTTTGTCCCCATTTCTCTGTAATAACATAATTTCAGGATGACGAATGGCGTTGTTTCCTTCACGATCGAAATGTGTGGTGCTAATTATGCGTCTACAAGTTTCGCAGTCCCCATTCTCAAGTGTCTCTATACTCTTTACATACGTCTCACTATTTTCTTCTTTTTCTTCTTCTAAAACATTGTTATACTCTATTACACAATTACGCATATTCCCAGAAATAAATTTCGCCGGTTGAACCTGAATATCCAGTACGCAAGTATTCAAGTCACCGCTCTGAGAACATGCGGACAGTTCTCAGTGGCGTTGACTAGTTCCTGGGCTGTTCGCACGCGAGTTGCCTCAAGACGAGACTTGTCTCGCGGACTGTGCATTTCTTTCGTCATGAACTCGGAGCTGATTAACCTCCGCCGCATAGTCATTGTTGCGATTGTTATCGCGTGGCTGCGGGTTACCACGACCCCTATTCCTTCCACGTCTTTGCCCCCGATTGTTCTGATTTCCGGTTCGAGAATCTCAAGTGTCACGAGACTGACCATTGGAGTTTCTCGAACGCCAATTGCCATTATTATTATTACTATTATTCCTATTTCCATTGCCTCTTCTCGTACCCCTATTGTGATAAGGCCCATTGTCCCTGTGGAACCTTCTGTCTCGAGTGGGGTTACTCGGCCTACTGTTTCGTGGGGGGGGGGAAGATCGCCCTGTTTCTTCTTCTTCCTCTTCTACAGTTAGTGCGTTTATTCCCCTCCTATTGTTGTTACTTGGTGGCTGGTAAGTGGACTGTAGCTCACCAACAATACTTAACAACTCATCTATAGAGCGAGGTTTCGATGAAACGATGCATCTATAGATAGAGAAACGCAATTGTCTTGGCAGAACTCTCAAAAGTACCTGGGGAGGCAAAGGGGGGTCGAGAATACTGTTGGTGTGTAGTAACTCCAACAAGTATTCAGTCGGTTTCTTGTTGCCCCGTGTCTCGAAACGTGACGTCAAAATGGAGGCGCGGAGATTAGCGAGTTTTTCCTCACTCAGATAAGCGTCTTTGAAATGTTTAACGAGATCTTGGTACGTGTTGCATTTCTTCAGCGTGACTTGCACTCACTGACGTGAGATGCCACGGAAGCAGTGGGAAGAAAATGCCAGCCGTCTCTCCTCTGGCAAACCCGTTAGATCGAAATAATTCTCTAACTCCACGAGAAAGTTATGGGCCTGGACCTCCGATTCGCATCCTGTAAAAACAGGAAGAGACAGATCTCTGTGTAGTAGCCCTAACGCCGATGCTACCTGGCAAGTAGCCACACTACCATTACTACTACTGGTGTTGTTGATGTTTTGAGGGGGAGGGGCAGCCTGCTCATCTGAGTTCTCACGCCTGGGGAGCTCAGGGAACTGTCTCGCATGGCTAGGTCCAGCGACCGGCGTGTCGACTCTCTCATGCGAGACAGAGGCTGTGTTTTGACAGCTGGAACCGTTTTCTCTCACCGACTCCTTTAACAGTTCCAGCTGTTCCTCCCATCTTAGTTCTGCTCTACGTAGTTTTGATTGCAGATGGCCCACTGAACTATCCACGGTGGCTTTCACACGATCTATTTCACTAGAGACGGCGGCTACGTTTTCCCCCACTCTCTCCATGTCACCACGTAGATGGCTGACATCGCGAGAGACCTGCGCGAGATCCGAACCAAGGATCTCAGAAATCTCGCCGATCTCCTTCTCAGTATGTACCTCCAATTCACTGATCCTATTTTCGGTTGCCTCAACTGATGTCTTTAATTCTTGGCAGGATGCTGCGATCTTAGATTCCAGAGCTTCCGCTGAGGAATCAATCCTGGCCTCTAGCACTGTCACATTCTGAAGCATTTCATGCCGGAAACTGGCAGTGATCTGCTTCTCGACAGCCTCTAACCTATCTAGCATCGCTCTGCTAGCGTTCTCCTGCCTACTCGCTAACTCCGATAATGTTTTCTCTTGTACCCTTTCTTGTTTTTCTAAATTTTTCTCCTGTTTCTCCAACTTCTCTGCAATTTCTAACAGGGATCTTTCGTGAATCTTTTCCTGGTTCTCTAACTTATTCGAAATCTCTGTTAACGACTTCTCCTGTCTCTTTTCTTGTGATTCTAATTTGCCAGATATTTCCTTTAACATGTGAAAAAGTGACGCGAGACACGGGTCAGTAACACTAGTGACTTGCGCTGAGGTGCTAGGAACCGGTTCCTTAACCTGCTCCGATTCATTTGCCCTTTCATTACTAACGGTGCCTTCTCCAGGCGGAACTACTTCCTGGAGAGAGGTGTTTACATTGCCTACAGAATCGCTCACGGTGTCCTGAGACTCCGATGGAAACTCCATGACTTGCGCAAATTGTTCATATACTACACTGTCGCCTGCAGAGCCTTCCATCGCCTTTGCTTGCCTACGCGTTATTACCATAAATGTGATTATGAGTTCTAAATAAACAGATATGTGCTCTAATTTGCCTAAATGATTTCTCTAAATAGAATTCCCCTCCAAAAGGTTCAAAAATTTTCAACAAACTTCACAATAAATATGCATATAACACTAAAATAACATACAAATAATGGTAAACTTTCTGGATGGCAGCGCGACAACCTGAAAGAAAAAAAAACATGTACTGAAACCCGCGTCTGGCTTGTACTAACTCTCGTGAAAACGTTGGGTAACTTTCATTTCTTGTGGCATCATACTTTACTGAACAGACAAAAATATGAAATAAAACAAGACTTTAATTTAATTCTCTTGCCACAACATTTAAAACTGAAAACAAAATTTTGCAAGGGACATTTTTTTTAAAAAAACTTGCATTCAGGATGGTGTGTGTGCCGAGCCCCACGCGCACGGCAGCCAAGTTCTTTGTGAACGGGAGGATCAATGGTTGCATGTGATGAATAAATTAATCCAAAAAAATTAATATTCTAGAATGGGAATGTGGGAGGAGACATCACATGCACATAGTAAATTACTTTAAACTAATGCAACCTCCACGCACAAAGTTAATTTGAAGAATTTAGCTTAGTCGGTAGAGTCTTAAGTTACAAAAATTAAAATTTTGAAAAAGTAAGCAAGGTTCTCTTTAACATGAAACTCTAATTTTCAGGTAAACTATGGTTTTAACACCCATCCTGAATGTGAAAGATACCCAAACATGAAACATGCTCTCCGCATTCACGACGCCTTCATAAACCCAGCATCTGGCCTGAAAAGGAAACAAATAGACAAAAAGGGTAACACATACCTTACGGCCTCACTGAAGAAAAGAAAAGAGTTTCCCAGATTGCGGTGATAATCCATTTAATGCACTGATCCAAACTGCATAATGCACAGAGTATGATATTATATACAAAATCACTCGCGCGCAGTCTCACACCTGAGACACGAAAAAAAAATAATAATAATAATTTTCCTTTTAAATTTTAAATCAACCTATCGAGATCTCTTTTGAAATGTTTGTGCACATTTTAGTATTTTCATGGATCTCTTCTCACTTGCAGTGTCTCTGCATCTAATCACTCCCGATCCTTCACTGTGGGGTTTCTTCCGTTGTTGACCCCCAAGGTTTCTTGCATTGGTCCTTCTCCTCCGGTCTCTGGATTGCTGCTACCTTGTTCTGGTGATTCTCCGGCAAGCGTCTGTGTTATGTTGCGGTAGTGGCGGTTCTGCGGGTCGTCCTCTGCGACATCGCATTCAATAATCTTGTCTGCATAACGAAAGTTTGCACTAATTTGCCATTATTCTACGCACTGTACAAGGCTAATAGCTAAGTCTCTTGCACTAGAAATATTTAACGAAACTGAATAGCATTTTATTATTGGTCGTTGCCTAAAGTGACTGGCATAATGTTTGTCCTGACCAATAAAATAACGACAATATAATAATCGCTGCACATTGAGATTATTATGGCATACGGCACTCGACGTAGTTTTTTTAAAAGTTTTACGGGCGAAGCACTTCACACAAACTGCAGAAGCAATGTCTCTTCACTCCCGAAATAGCCGTACATGTCTTGCCTAATGCAATGTTAAAACAAAAGCATTCTGAGAACCGCACCGTTTAACGTTGAGAATCCTTCCAACACTCTCATTCCACTGTTTATGGAGTTTGGAGAAACTGAGTTTTATATGACGAAACTAACTCGTTCGGTCATTTTCACAAATTTCGAGTTTATCACACACACGATGTGTATATATATTTTACTAAAATACAAAACTTAACACGACCGAAAACTTCCGTGTCGAAGATTTTAATCACTGTTGTTTCAATAAACGAAAACTAAACTTCTGCGACCGACATTGTCGCTTTCAATGTTTAAGAATCGCTGCCTTTTAAAACTCAAACTAAGAATTGACGACCGAAGTTGTTTATTCCACGATTCAAGAAAGACTGTCCCTCTGGCTGTGTCCCGTATTGTTTTATTCCCCTTGCGGTTCATTGTTCCCTCCAAGTTTGTATCGGACCAAACCACTTTTGCCCGCTTCACCCAAAATCGGAGAGGGAGGAACATCACTCACCTGTAGGTTTCCGTTGACCCACTTTCTATCGAAATACAACAATTTTGCATGTTTTCTTGCACTTTCTGTTTCACTCTGACTACTTTATTCACGGACACTATATGAGTTTCATAGCTTATTGATCAAGCTTTCCTATGATATATACAACATTCTACCACTGTGCCGCACTAATTAATATTATTTAAATAAACACCAAACTTATTACAACTTGGTCACTCCACAGATTCACGTCCTTGTCCTGACCAGTGGAGTCATCTGGTGGCGACACTCATAACCTTTTGAACAAGTGACATTGAAAATTTCCTATCACTGTAATTGATGTATTGAACGATTTTACAAGTTATATGAATTTCTCATGTGATAACACAATTTAAATATATTACACAAATATTATTATACCTAAAATATTCCCTACCAGGGCTGTCATGGATTGACACCTCAAAATCAGTATGATAATACTATCTGAGAGACCTCTTCTCTCTCAATCAGCCGTGAATTTCGTCGAGGTTTAAAAGAAAAAAAATAATAAACAAACTGAGGTTTGTGTTAGTCTTTTGCATACTTCCCACAACCATCAGCTAGGTCCATAACTGCCATTAGTACAAGCCATTAGTTTAAATCAAATTATATATCGATCTACATATAGCTAACTACTACGGGAACACCCAGAAAGTTTATTTACATCACATAAAACATACTATTCTAACAAATCATGTACCAGCGGAGCAGACGAAAATGATCTTTTGACAGAGACATCTAGCGGATGTCACTGTACTATTACAAACAGTAGTTGCGGACGACTACAACCAAAACTACAATGGACTCGTCGAAAATTTTGAAATTGTCAACTTCGTCCTCTCTGACGGTAGTCCGTTGACCAAGGGACGCTTTCAGCGACGAACATGCTAGAAGTGGGTGTGTCTTGAAAAACTAACACCTCTTTGTATCCTGAATTCTCACATAGATACGCTAAAAATTTTATTATTTTGAAAGCATTGTGTTTTCGGACAGAGTGTCTCGGTAGTGATAGTGTATGCACCTGCCTACAACTACACTAGAAGTTGAGACTACCTTTACATATATGCGAATAATGACGCTCATAGGGATTCTACTCAAATAAGGATAGCTACATTGCTTTCTCTATATCTTCCACGCCATGGAAGACCAAGGCTACGTTGGGAACACAAGCTTTCTTTAGGTTTTTTTTTCTCTGATGCCTTCTCTGCCTTTCTGCAAGTAAAACTGCGTATGTGAACTCAAAATATTCCATCTTCTTTAAATTAAATATTAAATAATACTGAAGTATCCTTGCTCAAATATGACGTCCCGTCATGTTGTCACTCAATGTTCATTTACATAATCAAAATAAACAATATATATACATTAAAATATCAATAAAAATTAAATGCTCCCGCTGATACGTATGTAAATTCCTATATATCACATATGTAAATCCCTAATTAAGTAGTAGAATATTCATAAATAGACGAAAAATTTAAATATGTAAATCAAATCAAAACACAGTTCATGTGCTGTTTACAGCATTCATGTATATGCCATGATTCTAATTAAAACTGAAGTGATTTCTGAAGTCACAAACTAGTGGCATTTGTAGGGATAAATTGTTGAACCACCACCAGGGGCCAGGGGCGGATTCAGGATGGATTTCTGAGGGACGGTGGGCTATAATACTGCTACTTAGAACTACTTTTAAGAGCTCCAAACTCTGGGATGGGTTTTATTTATATATGAAATAAAAAGTTTTCTCTTCTGGGGGGATATCGCCCCGATCGCCTCCCCCCTGGATCCGCCCCTTCCAGGGGCATACGTGTGCATGCTTTGATGGAATTCCCACAAAATCCAGTAGATGGTAGTTTCAGCACCAACCAGGAATTCTATGCGCATTGCTAGGCCCACTTTCTGGCTGGAAGCTTTTTGTCGGAGATGTAACTTTCCATTGTTTTCGAAAACGGCAGGAATTCGACATGGCTAGCTCAAGTGGATTTGCCGGTAGTCATAGCAGAATCCAGGTAATGAATGAAGGTATGTATTTTCAGTGTACTTTTTTAGATGTTATAAAACAAACATTTGTTACGAAAGGAAAAATTTCACACTGATGATGATAAAAGTATACAAGGAATCGTTGTTCTATAAATTAGCCAAGTCTCTCACATATACTGAAAGATCGGATCCCCAGTCGCTGCAGTAATGCAAACAATGAAATGCAATGGCATGGAATATTGAGATTTCTTTGTCAGATTCTAAATTTGGGGAAGTTCTAAAATGATTTGCAGTATTGGAGCTCACTCGTTCCAGTGTTGATTTCATTGTATGTCCTGGGGTAATCCCCTCTCCCGGAGCTATGAAATTCCCCGCACGTGCTTGAGATCTTAGCGGAAACTTCTGCTGTAAAATACGTATTTTTTAAGCGTTTCTGTACACTGAAATTACCCAAAGAAATGCTCTGAAATCATCAGACTGGTTCTCTTATTTCCTACTTTATTATGGTTTTCTGTTCAATGTACAGAGTGAGTCAAAAATCATGACTAAACCAAATAAAACTGAAACAGAGAGAAGGTGTAGAATAATGGTGTTTGGAGATAGTAGTATTAGAACAAATATTTAGTTGAGTAGGGAAAGAATATTTTCACTAATAATATAGTAAATTGCTGTTTACTAATACGAAATTATACTTTCTTATGATATGATGGATGCATTTCTCTTGTACTTTGATACGAGGGGGGATTAACTATAAATGAACCTTATGTTGAAACAAAATATATGTCGTAGAAATAGAGACATTGCCACAAACTAATTTTCTAAATACTCTCCGCCTTTACGGATACATTTTTCCTGACGGTTTGGTAGGCGATTGATGCCTTACTTGTAGAATAAAGCTGGGCGGGAAGCCAGACAGTTGTATACGAAGGTTGGTCACAAATCTCTCGTTCCTAAGTATTTCTTTGCGGAGTCCAAACAGATGAAAGTCGCATGGCGATAAGTCCGGGCTGTACGGTGGATATTGAAGGTTTCCCAGTGCATTGCCATCAGTTTCTGTTGCCTATCACATGCTGTGTTTGGTCTGGCGTTGTCCTGGCGGACCAACACCCGGCGGATGGCTTTATGATGATTGGTTGGAAATTTTCATAGCGTACACTAAATTCCGCCTCGATTTGAGGCTCAGTGACGCGTCCATCTTGTTCGATAATATCACGAATATGTGCCATGTTGCCATTAGTGTCACTGGTGCGAGAACGACGGGGGGTGAACTTCGTTTGCAACACGTTCACGACCTTGCTTGAATTCTTCCCATATCTTCACTCTTGTTCACGAAAGGATATCTTTCCGGAACTCTGCTTGCAGTCTGCTTTAAATTTCGGTCGGTTTGACGTTTTCCTGAGTGAGAAACTTGATAATTATGCGTTTCGCAACAGACACTGGCACACCCTTCTCACTCATCATGAGGGCTACTAAACGAAGCATGTGACAAGCCGGCTGTTCTGGTTCCTGAGTTTCGGCAGCCCCACCTACCGACTATACCTGCCCAATTACACCTAGCTAACCCTCCCGACGCTTAGCCAATCAAGGGTCGTTCATATTTGATTCATTTATGTATATTGTAGAAGGTTATATTAGCTTAGGTTACCATACATTTACCAATTTGAATTCACTAACGAGATAGTCGTCTTTCTTATTGTCGTGGGTAGTCTTCTGTAAATATATGTCGTCTTTATTTAGAAAAAAATTATTACGCTTGCATTACTTCAACTTAGTCTTACCGTCATAACCATGGGACGTAAAACTTAAATATTTTATTTCTTTTCTTTTCTGTCTCCTTCAAATTTACTGCTTTGATATGCTTTACATTTAGAGTACAAATAACTTTAAAAAAAACTATGTCAATTATCATTGCAGATGAAGAAGCAGATCCCGAATATCAACCTAAAGATGGGAATGAGGAGTAATCAGATAGCGAGTGCCCGACTTCTTCAGGAGGTGAAGATGAGGAAGAACAGACACCAATAGATATGGCTGGCAGGACAGTTGTGCTTGATTCACATGAAGATACAAGACCCGATCCTTTGGTTCAGTTTTTCGGTGATTTTAAAGGATTTACGCCAGCTTTGGATATCGATAGCTGTAAGTCAGCTGTGGACTGTTTTGAGCCTTTTGTTCCAGAGTCTTTAGCTAGTGATATATTCAAGTGGGCAAATGAGAAGGCAGGTATATATATATATATATATATATATATATATATATATATATATATATATATATATATATATATATTTCATTCAAACACATAATGAGAATATGAAAGTAAACGGAATAAGATAGAAAGATTTGACCGTTATTGAGTTCTACACATTTCTATCCGTTGTGTTCCTAATGGGCATTGTGAAGAAACCTAAAATTCAAGATTACTGGATTCATGACATTTTGCTAAATGGTTCTAGTGTGTTTCACAGAAACATAATGAGCAGGAACAGGTTTGTTTCCATCTTAAAATATTTCGGTTCTCGGATCCAAATGTATACCGACATAACTCGCCTTTGACAAGACTCGCACAGTTCTTTGCCAAACTCAGAGAAAACTGTCAAATCCTTGCAGATCCTGGAACGATGTTTGCAGTTGATGAGTGTCTTCTTCTGTTCAAAGGGCGCCTCAGTATATGAAGTCTAAGAGATCGGCAGTATATGAAATCTAAGAGATCTAGATTTGGCATCAAATTGTTCTGTCTCTCATCAGGGCATCCTCAGTTGAGAGGATACACGTGGAACTCGCAGTGTATATTGGAAAGAATGTCTATAATGTCAGTTATCTACAAGGTACTGAATCCTTGTCAATGTCAGAAAGAGTTTTGGTTTTCCCGGCACAGAGTTTGTTGAACCAAGGTCGGGAAATAATTTTGGACAATTGGTATATGTCTGATAGGCATTGCGATTATTTACTGACTGTGAATACATATGCCACAGGAACAATGAGACCTGCCAGAGGAGTTCCAAATGAACTTCCCAATGTTTCTTTGGAAGAACATCAATTTTGTTTCGTGAGGCAAAACAACAAGTTACTTGTGAGGTATAAAGATAAACGTGATGTTTATGTACTAAGTACGAAACACACTGTTGGTTTTGTAAGTAAGGAACGGTGCCTCAAAGATGGAAGAAGAACGGATTTCAAGAAGCCAGAACTCATAGAACACTATAATACTCACATAAGTTCGGTAGATCTCATAGATCAGAACATTGAGCCATATGAGTGCACACGAAAAAGTTACACGTGGTTCAAAAAGCTTGCAAAGAATGGCACTAAATGCACGTGTGTTGTACGAACGTGGAACTTGTAGGAATGTTCCCCTCTGCTTATTCATCAGAACTCTATGTGATGAATTTCTGGCAAAATATTCCCCACAGTACACAGATTTTGTGAGGAACGTAGAAGCTCCAGAGAAGTATCCGAAAGTTAGTCACTGCCATGTGAGACTTGTAACTGTGACGTCAGTAACAGGAAACAGGAGAAAACAACAAAAAAAGGTGCAGGGAGTGTCACAAGGGCAAGAAGCGAGTGATGACGACTTTGGTGTGTGGTGGATGTAAGGATCTCCCAGAACTTTGTTCACTTCTTTGTTTCAAAAAGTTCCATGGCAGGTCCAAATGACTTTGGAAGGAACTGTGTTGTGTGTACTGTGAAACGAATCTTGTGTTTCTTGAAGCCTAAAGTGTCATACATACATAATAGAACAAATATATGCTTGTATTGTTGTGACATTTCCATACTATTCATAAGAAACAAAAGTCAAAAATTTTTGTCAAGTAATCTTTAAAATTTTGTATTTATCATATTGTACGTTGGTTTATCCAATTTATGTAATAAAATAAATGGTTGAGGAATTTAAACAATACAAATATTGAAACTATGAAAGAAAATAGTAATATGAGACGAGTTGTAAATTTTCAGTATGGATATTTTCTATATTATTTATATAAATTTTGTATTATCGCCCAATAGCAATGCCAAGTAAAACAGCTTGAAAATATCAAGAAAAATAGGTAAAATACCACGAAATTCCAATATGGCTGCCGTCAGCCATTTTGTTTGTTATATGCACCTACACTAGTGTAGCACTTTTTATTACCGCCCAATAGCAATGTAAAGTGTAAGAGCTTGAAAACATCAAAGAAAATAGTGAAATAATACAAAGTCTAAAAATTCAATATGACTGCGGCGGCCATTTTCTTTATTATGTGCATGTATACTGGAGTGCAATTTTGTATTATTACCCAATGTCAATGTAATGTAAAACTGCTTGAAAATATCTCGGAAAATGGTGAAAAAAGAAGAACTTCTTAAATCCAATATGGCTGCGGCTGCCATTTTGTTTATTATGTACATGTACAGTGGCGTGCAATTTTGTATTCTTACCCAATGTCAATGTAAAGTAAAACAGCTTGAAAATATTTAGGAAAATGGGCGAAAAAAGACGAACTCTTAAAATCCAATATGGCTGCTCCCGCCATTTTGAATTTCTAGAAAAAATTCCTAAGAGCATGTTGTGGACTTTTTGTGTGACCTGCATCATTCACTATGAATCTAGCATCAACCTAGTTTGCATAAATGCTGAGAAATAGGCTTGAAAATTATATTATTCTTCAAGAAATTCTGGCTACTCACAACAAGTGGGCGAATTTTTGCTTTTGGCGAAGGGGTTAAGGGTGTTAGCTTCCTGTTGTAACTCCCGAATTCGGTTGGAATGTTCATTAACAACAGTTCCCATGACTTCCACTGAATCCTGCACTTCTGTGAATCTATGCAATTTCTGTTCTACTTTCTACTCAAATTTCGCGCTAATTTGCTGGTTCATTGATTCCAACTTATTGTCAATTTGCTGAGATAACTGTTTCATTAGCTCCCATTTATTGTCAATTTGTCGCGACAATTGCTCAAACTTGTTGTAGTTTCGCTGGTTCAATTGTTCCAGTTTGCTGTCGATTCACTGTGACATTTCCTGGTAACTCTAGTTCATTAACTCCAATTGCTGTTGAAATTCATTGAATTTTTCCTGGTTACTCTGGTTCATTAGCTCCATTTGCTGTTGAAACTGGTTGAATTTTTGCTGGTTATTCTCAATCCGTTGGTTACTCTGGGTCATTAGCTCCATTTGCTGTTGCATTTGCCTTAAAACATCAGCTACATTCTCAGGAGTATTCGTCACACTTTCCCTGTCTTTGTTCGTAATAGCCTCATTCATTGGAGCATTCATTTTAATGTTCCTATATATTTTAGTTTCACTTCATAATAAAGTATAATTTACATTGGGCTCAATTGTGAAATTGATGTACTATACTTCTAATCAATACCACACTTCCTGACGTTTCGACACCATTTATAATATAACAACAAACACACGTTTACACAAAGTCCCTGACGTTTCAGTTACCATTCACATTATGTACTAAGTCACTGGTTCTTATAACTATAATTGAACCACATAAGATTACACAAATATTTTTATTCCACCATTTGAATCTTTAAAGGTAAGACATTCGAACATT
Source organism: Thermobia domestica (assembly GCF_964235325.1). Taxonomy (NCBI): domain Eukaryota; kingdom Metazoa; phylum Arthropoda; class Insecta; order Zygentoma; family Lepismatidae; genus Thermobia; species Thermobia domestica. The sequence goes on from NC_137467.1 coordinate 115,271,774, forward strand.
TGAACTTACATCATTATTAGATTGCTTCCAGTACACATAGTTTGTTTATTTTTGTTGCTATGACGACGATCAACCCGTCGTCCTTAGTTACACAAAATCATTCAATTAGATACATTAAAGATATATAATATTCTTATAATATATAAGATGATTATATTATTTGCGTCTTTTTCTACTTCCACTAAAATTGTCTGGCTTGTGCATATTTAGAAATCTAACATTGCCCAAAATTACAATAAAAAGGAAAATTACAAGAAAAGAGAATTATCGTTGTAATCTTAGCTTTTCTCCCAGAGCCGATTCAGATTAGTTTCTAATTTATCCTCCATGGCCTTCGTCATGCATTACGAACACCATTACAGTAAATCGATATTAATAATACACCTTAAAGCTAAATTTGACATTCAGTCACAAACACATACACACGGGACAGCGTACAGACATGGATAAAATAGTCTAACTACAATTTACTAGACATTTTATTACATCCATTACAAAAGAAACAATATTAATTGTTAGTACATGTTATGAACATATAAAGGAATGTGGCAATATACATATTAAATTGAACAGTAACGTCTTGATAACATTATATATATATATATATATATATATATATATATATATATATATATATATATATATATAGATAGATAGATAGATAGATAGATATAGATATAGATATAGATATAGATATAGATATATATTATTAACTGAAATATTAGAAGAAAGCATTTTATGTTTGCATATTTATATATGGATTCACTTAAATTTCAGGGTTACATGGTACAAAGAAAAAAATTATTCACATATATAAATATATCCTTGCATTTTATAAGTTTAAAAAGCTATGTAAGGTTTTAAATAAGTCTTTCCTCATATATATATAAAGTTTACGAGTCCGATCTCGTTATTAGCGATGAGTGTCCTCCATATCACATTAGCTGTCAGGCACTTTTACAGTGTCCATTAGTTTACCTATTATATTTTCATATGCATACCGGTACGTATAATTACGTTACTCATTGCAAACTATACGAAATCCATTCATAGGTGCATTCATGAAACACTTTTCCCTATTCGGGTTATAGAAACAAAGTTCTGTCTCCTCAATTACGGAGGCTATTTTACTTCCTTGGTTATTTAGTCACTCATTAGATCTTCGACCAGCTCTAAATCATTCGATCACTAAGTAGATGCACACAATAGTCGTCTAATTACATCCAATTTCGAGTCGTGAGTAATTTTATCTTTTATTATTCTTTTATTTTTCTTTCTTTCTTTTTCTTTTTTCTTTTTTTCTTTCGGTTTTAAAAGAATTTCGTTTATATCGACGCACAGTTATTGGGGTAGTAAAGACTGATTTGATTGGAAAGTTCGGATACGGCGAAAGGATTTTAAATGTAAGGTTTGCACAAAGATTTCATATTTATGAACTCAAAAGTGGATTTGATGGCGCCTTAGGGTACGACATGTCTTTATTTCATTTTACATGCAGTTTATATTTTGACAATGAGGTTAGAAATTACATATAACATTCAACGAAACTACAAGACATAGAGAAAAAAATATTTTTGTATGCGGTGGTATTCTAAAATCTATCTCTTACACTCGTAGGATGTTTCGAATTACGTCGGATGTTTCATATTTACGCTTTACGTATATTTACATCTCATCATATACATATATTCAATAATTATTTACACATTGTACTTAACGACCCCGACAAATAATTTGCTAATAGGTTGCAACGCTTTCAAAGAATGAAAACTTCCGACATTTAGTATGACCAGGTGGTTATCCGCGCATAATCATAAAAATCATATTTCCGTATCTTCCATTTCAAAATAGACTTTTAATATGTGAGGCAGGTATGTATATATACCTAGAAAGTTTATTAAACTTTTGGGCCCAAACTACTACAATATTAACATTTTATGAAACTCAATTGAAAGAAAGTAGAAATAGCCGATATATCAATGGAGAACTCCAGACGGATAGCGATGAAAGAACGGGAGTAAAACATCATATTGTACTTAACCATCAATCACTTCCGCAGTGGGTCAAATACGATGGAAAACAAGTCCTTCGATACTGCACGTCGATGAGTACCTCCACGAATCATGTCTCATGACGTCTCAGTGAATAAATTAGGTTCAAATGCTATATACTGAATGATTAATATTTGTAAAGTTCAATACTTGGGGGGGGGGGGAAGGTTAAATTAAAAAAAAAATCTTGAAGAAGAGATTAGAGAGATAGCTGAAGAAGAAAGACAGCGGCGCGCCAAAGGAAAATAAGTTAGGACACTAAAACTACAAATGGAAGTGGCCGAATTTCCACATACAGCATTCCAGAGTCAAATTTAATTATATATGACGAGAATAGTGGTCTACTCAAATGCGTGGCCCAAAGGGGAGTTTCTAAGTACGAGTCCGTGACTTCTAGGCAACCATCTCACAAGGAATAAGCCTTGTGAAATGATTCACTATTAACTGTTTCCAGTACCAATTCACTCAGATTACGTTCGGTCCAGCCGGAAGTGTCAGTGTGGTCTCTAATTTAGGATTTCGAAAATAATGAAAATTTCCGATCCCTCAGAAACTAAAAATTCCGAGGACAGTATGGAAAACTAGAGTAAAGTGGACGTAATAGAAGGAATCCTAACTAGGGATTTGCCAAAATTAAAAAAAAAGTAAATAAATTAAAATTTTGTACTGGTGATTTGTTTGCCAAATCTCACCAGTGACTCCCACATTCGTAAGAACGTCACGTCTTGAGGTGTCGATTAATTTCAATAGGTACCTAATTTAAAACTAAGAAAGAACGTGAAAAATATTCGAACTGGGAGAGCGAGTCGACAACTAGGTACGAAAGTACGAGAGTTTATTGTAATTGATTTATGAAATTGTTTGACTCTATCCATTCCGTCACCGCTACGAACAAGGGTAACTTAGCCGGAATGGGTGACTTAGAAAAAATTCTACGTTGCAGGTTAATGTCAAAACAAATGCTTGTAATTCAACGGCACCGAGGTTTCAGACGGCTGTTATATTTTCATGATTCATTGTAAGATATCTTAAATTGTTTGCTATATGATGCTATTTACCCTGCTAGACTCGGTTCTCAATGAATAGGTAGTATTACTCTTGAACTCCAAACTGCGAAGTGCTAATGTAGTCCGTTAACTAAACAACACCTACATCCTCGTGCGAAGTACTCGAAGTAGGGGTCAGTGCTCGAAATATTCAGTATTATATATAAATACTCAATGCTTTAATTTGTGCCAACAAACACATTAACCACATACATCCAGGGATGTTTTATTATTCATTCACATTCATTTCAATATCTATCTATCTATCTATCTATCTATCTATATATATATATATATATATATATATATATATATATATATATATATATATATATATATATATATATTTATTTATTTATTTATTTATTTATTTCATAACACACTAGAACGCAGATTCACTGGCGGACACCCTATACTTCAAATATACCAAATACTGTTCAAAGCAGTCATATCATATAATCACAACTTTAGCCACTACAGAAATAATCGCGCAATGACCAATACACGAAACATTCCACGAATCCAGACTTTCTTACAACAAAAGCCATACTATATTCCACTTCACAGTTTAGAATTGCATATATGTTCAAACAACAGCAATTTTATCAACGATAATATTAATTAAATACGTTTATTCTAATGACAACAATGAGGTTTATTCTACAGCACGAAGAAAAAAATAGCATCGTAATCTTGGAACGAAAAATAGCATCATATATTCTAACTTCTGCTTAATAATGAACGCAAAGTTTATTTTTGAAAATATTTTTATTACTGGTACATACAGAGCATTGTAATTTTCCGGAAAGTTAATCCGGAATCAATTCGCGTAACTATTTGTTTATATAGGCCAGAAATAACATTTAAGCATAATTTATTGAAAAGAGGGGTCATTTTCAAGTTGACTATGTCATTACGGTTTGCAGGAACAAAATACTAGTTCTTAAACATACCGTAAATGGCGTTAGTAGTATCTAAATAACCTATGCACGATCGATATGCTCTTGTACACCAAATCACTATACGATATTAGTATGGATTTCAATTAAATTTAAATATTTATTACGACGAACCGTATATGAAAAATCACATATTAAACGATACACTGTCCCTATTTAAATATGTCATACTTTCACTCATTTACAACTTCTACTATCACAATACTAACCCCCCAAAAAATACAAGCTGCATTCCACATAAACAGAAAACTAACACAAAGATTAATACATGTTATTACACTCGCTAATCAACACTACTACCCAGTTTAATTATACATGAACAATATCCAGATTTACCCATATTAAACCGGTTCTGTAGATTGGGAAGGGAGTGACTGAAATAAATCAGGGCCCAATTGACCTCGTTACCAATTAGCTTATGGTTTCTTAATTAACTCTCAAAGTGAGGAAAGTATGCAACTATCAATGGAAGGGGGCCCTCTTCCTGAAGGGAAAAGAGCCCCTAAGAATTTTATTCAACCGATTTTTGCTAGAAGAAATACTCAAATCAGGAGTAAATGGGACCCTCTTCCCTATTGTTTACTCTGACATCGTAGAAACTACTCTAACTACTATAAACATAACAGTTCCGCCATGTTAGTAATTAGAAAAGAAAAATCACTTATACTACATGCACAGTCAAAGCTATATGATGACAGGCCTATCTAACCCTAACAGGAATAATTTTTAGGAGGGGTAAAAGGGAAATTTAAATGTTTCAAATCACTGACATATAAGAATACGTGAGAATCTTCAGCAGTAAAATCGAAACACTTTTATGCTATTCGTACCCACTAGGGTGGGCCGAAAAACCTCTTTACTTTTTAAGTCGCTATAGCGCGGAAAAGTTGCGTTTGATACTGATAAGAAAAAGTAAGAAAAAAATTGAAATCGGTTAACATCTTCCGTTCGCGCATGGCATTTAAAGTTTACCAAAATTGACGAAAATCTTGTGATTTTTAATTTCTTTTGTACTATAAATAAATAAGTAATATTTAATCGATTCCATTATTTATTTTCGTTAATGTAAATTGTAGTAAAGTATAAAAATAGTTACAGGGTGTTTGTTTTGTTTTGTTTTCCAATTGCACAACTTTACTGAAAACTTTTTTTTTTTTTACAAAAAAAAACACTTTTTCATACTTTATGTCTGGGGTAATTTTGCACATATGAGTTAAACGATTGGTTTAAAAACAAGTAGATTCACGAACACATTTCACCACAGTCCGACAATTTACTGGATTTAATCCCATTTCCCCTCCCCTTCTGCAAGATAGCTTGACTTTGAGAGTGTTCGAGCATTGTTGCTGAATGCTGAACGCTGCAAGTGTTGACACGCATTCCGTGTCCATCACGTCCTCGTCATTTCCTCACTTAGTGATTAAGTGTGGTGTTGTGCAAAATTCCTCTTCAGTGTTAGCTGTGTTACTACATTTCTATTAGTTGTTCTTTATAATCTTGAATTATATTGCTTAGTATTTTTGTTGCATTCCGTGCGGTGATCTTTCGTAGCACTACAATGGCAGCTTCGAAGATGATTACGAGGCAAAACTTTGAGTGTCCTCTTTTTGGTCATTCCATAGATTTGCTACTAACTGAGCTGCCTACATACGAACATGTACTTCGGTGTTATTTTCATCAAAGACTACAATTGTACCCACAAACAAACAATGCAAAAGTGAGCTTTTCAAAAATTGCTCGGATAGTAGCAAGAAAAGTAAAAAACATTTATGATAGAGCATCCATTCCTATCGTTAGTGAGTACAGGATCGTGCAGCTTGTTGTTGCGTATCATGACAGTTACTACAAACTCAGAAAGTCGTACGGTCGTGATTTGAACAAGTCAACATTTGCAAAGAAGATTGCAGACTTCAAGCAAAGATCATTGTCGTTATTTGATGTGGCAGCATGGAAATGTCCTATAATTTTGAACTGTACGAGTAATAAGACAGACGATTTGTGTGAATGTTTAATTTCTATCAAGTGCAAGTGTGAAAAGTCTAAGAAGATACCTACCGTTGAGTTACGATTCATCTATTTTCAAAGGAAGTGTGGTTTGGTCAAAATTGGATCAATATATCTTCAAGAAACGAAAAGGCTAACTTCAGAACTGAGAAGAAGGAACTACAAACATAAACGTGTTTTTAATGATACGTCTTCGAGTTCATCAACCATTTTTGAAAACGACCCTACATATTGTTTCAGTTCAAGACTTCAACAAGACGGTTTGGGCTCTTCCGAGTTCTGTGAAAGTAAAAATGATGAGGTCGTCCCAGATATCCCCACCAAAATTCTGTCAGAATAGCAAATTAGAATAAAACTGAAGACAGCGGCACTAAATAGTGATAGATTTCTTTTATCTGACCGTGCTACTGCTGAAATTGCTTCCAGTGTTCTACAATATATTGGAATGGTGAAAGACAGGGACTATTCTCACGTGGTCGATAAAAATAAAATACGGAGAGAGAAAAGTCATATCAGGAGATCTTTGCAACCTGATACTTTGCTTCGTGGTCTATACTTTATGGGCGCAAAGATGATACATTGGTAGTTGAAGATCGTGATTCTAAGTTATTTCGTAGACTTCAAAAAGAGGAGCACTACACTATCATTCAAGAACCTGGGTCGACATATATTGGCCACGTTTCTCCATCATCGGGATCATCTTCTGATATAGCTTCCAGCATAATTTCCTACTTGACTGAAGTTGACATTTCTTTGGACGAATTAGGTGTTGTTGGCTGTGATGGTACTGTTACCAATACAGGATGGAGGAATGGTGTAATTCGGCAAGTTGAACCTCATATAGGTAGACCGTTGCAGTGGACTGTATGTCTTCTCCATTTTAATGAGTTGCCTCTTCACCACTTATTTCAACACGTTGATGGGGAAAGAACAGGTCTTAAAACCTTTAGTGGGCCGATCGGTCAACTGCTTAATGGTTGTGAAAGATTACCTGTAGTTGAATTTGAAAGAGTTGACTGCATAATCCCTGAAGTTTACCGTCAAATTCTCAGCAAAGACCAGCAGTACCTTTTGGATATTTCAAGATCAGTAAATGCAGGGGAATGTCCAAGAGACTTATCCTATCGAGACCCTGGCCCTATGTAGCACTCAAGATGGCTGACAACCGGAAACAGAATTCTTAGGTTGTACATCAGTACTGAAAATCCCTCAGACGGTCTTAAAGAATTGGTACCTTTTATATTGTGTTTGTACGTGCCTTTGTGGTTTAAAAAAACAAGCCATTCTTTTTCAGATGGTTCGAAACATCTTTTTGAAGCAATTGCTACAACAAGGTACCTCCCTGAAACTCTTCGGCAAGTGGTAGAGCCTTTAATTGAGAGAAACGCATTTTTTGCCCATCCAGAAAACTTGCTCTTGGCTATGATAACGGACGAAAGGATATATATTAGAGAACTTGCTCTTAGACGAATAACAAAGGCAAGACAGCCAAAAACTAAAGGAAAGACAATCATGAACTTCATACCACCCAAACTCAATTTTGGTGCTGAAGATTATACTGAAATGATTGACTGGTCGACTTCCAATGTATCTTCTCCTCTATTGTTGCGTCGAATCGATGATGATGAAATCAGACTCCTTATACAGAGTGGCATGGTACCCGATTGGAAAGTTGTAAGAGGATTCCCTTGCCACACACAAGCTGTCGAGAGACATATAAAACTGGTAACAGAAGCAGCTGGCAAAGTATGTGGTGCTCAGTCAAGAGATGGATATATCAGGGTAACTCTGCAATCCAGAGCTATTATGCCACACTTCAGCCAAAAATCTCATTTCAAAGTGAATCCTCATTGCTAAAACAAATGAAAAAGTCCACAAAAATCAAGGATTAACTAAAAATATGTAAAAGACACCTGCATTGGATGGTTGGTTGGGAAGGGTGTGGGTGGAACTCGAACTGCAGCCATCTTCTCGTGGTGAGTTCTGGGTCATTCCTGTTTACGAATGAGCGGAGAGCTGCAGATGAAATTATTTAAATTTTAAGTACAATTTTTAAAAAAAAAAAATTAAAAAAAAGTTGCATGAATGGTTTTACAATGTTAATTTTGCTTTTTAAACCAGTCATTTAACTGAAATAATCCAAACTATGTTATACAAATGAAAAATGTTATTTTTTGGAAAATAATTTTCAGTTATGTTCTGAATTTAAAAAAATACAATAACTATTTTTTACACTTTAATACAATTTATATTACAGAAAATAAATCATGGAATCGATTAACTATTATTTATTTATAAGACAAAATAAATTAAAAATCACAAGATTTTCGTCATTTTTGGGAAACTTTAACTGCGATGGGCGAACGGAAGATGTTAACCGATTTCATTTTTTTTCTTAATTTTTTTAATCACTACCAAAGGCAACTTTTCCGCGCTATAGCGACTTAAAATAAATTAAATGTATTTTCGGCCCACCCTACTATCCACAGCTACTTGTTAACGTAAACATGGTGTCTGTTGTGCAGCATTCTGTACTTCACTGTTTTCAGTCTCTTTTCTCTTCACAAATTAATAATTCAAGGCTCCCTTTAACTTCCAACAACTTCATTTCAAAATGAAACTAATTTTACCTTGTTTTAGCCGCTATTTTCTCCCAATATTCAAACTTTCTGTGGAACCGAAATTACACTTTGTGTCTTGAGTTGTCGCAGGTTCTAGAATGGTTATTCTCGCGCCTTAATACCGTAGCTTCAGAAATAGTCCCAATCAAAACAAAGAGTTTTGGCAGCGGAGAATATGAAACGAACAGAAAATGGTAAAATCTGGATAAAACCAGATTTCAGAAAGGATATGGGCATCTCAAGAAGGACGAGGGGTTCTAAATTATTCTGCCAAAATTTAGATTGGTAGTTTATTCCAAGAATTCCTGCCCAATAGTGGGCTTAGGATTTCATATAGGATTAAATGATGGTTTCAATTTTTCCCTAATTGAAATACCCATTTGCAAAATATTATCATGAAATAATGTACAAATAAAGATATCATTCTCCAAAAATATAATTTCTACTAAATTTTTCCGAGCTTCCACATTAATTTTGAGTGTACTAATAATCAACTGGTTATAATATATAACCGAAACATATTTTGGAAAAATTGGCATGGTACAGTACGTGACAAAATTAATGGACAACTCTCAATGAAGATTTCATTACATAGATATGGTACATTACACATTCCCCGAAGTAGTTGAGTTTCAAACTACTAGGATCTAGCTTTCTCAAGTGTATTTGTTTCGACTGTCCCTCTTACGTCATTAAGGAAGCGAAGGTGGTGACGCTGTCAAGATGACATGCACATGGTTAATTCCCCAATTGACACAGCCAAAGTACAAATGTCCTCATATCGATGATACAACATAAAGCAGCTATACCTCCTAATAGGCTGCTGACGTCGTCCAGATCACATAGACCAAAAACAAGAAGAAAGCGACTTTCGACAGTCAAACTACTTACTACCCAACAACAATAGTTCCTTATTGTCTCAATGTCTAAGAGGTTGATGATCGGAGCGAACGTTGATTCGATGTTGGTGTATGACAATGAAGGCCCAGTAAAAACAAACTTATTGAGAAAGCATCTGATGTAAAAAGAGTAAACTAAAAGCATCGCGTTCGAGGCTATTAAAGGGTGAAGGTTTTAAAGATCGCTAACACTGTTTATTAAATTACTCACAAGTACAAAGACCCTCAATTACAGCAAAACAATAATTAATTTATCTTTCGATGTAAAGTCAGCTAGCGACGTACAACATAATATTGGTGTTAATAACATCAGGCAGTCAACTCTTGAAGGCTGCTTGGCTACCACTGATAACTGATTGAAATTCCATATGAAATAAAGATGTCTTAGCTGGTCCTTACTTCATATTCCATAACACAAGTAAATTTAATTTGCAATTTTTTCTTTACACGGGATGGTCCCACAAGTTGTCGCTCAAATCTGATTGCCACATAGCACATCTGATACAGCATCATGAGAAATGAAAATGAGCAAAATTTAAGGTGTTATGGACCAGAAGGATAGAAGCTACACAACATTTGAATATCCAAAAAATTATATCATGGAAATATATACGTTTTAATTAAATATCCTGAAAACCGTTAAAACAATGAAAACAAAAGTTGCACAGTATAATGACAACAAAAGCCGTATCGAAAACTACAAGTAGTGTCACCAAATCAGCATAAAAATATTTTGTTTGAAATGGCGCCATATTCAAATGTGCACAGATTGAAAATGCACTAGAATCACTAAAACAACAATGAAGTACAACGGCGCCGACTTTCCAAAGTTTATGTGGGTGCATATCAATGGTGAGACGTGTTATATGTTTTCGGGGCAGTGTTGATATTTTTTGATTCCTTTCCTTTTAGTTTAAATCTTTTATGAACATTGTCATAAAGGGCTGTACTTGATTATATTCAGAATATAGTTTCATGTTTTATTATTATTATTATGGGGAAAGTCTTTGACTAGGCCAGAGACAGGCAAAGAAGATGGCAAGATGTTGGTTGCCTTTTCGTACACACATTTGAAACAAAAAAAAATGTTTTATAGGTTAGAAATTTTAACTTCCATCCCAATGTTTTAATTGCTTATTATTTTTTGATAATGGCAAATTAAAAATATCTATTTTATATTGTTCCTATCAAACTAAAAATCTTGTGGGTGCTGGAGCCCCGAAGCACCCACGTAGTCGGCGCCTATGGTGAAGTGTAGTAGTACAGTGTTGCGCACTGTTGGAGCTACGAGTGCTGAAAATGTACAATGGAGAAGTCTGATATGTGGCAGAAAGGTAATAAAGTTATGTGGATCTCATGTTATGAGTCTAATTCAAATTTAGAATAACACCGATAGTGTAACACAGTAAAATGTCAGAAGTGTCACAAAAATTGATACATTTGGGAAACGAAATTGATATTTTTACGTCCTATGTCAGCACCGAAGCTATATAGGACAAGATCTACAGTGTAAAGTGAGATCCGATCCACTATCAAAGATGAAAGATGACAATGAAATGAAAGGTGAAAATTACAACAGAAACTTTCATGTCCGAGACGGGATTGGAACCTGCGATCCCTAATAAGCTGGTAGCCCAGTCTTCTAGACCATACGGCTATCCGGGCCGACTAAAAACAAAATTTGGTAGTAATACAATAATTATATTTCCAATATTAATATAGTAATATTACAATGTACAGTAAATAATCATATGATGTGTAGAAGAGTAAGTAAAATAATATGTTACTTAACACGAAGGACATAAACCAAGAAAATACTCTACCTATCTGGCAAAGCAGTTTACAGAATTACGAAACACGGGTTTCTTTCCTTGCGTGTAACATTTTGCTTCTACGATTTGTCTGCTTATTCACCAGGGCTAATTAAGTGTAATGCAGATCCCTCACTTATTTCTAATGCATTCCTTTATTACCATCTGTTGCCCATATCACGCTTCTTCATTGTACATTTTCAGCATACTTAGTTACAATAGTGTCCAACATTTTACAACTACACTTCAGTGTTATGTTTAGTGATAATAGTGCATTTTAAACCTGTGCACATTTGTATACGGTGCTATTTTTAACAAAACACTTTTATGCTGAAATGGCAACACTGCATCATCTAAGGCAACACTGTTTTTGATTTTCGATCCCATATTTTGTTCTCATTATAATGTGCATTTTTCGGTTTGATTTTAACAGTTTTCAAGATATTTACTTTAAACGTGCATAGCTCCATTATATATATTCTTTTCATATATTCAAATGTTGAAGCCCTATCCTTCTATTCCATAGCATCTTCCATTTTACTCATTTTCATTTCTCATGATGCTCTAACAGATGCGCTATGTGGGAACCAGATTTGAGTGACAACTTGTGGGACCTTTTTATTATATATATATATTTTTTGAACATTAAAAGTTAAGCATTTCATCTGATTTTTCCAAGTCCAGATTAATTTATGTTTGAAAGAATTCTAAATACGAGATTCTAAATAAGAATTCTTATTTTAAATAGAAATCATTCTAAATTCTTGTTTTTCTCTCTAAATAATATAGTACCCAATTATAATATTCCTTCATTTCTATCTCTGTATTTGCTTTTGCTAGTTGTATGGGTTTGCTAGATACATGTTTTGCTCGGAAGATATTATTATCCCATGTTACATTATAGAAGATATTATTAAGCAATCTATCCAGTGTTATAGGGAAATGTTTTGACTCCCATTTTGTTCGCCTTTCATAGGGTGAGAATTAGGTAGATCTCAAGAGTAATAAACTCTGTAAATTGTGGAAATCGTAATGGTAATGGGAAGGGGACAAGACATGGTAGCTAAGAGAAAGTGATGATTCCTTACAGATAATATTGTACAATGTATTGTGATGAGAATTCTTATGAATGACTGCAACATCTGCTTTTAGGAACCTGTTCAATTATGATCTTGATCATGAATATGGAAATACTATTTATATTAATTACGGTGTCACTCCATATGTACTCGTATGAGCATAACTGGGTACAATAAGGAGGCAAAATTGAGGAAACACACTTAATGCTAATCAAACTCGAAGTATCTTTTATGGCTTTTTGATGCTAACCTGTATAGATTTTACGAAATCATTCTTCACAATTAACACTGCATCAAGTCGTTTTTCTCTTCGTTTCATGATACAGTATTTTTCTCGACGATAATAACTCTTACATCATTGATAGTATTTTCATTGCTTTTCTGATCCTCCCGTTTGAATTTCTTTGGTGCTGTGACACCGAAAATTCAAAAATGAATTATGTGCTTTAATGGTATATAGGAACTGTATTAGCTGGCATAAAAATTATGATGTTGAAGCAGATTCACTGTTGTAGGTTGACATCCGTAGGCATGCTTTATATGGAGAACCAGTAGAAGTGCTGCCTTTCCTCGTTATTCAACATAAGTTTATCACTATCGCGCTACATATGGTAAGAGAAAGTACGGAAAAAGTCTCCTCCAGCTGAGAATCACATAACACAGTAATAGTCTAACTTTTCACTGCTGATATTAATCAGGCAAATTATCTTCTGCCACAAATAATGACTTTGTTGTAATATTTAGGAACTGGTCTACGTTATAAATGTATGTGAACCCAAAATGACGTTTGTTACTTGTGAGGCTTAGTACATCATTATAAGACATATGCGAAATACTGTGCAACATTAATTCCGTTCAAGTCCAAGGTTCGGACAACGAGTAGCCACCGGTTTACGTAAAGAAAGTTTATCGTGATGGCGCTTACGGAAATTTTAAGGCAATCTACACCTGCAAATTGATCGTTAAATCTGATAACATATTTAAGATTATTCTGGTAATCTACTGACCACAAATTTCAGATTGTGAGCCAAAATAACCTGGATTGAATTGTTGAGCATATCGAACAATCTCTTTTTTTCTGTTCAAGTGTAAGCAGTGGTTTGAAATTTAACATATTTGTATTTACAAAAACATGGCTAAAGTAGCAACTTAAGCAGATGTGTGAACATCAACAAGTTTTGTAGAAGATAAACTTTTTTGATTCAATAGTCCTAAACCACTAGAATACAGATCCACACTGAAATCTTATATAAAACAAAATATCAATGTTGAACAAACATCCTCTGAAAACGTAATAATTAATTGTCATCGAATAACTTCTATATGGCAATATAACCTTTATGTAGAAATGCAGCCTTTTATTTTGCATTCTCAAGAGACAGTATTCACACGAAATGAGAAAATTCGTATTAAAAGTTGCAGCTGAAAGTAAAGACCATACATCGAAGTATATGCATAGTTTTATTTTGGTAGGTCTGATTACCTATGTGAATATAGCAGAAACAAAGGTGTGGGACCAACTACTCCCGATATTCTCTTATATGTCTCTCCTTCATAAACCATGTTACTGTTCTGTTACATACAGTGCTTATATATCGACTTTTAAGCTTGGATTTGAAAATATGTATAGATGGTGATCAGAAAAATGGAAACACCTGTAGTTGGCAACACGTCAGATGTATGGGTTGGCAGTGGTGTCGTGGCGCCCGCAGCGCCGGACCGCTGGCGGTGGTGTGTTAGGTCCGTCTGCATAATACGTCAGGCGCAGTGGAACAGCAGTGTCCAGTGGCTGCAGCAGACGGAGGTAGTGTAAAATGGGAGACCTCTCAGATTTTCAAAGAGGGCAAATTGTTGGTACGCGGTTATGTGGAGTGAGTGTGACGGCAGTGGCTACTGTGTCAGGTGTGTCACTTGGGACAGTGTCGAAGGTGATGACGGTCTACACAACACACGGGAAAACCACATCGGGGAAGCGGAACAGTGGGCGGAAGAAAATCATGAGTGACAGGTCATGCCGGGTATTAAAGCGCATTGTCACGCAGAACCGTCGTGCCACTGCGGAAGAAGTGACGGAAGAACTCAATCAGCACCTCCCCCACCCTGTTTCGACAATCACAGTCCGCCGCGAAGTACATGACATGAACTTACGGGGTCGCGTTGCACGGGCCAAACCGCTCATCAGGGACCATAACGCTTTCGCACGCCGCAAATGGTGCCGCGACCATGCAACTTGGACCGTTGAGGACTGGAAACGTGTGATATGGTCGGATGAGTCATCCTTCACCCTATTCCCAACCACGGGCCGTGTTTATGTGGGGAGAACGCCCAAAGAAGCTTATGATCTGCAGTGTCTCCGCCCAACTGTGAAACATGGCGGCGGCTCGGTGATGCTGTGGGCCGCCATATCATGGTTTTCATTGGGTCCTGTGGTCACACTCAGTGGACGAATCACTACCAACGATTATGTCGCAATTTTAGGAGACCACTTGCATCCTATGGTCCGGATGTTGTTCCCGGACAATGACGCCATCTTCCAGGATGATAATGCACGCATTCACACAGCTGGCGTTGTTGCAGCGTGGTTTGAGGAACATCGGGATGAAGTTCAACACCTCCCCTGGCCCGCCCAATCCCCAGATCTCAACATAGTTGAACATCTGTGGTCCGTCTTGGAAACACGACTCCGGCGACGATTTCCACCTCCATCCTCTCTCACAGAACTGGCCGATGCTCTGCACGAGGAATGGTGTAAAATTCCACTTGCTACCATTCACGACCTCTATGCCTCCATCCCACGTCGCATCAAGGCTGTTCTGAAGGCGAAAGGTGGCCCGACACCATATTAATCTGGTAAGTTGCAATTTCGTTCAGGTGTTTCCAGTTTTCTGATCACCATCTGTATGTTCTTAGCACGTATTTAAATATATTTGAATTACAAAGAATTTTTATTATAGGATACTGGAGGACAACGGCAATCTTAATATAGCTCAGCCAAACAAGGCTTTGATTCATTAGCACAGCAATGAAAACAAAACAATTAATCAAAACTTGCGTGCAAACTCAGACAACCAAAGAATCAGGGTAACGCGATTATGTCTCAATATCCGGTTTTCCACTTTTCTTTTCCTACAAATTTGTATTTCAACTGCCAAGAAAATCACTTTAGCAACTTGATCCATATACTTTCTAAAAGATGGCAGTATTAAAACCAAATTTATAAGTTTTTAAAAGAAAATATTTTACTTTCTAGCACTCACGCTGTTGTTTAGTCAAGTATGTACCTATTTGTCGTTAAGGATATTAAACAGATTCTTATGACTTTCGCTTTTATGATCCTTAATTGACTACTGTACTTTTCGGAAGTAAAAAGTAGATTCCAGAGAAACAGGTACAATTTCTAATTATCACGATGTTAATTAACTTTTAAAAGATACAAAATCTTACTAGATGTGTAAAAGGTATTATTAAGATTTTATTGTTCATAGTAGCTAACCTTGAAAGAGAAACATATGTTTAACAGCAGAAAAAGAAAATTATAACATTATAATATGTGACATGTTTTGCTATATAATTGGAAATTGAACTGCTTTGCCACATGGGAAAATGAAAGCTTAAGTTCAGGTGCCATTAATTAAAAAATCTCTCAAGGCTTTGGTACATCTATACATCTATGAGGAATTACTACTTCTTTACCTTATTATAAACATTAAAACATTGTGTAATGAATTTTTGTGCCACTTTAATCATTTGAGTTTCACTTTTGCTTATTGATTCTAACTACTTCAAACTTTGATAAAATAATTTATTGAAATTACAATTTTCGCTTACCCTTTAAGTGTTAGCATTATTACTTTACAATAGAGCAGCTCGAGAAGATAAAATTTGGTTAATGTAGCTATATCAGGTGGCCTAGAGAATGACTCGTGCAGACTTTTTATTGTGAAAATAATTATAACTTAGAAGGTGGTAGAGCTACTTATTCTCTGATTTGCTATAGTGTCTAATATTTCAGGTGGCTTTGATGTATTCTCTTTATACTCTCCTGAATGATTATACAGTAATAACATTCATCCAAATAAAATTTACCAAAACTTTTAAGCCTATAATTAACCATTCAATAAATAATTCCAATCATAACGTGCATTGAATTATATAGTACAGTACTTTTTTTTTTTTTTTTTTTGTAATCACTATCAAAGTTCTATCAATTTTGTTTGTTTCGTTCTGTAGTTAAATGTGTCAGTTAATATGTGAAACAAATATATTGCATTCTTGTACACAAACTAATACAGTACTACGTATATATGAATTTATAAAACTGAAATTTCCTATGTTGAAAACACACAATAAATTTATTTTCCTGATAATTTTCAAATGAAGTTGTATTTGGATGTGAGTTTTACACTACAATAAATTTAAGGGAAAAAAAATCTTCACAACACTTACATTCTGGAATTTGTATGTAATAATATTGATCTTCCTTTGGGCAAAAGATCAATATTTCCTTGATTTTTATCATAAATTTCCATCCCTGTTTTGAAGATAAGGTAGGATGACAATCAACTGCATCACAGAAGGCAACACTTGACAATCAACTGTGTTGTACGTGATAGCACTTGCCAGGCTAATTTTATTTGGAGGGAAAAGCAGTCAGAACAGCAAACATATTGTTTGAAGTATGTACGTGTTTATTGCACCTTATTTACGTTTGAGACTAATTTATGAATTACACATTATCGGAATATACTAGTGTGTTATTATATTCAAACTGTCTTGTGAACTTGTGTGGAAAATAAGCCAAAAGTACTTGATTCTCAAAGAAGTTGAAGACTTGCTTCTTGATCTCAGTGCATTCAAAAAAGAAAATTTAAAGCATGATACTCCAATTGACAATTTTGAATTATCTTGTAATAATGTAGACTCTCTTTCTGATATTGAAGAGGGTGAAGAAGAAAAAAAAACAGTTGATACAGTTCCAGATATACCTGGTTTCCTTGAAATTCATATCTCAGGAGACACGGAACTTTTTCAGTGAAGAAATTGAATCTATTTCTAATGATCCGGAAATTCCTCGCAAGAAAAAAAAACGCAAATGGATGGCTGAAAAAGGATGATGAATATTCTTCTCTGCCTCAGCAGAGCAATACCTGGAATACTAATTATGAAAAGCAAATGTCTTATTTACAAAGAAAATGCTTGTAGAAGTGTCTGAAATATTTTTAACGATGATATCTTGAAGTATGTTGTCAGGGAAGTGTAAAGTGCGCATCAGAGAGAAATAAGTATGATTTTATTTTGTCACCAGATGTGTTCATAAATTTTTTGATATTCTTATTTCGAGCGGATATTACACTCTCCCTTAACAGTAATTGTATTGATGAGAGGATAATGATATGGACGTAGGTATTGTTAGAAAGTGCATTAGCAGGAACTTATTTGTGAATGTTAAGAAGTGTATCCATATAAATAACAACGATGATCTTGCTGTTATTTCCAGCAAGTGAAAGGAACCAATATTATAAGATTCGACCGAACAAAACTTTTTTGAAATTCAATATTTAATTGGAGAACCGTGCGCTGACGAAAGTCGTTCAGTAGTATGTACATCATTTTCTGGATAAATTTATTAGAATTGAACCTTTTAGGTTCGATTTCAAGCAGTTGATTCTTTCGTGTTCCGAGATCGGATATTGTTTCCAACTGAGTGTTTATGAAGGCAAAGACGCCAAATACTGACGAAGTATTGGTCTTGGAAAAGCAATTATTTATTACAGGTTACCAATAATAGAACATCCGATGGCCCATCAATTGTATTTTGGTAGTTTGTTTACTAGCTATAAGCTCTAACCCAACTCAAGGATGTGGTGTATGCGCAACAGGATCTGTGAAATCAAATAGGATGAATAACTGTCCATTTAAACAAGATAAAAAGTCTTACATAGGAAAGAGGGTGCTATGATTACAGATTTGATGAGAAGAGAAAGGTATTTCCTATTGTTTGGAATTATAATTCGCGAAAGTTCTCAATAACCACGAAACCGTGCTTTAGACTGTCAATGCGTGAAGATATTTTCGTCCGGTAAATCTATATGTTGCGATACCCCAACAACTAATGATTCATAATTGTATTAAGTACATGGAGGAAGTCGTGAAAGGACAATCTGGATTGAGCAGCAGACACCCCATCAGGATGCCGCCGTCGATGGTGGCAGGCCGCCGGTAGGCAGCCGGCACCCGTCCGCGGCGGCACGACGATCTACTTGTTCAAAATTTCCGACCTTTTGCCGAGGCGGCAAGCGGTCAAAAATCGTAAAAAAAATGCCCTTTGCCGACCCTTTTCCGACTGCTGCCGACCGTCAGAGTCCGTAAAACAGTCGGAAAGATCTCTTTCCGACCCTCTGCCGACTCCTTATGCCGGCTTCTTTTCGACGGCGGCGCCGGCGCATTTACTGCATCTTTACGGCTGTTTGCCGACTGCTCGGCAAGGCAACTTTCCGACAGTGGCGCCGGCGCATTTAATGCTCATTTCCGGCTGTTTGCCAACTGCTCGGAAAGGCAAATTTTCGACGGCGGCGCCGGCGCATTTAATGCTCATTACTGGCTGTTTGCCGACTGCTCGGCAAGGCAACATTCCGACGGCGGTGCCGGCGCATTTAATGCTCATTTCCGCCTGTTTGCCGACTGCTCGAAAGGACCTCTTTTCGACGTCGGCTTCCCGATTCTCCCACAGGCGGCATCCGACTTCTTGCCGCCGTCGAAAAGTGGCCCTTTGCCGACTGGAAATCAACGCTTCAGGAAGGCAAAATTTTCATCAGGTTTCACATTAGTCTTGCCTAAGTCTTCCTCCATGCTATGGTTTCTCGACAAGGAGCACCCTTGCAAGTTCTTGAAGTATAATACTTGCATTTTTTTTGTGTGTCCCAGTATAAAATTTGTTCCTTTTTGCTTTTTTGCAGCACTCTCAGCGAAAAAAGAAGAAATTGAATGAGACATGGAAGTATTATATACTTTCAGAACTAGCAATTGTGCCCTTCATGAGAAATCATAGCACGGAGGCAAACTTAGGCAAAGCTACTGTAAAAAGTGGGAAAAATTTTGCCTTCCTGAAGGGTTGATATCCAGTCGGCAAAGGGCTACTTTTCGACTGTGGCAAGAGGTCGGATGTCGCCTGTGGGAGAATTGAGAAGCTGACATCGAAAAGAGGTCCTTTCGAGCAGTCGGCAAACAACCGGAAAGGCGCATAAAATGCGCCGGCGCCGCCGGTGGAAAGTTGCCTTTCCGATCAGTCGACAGACAGCAGAAAAGATGCGTAGCACTGCAATGAAAATCATGGCGGATTCCCACCAGTAATGTTGCACTCGGTACATACGCAGTACATTTCTACAATTCTCAGTACGATTTAAGTGCTATATAGAGGGAAAGTATCTGGGAATAACTTACAAATGCTTAAAAGCGAACTAAAGATAATAACTGAGCAGCTAATAATGAACGTTAAGAATAATTCAATTAACATGTCTGTGCGCCTAATGTGAAAAACTTATAACAGTCAGTACATTTTCCCCCTGAAAGCACATCTTTCACTATCACGGCCACTATGAGCAACACTGTTCTATGCAATCAAAATTTGCTAGTTGCAAACGCTTTCTTCGAAAAAAAAAAAAAAAAAAAAAAAAAGCCGCAGCAATCCGTATTGGAAAAGGATTTTAAACGTCAATGATTTTCTAAATTTTTTAAAGTTCAGGGGTCACACTCCCAATGGAAAATGAGATTTAAATAAAAATTAATGAAGTAAAAATTATAAATAAAAGTACTGTAGTAAAAGGTATGTGGTGGCGGAGAGATTCAAACCGAGCCTACACACACACACACACACACAAAAAAAAAAAGTTTACTAGTAAACAAGAAAAAGGTGGACAGTAACCAAGTTAGTTTGTCAATATATGGAAAACACAGACGTGTGTCCAAGCAGCCAAGCCAAAAAGGTTAACGAGAGAAGGTGATAGCAACCTTGCGTTACAGGTTAATATTGCTAGGTTACAGTGTAATAACTCACAGGGGTACGCTAACCGATCACGTAGTTACCACTATCTACCATAGCCTGTAACCGGTAACCTAGTTAGTATGTTGGAATAACCGACTGCTCGATTAATGAAACAGGATGCATCAACTGCAGTAACCGAGTATTTTGGTTAATATAACATATTCAATTACTTAAAGTAACCCATTTACTGGGTTAAAGTAATACGGTAGGACAAAAGTATAACCAAGTAGATCGGTTCATATAACAAATTAAATTATTTAAGATAACATATTTACTCGATTAATGTAATAAGGTAGGGCAAATGTTTAACCGAGTAGATCGGTTAATTTAACCTGTTCAGTTAATTGAAATAACCCGTTTACTCGGTTAATGTAATAGGGTATGTTAATTCTAGTAACCGAGTATCTCGTCTAATATAACATTCTTTATTAGTTGAAATAACCATGACTCAATTTGTTATAACCTCTTTTGCTTTGTTGTCCATATATGGACAAAGTTTCCAGGGTTAAAATTGTGTTTAACCTTAGTGAAGGTTAAAATTTTATGCCCAATTCTGAATTGTTCTCGCTTTATAATTCTTGAACCACTTAACGTAGCGATGTGAAACAAACGTTTATATACAAAACTAAATTTTTCTCTAATTTATAAAACCACATAAGGTGACGTACTTATTTTCAATATGAATCCGAGGACGGGGTCTTATACAGAAAGATAAAAGCATTGTTTAGAATGATTCAAAATGAATAATTGAAAACGTTAATTAATAATAGTATAAAAAAGGATTATCAATGCAATGCGAAATGGTAATTCCTTAATTTCCTATAGTAATTTGCTAATTAAAATTTGAAAAATTATTTCGGCTGCAACATAACAGATTTCTAAAAGTACAGTAGAGGGTCTATTTAATAATCCATAAAATTATGTTACTACCTTTCTGTATCATTTGAAGAAAGACGAAAAATGTATAGTTTTATAAAAGGGAAAGAATTTAGCTTTGTGGAATGGATTTGTTTCACGTCAAACTTCAGTGGTTCAACGGTTTATACTGGGACACATTTCTGGGTTCGACATAAAATCTTAACCTTAAAATCAATACAAAATTTTAAACCTGAAAAATATAAAGCACTTCATAGTCCTGTAAAATATAAAGCTTTTATAGTCC
This sequence comes from Thermobia domestica, assembly GCF_964235325.1. NCBI lineage: Eukaryota > Metazoa > Arthropoda > Insecta > Zygentoma > Lepismatidae > Thermobia > Thermobia domestica. Next base: position 115,293,447 of record NC_137467.1, read on the forward strand.
TGTAAAACACAGTAGAACAGGAGCTCTGTGAGTTTTTACACATTGTGAACAATATGAAACAATTGAAATAAAAGCAGAACAATGTTATAAAGAGTCATGATAGTATCCCACCGCCCTTAATGTGAATTCTACTTTCCATTTCCATACTGCATAGTTTTTGATATTCTGTTCAATTTACTGCAAATAGATGGTGAATATAAAATTAACTCGAAAAATTATTCACAGAGTCAACTAAACTAATTAAAATATAATGATACTGCAAAATATCCGTATAGCTCAGCCGTTAGGGATTATGTGTAGGAATCAAGCTTCAAATACTGGCCACAATGTTAAACATTTTTTCACTAGCAATTCCACGCCTGCGTCTCTGAATGCATTCATTTTCTTATACTACACTAAAAACAAAAATGTCTCTGCATTTGTTGTAACTTTGGTATTAAAAAAAAAAAAAGTGGCCGGAGCGATCACTTGTCTGCTTGTCCGGCTATGGTCGAAAGTGTGAGGCAATAATTTTCAATCCCCGATACTAATGCATCATGTATGTATTGTTGAAACCAGGGTCAAGGGCGCCGATCCTGGAGGACCTAGCCCCCCCCCCCCCAAAGCTCATGTGGGCTTTCTCGCATTGTGTTTATGAATATACCATATTTGGTATAATTTGAAAGCAATTTGTCTTTAAATCCCTATGTATGTCTTTGCATGTGGATGCCCCCTCCCCCAAATTTACAGAGAAATCGGCACGCTTTGCCAGGGTACAGCTTTACTTGTATCCAGGGGTAAAAGTGTATTTGAAAAGGTAGGGAGACGCATGAATTCCCCCGTACCTATCTTTACACATTGTAATTAAGTTAGAAAGTGGGGGGACGCCACGGATATTTCCTGGAAGTGAGGGGACGGCGTCCACCCGCATTGTCCACACTTTTACCCCTACTTACACCCATGACTATATTCGTAGAAACCAAACACTGAAATGCACTAAACACAAGTTCTAACGACTAAGCTATCAGTTCCAACTCTATGCCTTAAATATTTATTTAAATACACTTTAAAAGTGGAAATCATATTAAGATAAAATAACAATTAAGTAGGTAACTAATTGTTCATTTAATTCGTTTCTATATGATTTATACATTTATAATGAAACAGAAAAATGTGAGAAAATAATTTATATCGTAAGTGAAACAGCCACATGTACAGTAGGCCTATACTCATAGTGCATACCCATTATATAGAGAAAAAACGTTAATGGAGTCATTTACATAAAAAATGAAGTGTTTTAACATAATACTTTGCAAAGATCCTTTGTTTTAAAGGAATTCTTTAAGAGAATAAATGAAGGGAAGATCACAATTTTTTCTGGTCTATATTAGCACTAAAAACACACCAAATTGTATTAACAAAATACAATGCACATCGTATTAACTTATATACATTAGCCTATGTAATGAACCTTATCATCCAATAGAAGTTATATGTAATATACCTTCGGATGTACTACTATTTTTTTTAGAAACAGAAATTTGTAGCATTTCATAACATAGCCTTCATAGCCTTCATACAGTATGTAAAATCAGAAAAGCAAATATATATGAAGTGATTACAATGTTCAAAAAAGCACTATATTATTCTAAAGAATTCCTGCTATCCATATTTTTTCTTGAATAACTCCGCCATTTTTCTTTTTTAGCCCATTGATATATACGAGGAAATCTTCCTCTGTTTCTTTGAGATTTTAAGGGTTTTACTTGTTGTTATTTTTCTTCAGGTCTATTTAAATGTCTCTTACTTTGTGGAAATTAAATTCTTTGTTGTATGTTTTTAATATTCATATATGACATCTAATTTAAATAATAATATACTTATATATACTAAAAGATCATTTTGACAAAGCAAGGGACATTTAAATAGATATTCAAAAGAAATCAGTAAAATCAGAACAAGGAAAAGGAAGAATACTTCCCCTACAGATCAATGGGATAGAAAAGAAAGGAGGCGATGGTACTGAACCTCACCGTTAAGGAGCTTGTACTCTGAGAAATATAATTACACTTTCTCTCTTAACTGATTCCACGAAAAAAAAGTTAAGAACAATATCAAACAACAGTTGTCTTTATAATTGAAGAAAACTTCAAACCTATGAAATAGTAATGTAGAATTTAAATAGCTCAGAATCAGGATTGTGAAAATATAGAGAGATACAGAAAATTTTACAACACTGCATAGGAAAGATGAAGTAATAATAAGAAAACAATTTAACGACAAAAACTGGGATAGGGAGACTAAGGTAATATTGGCAAAACAAAAATCAATTTCAAAACCGTAATTCTCAATATTCGCTTGAAAGGTAAGTGATGACCATCATTCCCGTGTGATTTGAAATAAACCGCATTAAAATGGGAAATTTTTTACATATGTTATGATTGAATGAAATTCACCCGTTCTAAAAGGAAAAAAAAACTGTAGTCCCACATATATCCTACCACTCTTCACAAATATCTTTAAGGATGTTAGTACATATGATTTTTGTCAATACTCTCCGTTAGTGGCGTAGGGAAGGGGGGCCCAGAGAGGCCGGGCCCCCCAAAGAGGTCCGACAATGTAGTTTGATGTTTGTAATTTTTTATATATTTTTATGTTTATATATTTTTTGTTTGGAGGTTTTCCATATGTACCTATAACAGCACTTGCCCCCCCCCCCCAAACACACATCCTGGCTACGCTACTGCTCTCTGTGGGTCTTCTTCCATTGCAACACTTCTGTCTTTCTTGAGCAACATTTCCCCTTGCTTCCAGAAATAAATGAAGTATCTAAAATAGAACAAATATAATGCTTTGTAAAATATACTCTTCAATGTGTACGGCGTTGGCACATCACGTATATTTATCACAATCGAATATATACTTCATCACACCAAAACCAAACCAAACTACACAGTGTAATAGACCTTGTTGCAATGAACCGGCTTCAACGCTGTATGTTACAAGAAAACCTGTAAGAGTAATGAAAACTATAGTCACTGATGAAGAATACAATTACGTCGAAACAGTTAACTTTTACTTAATCTTTATTACAACAGTACGGTCGCCACCCCAAATGAGAATCAGAAAAGAAAAATCCTGCCGTATATCCAATGGTAGGAATCGGAGTTTCTTGAGAAATCTTTGAAACATTACCTTGAAGCTGCAAGTTAAACAATAGATCCCTAAGTCCCTCACCAGACAAAAAGATGTATTAAAATAGAATATTATATTTAGTGAAGATAGCATTATATTACTTTGAAACAGAACTTCGATACGCGTCAGGGTTTAGCGACACTATTGTATTGGCAATTGAGAATTTTGTATTCGGCTGAATACAAAATATTACATCTTAAAATAAAACCTTGTTAGTGGAACAAATAAAATGCACATATACTTAAATAAACTACAGGTAAAATCGATCAGGTGGGCAAAAATGATAAAAGTTTCAAAACAAATACATTTTATGTTCTGCTTAAACACATATCGAAAGAATTCAATCGAATGAACATAACTTTGAGAAACGCTAAAAAAAAAAAAAAAAAAAAAAAAATCAAAACTATAACTCGGCAGCAGAGACTCCAACATTTAAAGAATAAGACATAACACATAAACCGTATTACGTTATTAAAAGAACATATTTAATATACATCAACGGGAGAACCACGAGAAAACCCACGCACACGGTGTTTGTCCACCACAAAGTTCACTTGGCGGGGGCAGTTAAACCAGCCAACCCTGCCCTCAACAGTGAACAAAAACATTTCCAAGGGCCTCAGGTTGAAGTGTGCGAAGGCCCGTGTACATAATCTTTCAACTCGCCACTTTGCCAAACGTAAGACGAGCTGCAGGAGAAATTGTATGAAAAGTATCTGGCGGGTTACAAATGGAAAGTCATATATCCATATCACTGCTGGTAGTCAGATTCGGGCGACCACATACCGTGATCAAGGATGTTATAAAATAGATGATCTGCCTATACGTATCTTCATCCTGTGAACTCAATGAAGGCAAAAAACAACCACGCATCGTTTGAGCCGGTACGTTTGATTGGCTACTCTCGTTTCCGCCATGATTGTTGGCTCGAAACATTGCCATCTTAGTGACGCGAAGCGGGCAGAGTAGGTGTGGCGAAACTGTAACGTATGGCTTCACGATTTTGTTGTATGGGCAGAATCCTCAATTTTATGACATCCTTGACCATGACATTGACGGCAAACGGCGCAGCAACTTTGTTTGTCAGTGCAGGGAGTTTCCCTCGTGGATTTATGGTTGTTACGGGATTCGGATATGAGGGTACGTTGATGATACGGAACGTCGAAGAAAACCTGAAGGTGGATGCCAAATACTTCCAAGAATCCATTCTGATATTTACCTACTGGAGAGATATCCCACAATTGTATCTAACAGACGCGAAACAGGTGATGACCCATATGGACAAGGCTTTGACTTATACGGCCAGAACATCACTACGTTTTAATGAGGAAGTGGCAGAGGAATTAGGTATTCGCGTCATTCTGTTTGAGACATTTGCTGTATTCTGTTTGAAAAGTATTTTGCTGTGACTTTTTTCTTACAAATTATATAAAATCAAAATTTAAAAAAATCTTTTACTTTTACCTCCCACGTATATGCTGACTAGGCTAAAGGAGACGGCGAAAATGAGAAATGAATAAAATGGTAGAAAGAAGAAAGTGGGAGGAAAAGGAAGAACCCGAGGAAACCCACGCACATGTTTTTTCCCAACACTAAGTTCACTTGGCAGGAGCAGGGTTGGAACCAGGAATCCCATGCACCAGAGATGAACGCTCTACCACTGAGCCACAGCGGCCCGCAAAAAATCAAAATAAGACAGTCTGGTGCAGGTGTAGTTTTGTTGCACTACATTTTGGAAGATTTACAGGTAAAATTCAATACTTTCCATGAAAAGACATGTTTATAAGGAACGAATTTCTACAGGTAACTTAATTACATACAATGTAATACAACTGTATCTTAGGTTTACTAATGTTAAATCATTACAAGTGCTTTACGACGAACAAAACAAATGAGTGCATATGAAAAATGGCTCTATTAGATGCTATTCTTCACGGGCGGCAATTTCTGCACCGTGTACACCGGCATCATATTTCTGCGCAGTATTTTGTTTACAAGTGGAGAGTTACTAATATGAAACCAAATCACGTGCTATTGAAACTCGATCATTTTCAAAACGCACTTAATTCCACTACCCTCACCTCTGCATGTACCCACTATCGCTGACGCGCCTGCTCCCTTCGGACGTATTCCCGCGCGGGCCCACCAGCTTCGCCCTATTAGACTCGGTTAGATAACATTCGTGCTATTTAGTGGCTATCCAGCACAGATTGATTTTTGCGCTATTTTAATGTTACATATCTGGAAGCCGTATTTATACGCAAATCGTAAAAGAATTGTAATTTTTCAACAATTATTTCTAGAGGTCCCCTTGAATATTGTTTATGCCAAGTAAAATATATTTGGCCCAGTGGAAACCGTCTAGGGGACAATAAAAAGGAAAATGTTGAAACAATTATAATTTTTCAACAGTTTTGTCTAGTATTGCGCCACAAGTAAATTTGTACACAAGAGCGTTTATTCACTACTTGATTTCTCCTGTATTTTTTTTTTCAATTGGAAATTTTCGCTCACATATGAAACAAGTACTGCAGTATATAACCTAGTAGATCTTAGTAGGTTACTAAAAAGACACTAAATACTAGAGAATACTAAAAAACATAAACGTTGTCGTGGCACTAAGAATTATGAGAAATGTCCCACGTTTCTCTAAGATAATTATCTTTGCTTTTTGTTATTTAGGCTTAAAACATGTACAAATTCGAACTTGCGTTCGTGCAGGTTTACTTTTGCCGCACCACCCGGAATAATTGATGAAAAATTATAATTATTTCACCAATTTTCTTCTTATTGCTTCTAAAATATTTCCACATGGCGACATGAAAATATCACACCTGGCATACATAAAACTATTAACTGGTTCTTACAACCAAATTGTCCTTTAACCTCCAGTTGTTTACTTATTATATTTCTCAGTGTACTACTCACCGCGCTAATGTTTTTCCCCTCAAGTACGGATTTCTGCTTGGAAATAGCGTACTTTTTATGGTATTATAGGGGTGCTGCCTGTATACCACCTCGCTTTATTAAGTACTTTTGCCATAAGAAAACATTGCGGGTCACTTTTGCACTCTATTATGCAACAACTATTCACAAAAAGACAAAATAGAGTTATCACCTCTAGCAGTAAGCCGGAGCTCTTAATCTAAAAATTATCCAAACTAACCTAACCTAAATTTGGAACCTACTGTATCACAGGACCAATTTGAAAATCGAAAAAAAATGTACCAAAACGTACTCCAACCGGTTCTGTTTGGTTGGATTAGATTAAGTTACGTTCGATTACTTTACATTAGGTTAGGGGCATAAAAACTACAGTGCAAAAAAAACACAAACAAACCTGTGCTAGTCAGGGGCAGATCCAGGACGGACTTATGGGGGCGATAGGTTGTAATACTACTTAGAGGTACTTTTTAAGAACTCAAGACTCTGGAATGGGTCTTATTTATATATAAAATAAGAAAGTTACCTCTTTTGGGAGGAAAGGCGATTGCCCCAATCGCCCCCTGGATCCGCCCCTGGCGCTACTTGGCCACTAAAAAGCAAAAATTCTATATAACTGAGTCACGGCAGGGCAAAGCTGATGGGCCCGCGCGGTAGCGCGGGGGTATCCGAAGGGAGAATGTGCGTCAGCGACTTTGGGTATACGCGTAAGCGAGGGTAGTGAAAACATGTGGGCTTTGGTAATGATATATATTTCAATATAACTTGTTATGGTTTCATACTAGTACTGCTTCAGTTGTAAACATAAAATACAGCTTTCGCACACTGTGCAGAAATACATTGCCGTACTCTTCGGTTGAGTTAGAAGCCACTTACATTAAAAACTAAGTACTAAGTACTTTTACTTTTGCAATTTCAAGATGAAAATCGTGTACTACAGTTTCTTAACTGTCGCTCGTTTTTTTAAATAAAAAAATAAAGGGCCATTCCACGCGAAAGTGAGCCTGAACCCAAATTTTCGAAAACTGTCAAAACCAATGCATTTTTACATATGAAGTAAATAGAACGAAATTTACTTTTCCACAAAGAGAAACTTATTTATACTTAGAATTCACGTAAAATTTTAAATCTAAGTAGTGAATTTGTAACTTGTCAGCTGCGAGGAAATTTTTTATTCTTGTTATCTGCAACATTTTACGGTAATTTGTGCATGTTTGGCTGAAGTAACTTCGAGCTATTCAAGATGCTTCTCTTTGCTACAAGCTGCAGTTGAAAAAGTGTTTACAGGATTAAAATTTTTTATAATATCATTAAAGATATAAACGTCAACTTGAATGTCCTGCCCGTGACAGAAAACTACCAAAAGTTATTGTACTGAACTACTAAATTTGAGAATGTGGTTCGTACTTAGTAGAAGTAACAATTTGCATGAGCAATTCACATTTACCAAATTTTGGACTAATGCTAATAATATATTTCGATTTATTTCAATTTGAAAACTTGTCCTGCCCGTGACAGTGGGCATGTCGTTGGTGAGAAAGTTTGTGTACATTGGTTTTTCATGATAGAAAATGATTCCATGTGTACTAAAATAACGTTTTCTAATCATGAACATTATTTACTTAAATAGAGGATTATCTATTACTGTCAGTATGATGTTTTAACGTAAAATAAGTGTCATATAAATATTATCATTAGCGTCAACTTTTTGTTCATTTCAAGGGAGAAGTGGATGGGATTCGAGTACGTACAAGAAGGATGGAACTTTGTGAAACAAAAGAAAGTAATTGTAGAATGTGCTGCTGATTTCGTAGCAGCTTTAAGCTCTTCGTTTCAAAATATACTGTTTTACTACTATCATTAGCAGAAATTAAAAAAAAAAAAAGACGCTTTGAATAAAAGGCGGGAAAATGCTCTTTTCAATTGAATGTCTCCAATCAAAACACTCTTTTTTTCCTGCAATTTGACAACGAAAATTGAGTAGTTCGTTGGACTTTTAAATCAGAGCTTCATCCGTGTAAAATCTTTAAATTCCTAACAGACTTTTAATCAGATTTTGAAAATTATGATTCCGAAAGCCATGAAGCTATCCTGAGCGACGACTTACTTGCATGTTAACAAGGCTTGTGTTAGGCCAGCTGTTGAAGATATAACACAAGGAACATTTTTGTTGATGAAATTTTTCTCTAGTGGACAAAAAAAGAAAGCATAGACATGCAACTATCGCACATAGCCCAGTGGAAGAGGACGAAGAAATCAAGAAAATCCGTATGAAGACCGTAAGCGCGGTAAAATTTTCAAGACTGTTGAAGATGTGTCTTACATGCAATTCAATCAAATAATACCTGTAATACCAGCAGTGCCATGGCGTTGGGGGGAAGGGGCGAGCAGGGCGACGGCCCCGGGCGTCAAAGTATGGGGGCGCAAAATTCAGAAGGAAAAAATAAAAGATATATAAAAATGGAAGGAAAAAGTATTAAATAGTGCTCAAAATCAAGGAAAAGCAGGGTTTATTTTTGAAAATTTTCTTACGCATGGCGCCAACCATGTGACGCTTTGCGGCTGGTCTGTCGACCTCACTCATATTTACGGGGGCGCCGTCGTATAGTCTCGCCCGGGCGCTGATTTTCCACGGCACGGGCACTGGATACCAGCACCTATTCTACTGTTAGACAGTGTTTTGTACTAAGTTCCCTACAAGGTGGGTGTAAATGGGCAAATAAAACCATTTCCTGAAGTGTAGGTGGTTAGAAATAAGTGTACTATATATTTTTATTTTATGTGATAAAACTGAGCCCGAAGTAAAATAAATAGAATTATTTGTGTACAATGATATAACAGAACAGCAGAAATTGACTCATATTCGATTTTATTTCAGTTTTCAAATCATTCTTATTGAGATTTTGTGTGTTGATTCACACGGTGTCCTGCCCGTGACAACCATGTGTCCCGCCCGTGACACAGTAAAGTTGAATTTTTTTATTAATATAAATATTCGGCAAATTTCTTTTAAGTGAAGTTTGGTAAAAAATTTAATCATTTATACGTTTCCGTTTAAATAAAAACATTTTGAGCTAAGAATTCACAGAGTTCTGTAACATTCACTTGTGTGTCGAAAGTCACTTCTCTTTTTTGTCCCCGCCCGTGACAGACGTTTAGGAATTAATATTTTCTACTCTAAACAGAAAAAAATACTGAAAACATCAGCTGCATATACACCTAAGTCTGTACTGCTCATGTATCATACAAGTAGCAGAATTTATGTTGTATTTTTAGAAATATACAACTTTAAAGCATCAAAAGTGTAGTGTAAATGTCCTGCCCGTGACGATGGAATGGCCCTAAATGAAATCTTTAAGAAACTGTAGTACACGATTTTCTTCTAGAAATTGCAAAAGTTTAGTTTTTAACTGAAGTAGTACTAGTATGAAACCATAACAAGTTATAGTGAAATATATATTATTACCAAAGCCCACATGTTATCACTACCCTCGCTTACGCGTATACACACCGTCGCTGACGCACATGCTACGGTGATGAGTAATGAATGAAATGACGGAATGAAGAAAGTGGAAGAAACGGGAGAACCCCGAGGAAACCCAAGCATATGGTGTTTGTCCACCACAAAGTTCACTTGGCGATGCCTGGGATCAAACCCACGACCCCAAGTACCAGAGGTGAAAGCTCTACCACTGAGCCACCGCGGCCCCTACGATTGTAATCGAGTTCTTGATATACCTTAGGGGGTCCGTGAAGGTAAGCAGAAAGATAACAAATAGAATCGAAGTTAATAAACAGATTGGTCTAGGTAGTTCCATTTAAATCACTTTCTTTGATGCCCCCCCCCACAAATTTTTATGCAGAGACGCCAGTGCGCGGGAACATACTATAACCGAATCTTTTTCATGCGCAGCAACAAGTAACATATGGAACACAACATATAAAATTTATGACAGTTTGAAATGTATATGCATAATATTTCATGAACTCATCACATGTATATACTGTAGATCTTCGCACATGGAATACTTATGTCCAGGTTAATATTTAGTTTTGTTCGTCGTCTTCCCCACCAGGTACACTTATACATAACTTGAAGTGCCAATGAATGAATATTTTTTATACGAAACAATTTTTTCCACTTGTAAACTCATCTTTACTTGACTATAATAATCAACGAACTTTGTTTTCAAATAGTTCACCCACACTGCATCACCATGTGACAAATGAAGGACGCGAACCGAACATACAGACAGCGTGACCAGACTACGATTTCTCCAATCTCCGCTCTTCGGCGGTAAAGGCGGCTAGGCGCCTGTCCGAGCATCTTTGCCGAGATCGACCCGTCAGCTGTTTGCCGTCTTCTTCCAAAATGTTTGTTAAGGATCCTCTCGTACTTATAATTTAATTTTAAATATTTACTTCTCATATATCCTTTACGTGCAGTCCCTTCACTACATTTCTTTTCATTCATTTACCCTTTTTATGGTCGGCACGCCGTCAACGTTTCGACGTCGTTATAACCATTACTTGTCGCTGTCGTTCCGTCCTCTTTATGCCAACTTTCTGCCGACTCCGTTTTCAAAAGACATATTTTATGGAATTAGTGCCCACCCACAAGAAAAACCTTCGGACAGTTTCAATTTTTACTTCATCATTAAAGAAGATACAGGCTCTATTCATTTTCCAAAATTTGACTCTTTGCCGCTGGTACGCGTTATTGCAACTTTCGCCGACGTCGTTTTTCAAGAAACTGCCTTCAGTCTCTTTTTGCAGTCGTCGTCCGACTGTCTGCCGACTGTTTCGAGAAAGCTTTATACGAGGGATGTATAAGCCCTAATTCGTATTTTAAAGCAACAAATTACCTTCTAATTCTCTTCGTTTTCTTTTGGTGAACGAATCTCTTTTTGCTCGTCGCGGTCGAAAATCGAGCGGAATGACGCCGGTGTCCGGCGCCGGCAATCCGACCGCGGCTTCTGGTCGGCATGGACAAATTGTCCGACTATAGGCGGCAGGATCCTGATGGGGCAAATACAGAATTAGAATCAGATGAGGAAATTATACTTTTCTATTTTCACAAATACTATTGACGTTGGTATTGTCAACGGACATGTAATTTTTTGTATGACAAATGAGATGATTCCTCTTCTTCAATTTCGTAGAGAGATAACCCAAATATTTTTATCCTTTAGTCCGCTAACCCAGAAACCTCTGACGACCGGCTTCACGGAAGACAAAATTTGTTAGAGATATAGCGGAAGCAATGAGGAGAAATCCAGCTAAACATTCTTTACAAAGAACAAACGAAAGGATGAAACGAAAGCGTGCACTGTGGAAAATTAATTTAAGGAAGGAATGCACAAGATGTAATGTTGGTAAGCACAAGGAATTGCTTTCAAATTTTTCACAAGAGTAAATAAAGATTAGTAACAACTTTCGACAAGAGACCTTAGCGGAATTACTTTTACCTATGTTATATTTTTCCTCTAATTGTTTCTTTGGGTTTATTCACATGTATGTTTACATTCGTTTGTTTTTGGTCATTTGTAGATTGTTTGTTATTATTGAGTATTCTTGTATGTGTATATATGTTCAATTTAAATAATAACAAAAAGCATTTCCCTATTGTTGTCAACAAAAATATCAACACTAATAAAAATATTCATATGATCCTTGATTCCCATTTAAGGATAATGTGTATACAGAGGGTTCTAATCAATAAAAACTTTAAAAATTCTTACATCTATTTCTTTCCCAGTTGTAAAATTAAAACACGTCTAACGAATAACGTTTGTTGAAAATAAATGAAGGCTGTAAATGAGATGATATCCAAATAAGGAATTACTCTCAAAAGTATTAACTATACAATTTGTAACTAAAAAGATCGTGCCTTCGGTAAACATATACTTTAATTTGGGCTACGATCATTTTGAGTTTGTAGACTGATCCAAAATTATTCCTGCAAATTCTCTTTCTTACTATCAGATGGTATCTGCCAGTTACACCTGTTAAATTTAACTATAATAAGAAGTAACACATTTCAACATAAGGATTAGTCACTGCATAAATACTATTCTACCACAGAAAACAGACTTTTCGTACTGTGATGCCAAATGACGGATGTATCTGCTAAAGGATACATCTAATTGCGTGAGTGAAGCAAATACTGTCTCTCAATCTTCATTTTATGGGCTAGCAAAAGTTGCTTCATTTCAAACTTTCTTCAACTTCGCAAATAAGTGAAAATGCCGTAACTGTAAATCAAGGCTGTAGGGTGAATAGGTGTGTCTCCCAACTGCATGTTATAGACTTTAATATCAGAAACTATAACAACACTCCTCTCAGAGGTGAAATGGAGCCTGAGGCTCTACTTTAAAAGTGAACTTTTAACATTATGATGTTCATATTTTAAATTATGAACTTACACTTGTTTCGTGTGCAAACTATTTCAGTATAAAGCACTACTTCTTCCATTTAGAAAACATTAGGCCAACAAGTCCGTTCTGAATTTTAAAATTGAAATAATTGACATTGTGGGTGATATTAGATATTCTCCGTTAAACCTTAGAACGAATTTTATTGCATATTGGTTTTGCTTAAACTTTCAGAGGGGAGGTCAAGTGTCATCTTTTATGCAATTGCAGGAAAATAACAAGATTGTGTAGTAAATATTTGAATTTCCCGGGTTACTCAAACACACCATCATTATCATAATAATAATGATTAAAATCATTCCCTCAGTAAGTAAAAAGGACATCTAGCATTTTCGTAATTGCTATTTGGTCAATGCTCAGCAGAAAATTATTTTATGAGTTTGCAGACTGAACCGAAACTATCACACAAACAAATGGACAGCATAAGATGACTGAGCTTGTTTTGTCTTCCTGAGTTATTGATGGTAAGATTCCCGATACATTGGTAGGAGAATTTGTTGTCTCCAATAATGCAAGATTATTAATGTATCGATAAGCATTGGTGGTCACACATCACTTCAAGATTTCAACAACCTTAAAGATATTCATAGTGATTGAAGAGTAGCGTTGTTTTACTGTTTCAAGGGACTTCAATGTTACTGCTTCCTATAAATTTCGATGTTTACTATTCTCTTCATGCTCTGTCCATCATCTCGATTGCTTCAGGCTGTCCAGGGTAGGATTGCTGCCTAATATTTTCGTCACGTTAAGCCTCAGCATTCCACATCCATACATTTTAAATCAATAGTGACAATAAATATTCGTATAAAGATAAGAACTACGAAACTTATATCTAGTTTATATTATCAGTCACGTATAACTCAAATAACACATGTTTATAGGAAACAACTTCCCTAACCCAGATCTTGGTATAACCTTTATGTTTATTATAGTTTTACAATATGAAGAGAAATTTAGACGTTTAATAATACTCTGGTCTGAAAATAACATATGTCCCTAGTCAAAAGCTATAACCAGTTTTACTTATAACTATATTTTTCGATCAGCGTGGAATCATTTGCTGATCACGTCATTTATTTCTTGATAGGGGAGACTTGGGCATATTGTCACAAGGGGCACGTTGTCATAATAGCAATTTTGTAAAAAGCGCAAACGTTAGCGAACCGGTGTTGCTTTTTTGTTTACCTACTAGATGCCACTACTAACGGTACTCGTCCTGAACAACAATGCTGCGTCAGTTGAAGTTTGTCTATTGTCAGTGCCGGAGTGTAAATTTTTCGAGTCTTGGAATTGCTGTTTTGTGTGTTCGTGAAATCGGGAGAAGTAAGTATTTTTGTGTGTGTTATGTAGGTCAGAAATAAAGCTTCATAATATGTTACTCAAAATGCGCCTAACCTCTCGTTTAGTACATATATTTTGTAAAAAGAGGAATGGCAATGCGTGGGGCAAGTTGTCACAAATAAGACGGGGCATGTTGTCACTGTGACAATGTGCCCCACTGTGCGTTATGTATGATTTCTCACTTTCTCACTCTCCTCATTGAGTAAAAAGTTATCTCTGTTTTGCAGATGGTGAGAACATACAAAAGAAGACAGAAAAGGAAGCACCACCAATGGAAGACCTACTGGCTGCAGCAAGAAACGACAACCCCATATCAATACGTAAAGTTGCTCAAGAATTTCATGTCAACTACAGAACATTGGCAAGGTTTTGTGTACGTGTTACAAACGGCGAACTACAGTCCAGAAATGTTCATTTACTCAACATGTAACAGAAAATTTTCGGAAGACTAGGAATAGTTACTAGTATCATACTAAAACAAGCTCCGAACATATACTTTGGACTCACGACAAAAGAGGTTCCCGATTTGGCTTAGTACTATGCAAAAGCGCTAGGAAAGAAGTACCCGGAGTCGTGGAACAAAAATTCCATTGCTGGCCCAGACTGGTTTCCAGGCTTTCTGAAAAGACATTGTGATCTTCCTATAAGAACTTCCGGAGCAACCAGCTTTGTACCTAAAAAACAATGTCGACGAAGGTCCAAAGAAGATTACGATTCTTCTTCAGAGAACGACGATACATTCTGTTTGGTCTATGTCGATCCATACAGTGAAAGTACATGTAGCGAGAAGTGGATTCAGTGCATTCTATGTAACGAATCGGCCTACGAAAAGTGAGGGACGCAGAACTTGTTTTACCTGTGTATTAACTGTGACTCTGACGATGACCTCTAGGTATGACACTTTGTAGAAGCAAAAGGATAAACATTTTCAAACTAGGTTGTGGTGGGTACTGATAGAACACAACTAAACTTTGTAATAATATTTACACCTCTTCCAGCTATACAGTACTCCTATCATAGGAATTCGTTTGCAATTTATAAACTACAATCAGAAGCAAATTGAATGCCTTGGTAAATTTTGTGTAGGCCTATTAGAGATATAAGCTGTCATTTGATAATTTTGTTCATTTTGTTATGACATTTCAGTTTGTGGTTTTGATTCCTTAGCTATGAGTTAGTTCTGTTTTCATGGCAGTTTTGTTTTTCCTACAAAGCTTGATGTAACAATAAATCTTTTATGTAGAGAAAATATAGGCTACAAGTTATTTTGCTTTCCTTCCTGTTTAACTAGTATATTTCCCCTTTCATTTAATTATGTTTTAATTCTCTTTCAGACGCTAAGTATTTAATGCTAGTAACATTTACAGTCATCTTTGCATTAGTTGCATTAATAATATCTACCTACGTATTTCTGGAAACTGCCACTAGAATAACATGTGACAATTTGCCCCATATATTGTGACAACTTACTTAACATGTGGTATACATTGTCACAGCTGTATTGATCATAAAACATAGTACATAGTCAGGTTCAGGAGAAGTTACATTGGACAGTGAAATACATGTTATGCATAAGATAACCATATGTGCATACCAAAACTTATAATTTTCAGCCTTACATGAGCGTCACAAAAGAATAAAATGTGAAAATTGTGACAATGTTGTAATGCACTAACTCACACTAACGCCCTCCATGGCCAGATGTCATTAACTGTTCCAGTGTTATTTTGCTATTGACGACTTTGAAGATGTTGTATCAGGATCTTTTACTGCTTCATTAAGACAGACAACAGAAAACATCATCTAACGTGCAAAGAGTTAGGCGCTAGCATAAGAAAATATAGGCGCAGAATTCTCTACGGAAAAATGTTCCATTCTCACACTCAAAGATCTTAGCCTATGGCCCAGTAACGGAGTCGCCGATATTCCCCTTCTTTGTCGAAGAAAAAGTATAGGTTCGAGGTAGAGATGGATGGTACGAACCGGCAATCTGAATTTCACAACGCAAGGTAAGATAACACGAAACCTTTACGGATTATATTTGGCTTGTCATCAATTCGTTCAAATTTTAATATTTTTATCTTGCAGATTAGTAGAATGATATAATTAAACTGTTTGTATTTACAGTGAATGTAAACTTCGTCGAATAGCTTTTAGTTAGGTTATATCATAGTAACTTAGTTGGTTTCAGTGATAACGATATTTTACTATACCTTTATTTACTTTTATTTATAAATATATATGTATATTTTAATGATTTCTCTTTTTTTCCTCAGCTCTACCAAAGGATTTCACGTCGCGCATTTTGGATCCTGTACAGTACTAAGTGGTAAGTATTCATTTTTCCTTTTGTAATTAATATATATTTCTTGCTTTTATATATTTTATTCATAACTCTTTTCTCGTATTAACTATATATATACTTACTTTATATTCATATATCTTCTTTCTTTAATATATAAATCAAATATCTATATTCTTTATTATATTTACTTTTCAGGTTCATCAGCTTCCACCGTAGTCATTCCTGCTAGATTCCGATTAAGGAACACGTGTGAATATAACACTATTGTTTGAATTGTTTCCAGAAGATCACACCCTAGTACGTTAAAACATAAACTAGTTGAATCCATATAATTCGTGTGTACTGATATCACAGGTATATTACTGAAACATAACCTCAACCACTCTTATTATGACAGTAAGATATTCTATCATATAATACACTCGTTTATTTTATTTGTTTATGTATATAAACGAGGGTCATTACGAAAGTTTTGAGATACGCATTGTTGTGGCACAGTATTTGAATTCCAAGAATTGCGTTCGGTAGTGGTATCCAGAGCGAAGAAGCGAAGCAAGTTTCAACTCGCCTCGCTTATCGGCGTGCTCATATCGCCTTCACTTGTTTGTTAATGTGAGCAGTATTCGACTGTCTAGAATGGAGCTCGAAAGGGAACATTTTCGGGCAATGATCCTTTGCGATTTCAAAAGTGGTTTGAACGAGACACAAAGCCTTGACCATTTGCAGGGGGCATTTGGGGACCTTGCTCCTTCCCGTGCTACAATTTTTCGGTGGTTTGGTGAATTCAGAAGAGGCCGGACATCGCTTGAAGATGAAGAGAGAGCTCAACGTCCATCTGGGCAACAGCTGTGTCAGATGAAAACATTGCCGCTGTGGAACAAATGATTCGAGAAAATCCTCGAACAACTTTCAAGGACATTGAATCTACAGTGAACATTGGATCGCGAGCAGTAACAAAAATTCTTCATGATCATCTTCGGCTCAGGAAGGTTTCATCTCGTTGGGTGTCTCACACTTCGACTGAACAGCAGAAGCGTATGCGTGTGGAATGGTGTAAGAAATGCTTGCAAGATTTGATGCAGGCAATTTTCGACGCGTCTCTGACATTGTTACTGGTGATGAGACTTGGATCTATCAATTTGGCCCTGAAAATAAACGGCAGTCTACAGTTTGGATCTTTCCAGACGAAAATCCACCCACGAAAGTGAAGCGACCGCGAAAGTGTGGGTAGGAAGATGGTCGCAACTTTCTTCTCCAAATCTGGCCATGTTGCAACTGTTCCACTTGAAGAACAAAGGACTTTTACTCCTCAGTGGTACACCACTGTTTGCTTCACAAAAGTGTTCCAGAAGCTTCGGGAACGGTGTCCAAGAACTGGATTGCGTGGGATCCTGCTTCATCATGACAACGCGTCCGCACACATCACAATTCAGTTTTTAGAATCTACGGAGATCAAACTTATGACTCATCCGCCGTATAGCCCTGACCTGCCCCCTTCTGATGTTTTTCTGTTCCCCAGGATCAAAAATCGCATGCGTGGGATGAGATTTTGCAGCCCTGATGAAGCTGTAGTGGCTTACGAGAATGAACTTTCAACACTTAAAGAAAAAGACTGGCAACACTGCTTCCAAAAGTGGTTTTCGAGGATGCGAAAGTGTGTACAGTGTAATGGTGAATACTTTGAGAAAATGTAAGTGTTAAATTGATTTTAATTATGTAAGTTATTTCACATCTCAAAACTTTCGTAGTGACCCTCGTATATATATATATATATATATATATATATATATATATATATATATATATATATATATATATATATATATATATATATATATATATATATATATTTCTATCTGAAGACTATCTTCATCGTAAACTTGGAATTTTGAAGAAAGTAATTTCAACTAATATTATTTACTACACCATTTACTTATGGTGGTAAATATGATAGGGAGAAAGAGGGAAAGCCTCTCCCGAATATATTTTAACTTAATGATCCATAATTAATTGATGCGTGCAGTTTTACTATACGGATCTACAATATAAGTAGTAATAAGAGTAGGAGTAGGGGTAGGGGTAGGGGTAGCAGTAGGAGTAGGAGCGGGTTAGAAGCCTGCAGGAGCTCGTTGGGTTCTCTTCTCGACATAAAATGGGCAAATTAAGACTTGCCCAAATTTTTTCGTATACTTTGCAATCTATGGATCCGTATAGTAAAACTGAACCATTTGATGTACTTTCTCATCAATTAAAAGATTTAATTAAATTTCTAATTTTACCTTTGTATTTTTTAAGTTTTAAACTCACTCCACAGAGGATAGCTTAACCTTATTTTACGAATCACGTAGCGTTTCATCATTCTCTTTCAATTCGTAACTAATAACATTTGTTTTATATTTCGCTTTGAAAAATTTAGTTCCCCTTTAGATTTAAATCATGAACTACAGATCATAATGCAAATAGCCACTTTCCAAATATTATGCAATGTAATGAGGTGCAGAAATGAAATAGCCGCGCGTTAGAATGTGCCCCGGTATTCCCTAATAAGTAAGAAAGATAAATATGTAATGTACCATTACAGTGTGTAATTAATTTTTTGGAGAGGTCCAATATTTTTTGAACATACTGTACTATGCGATTTTTTAAAATATATTTTTGGTTACATGTAGGCCTAGTATATTCATTAGTTCTTTATTTAAACCAAAATCAATGTGGAAGCTTTGATACAATCCAGTAGGAATTATATTTCGATGAATAATATCTTTATTTATGCATTATTTTAAAGTAAATCCTATATATGGGCATTTCAAATGGATGATTATGGACATTATACACTTTAATGCTATATAAAAACATACGCCCGCAATTGGACAGAAATTCTTGAAATTATCTACCAATCTGGTATTTGGCAGAATAAGTTAGGCCCCCTTCGTCCCTCTGAGATGCCAATATCCTCCCAAAATTCCGTTTTCATCCAGTTTTTACTATTTTCTATTTCTTCCGCCGCCAAAACGCTTTGTTCTGATTGTGACTATTTCCGATGATCTCGAATTAAGGCGCGATTATTCTCATTCTCTACTTGGAACAAAACTGAACCAGACCACGTCTGTTTTCGCTTACGAAATATTCAGGATTTTCAAATAGAAACGCAGTAAATCGAGGTAAAATTAGTTCTATTTAAGAAATGACCCACCCAGTTAACTTTTGAGAGATTAAATGTATTGAAATTCCATCAAAAACAGTTAAAAAGTTGACGAAATATGGAATCTCAAGTTAAGGACGCCATGATGGCATCTATAAGTTACTGTGGACAGGAATAGCATCAAAGTGCTTCGATATTAGTGTTGCGAATATTCAAAATTTACGCATCAGTGATTTAAACATTTAGATATTCTTTCCACCCTTCCAAATTGGTGTAAAGTACGATAGGCCTGTCCACTTATAGTTCTGTGTATGTAGCTTACGTGATTTTTTTGTACATGGCAGTATATGATTCTACTGTAGTTAGGATGATTCTTATTATGTCAGTGTAAAAGGCTAACAAAGACTCTCATTTATTCCAGAATTGACAAATGGGTTGAACGATTTTTCATTAGGTTCTATTCCCTTCAAGAAAGGGAATCTTACCATTAGTAGTTTTAATATGTCCTTCATGGGGTATTAAAAGTATTTGGAAAACCATGATTTAATTAGTACATAGTAGAGCCCAGTATTGAACTGGAGATATCAGAGCTAGGCGGAAAAGGAAACTTAGAGGGGCGCCACATGGAAAATTTATGTAAACATTCTGGTTTTAAAATTACTTTAGAATTTGTTCACAGCCTTAAGCATACACAATTATACACAAAACGACTAGGACGAAATACCATAAATATTGAATAGTACAGAATGATATTATGATTACAGCTAAGAAAAATGTAAACGTGGGATGAATAAATTAGCAGTAATTTATCTATTCCAATACAAACACAAGAAAAAATGCCATTAGGTACAATTATATGACTATATTAAACTTCACAGCACGAGTAATTCTCTAAGATCTCTTGAGCTTTCTGCTACTTCGCTTATAATATCATCGTAATCTACATTAGTATTAAGGAGCATTAAATTTTCCAGTAGACTTTATCCCAAAAGTGATCTCAGTTATGATTTGATGATCTTGAACTTAGAAAATAAGCATTCATAAGTTACACGGTTAGTTGGAAGAGCCATATCATATTTATACACACAATATAAATTCTTATAATTACTTTCATTTAAAGTCAGCAAATACAGGAATGTGAAACCACAGTGTCTACAACCCTGGATTAAGCTGGTCCTGATCTTCCGTTTTATTTTCACTCAATTCATCTTCATTCCCAAAATCGGCTGGGCACTGAACCACATCGAAGTCACTAGTAGAAGTATCCTTCAGATTCTTGAAGTAATCTTTGTAATGAGTCGCAAATTGATTGAGTTTGCTTGACAGGGTTTCTTTACACACGCCTGTATTTTCTGCTAATGCCTTCAGGGCTCCATCTGGTAATCCACTTTTCTTTATTTCTTCAAATCTGTTTGGATAAAAACAGGCACAATCTTCATTAAATGTTCACATGGAATAAACCTCTCCTCAACACTTCTAAAAGCAGCGTCACAAATTCTGCAGAAAGTTTCTACTTGGAACTTCTTCCACTTTGCTTCTTACAAGACTACAAAGTTTCTACTTGGCTTCTTACAAAGACGAATCTTCATCAAAGCAGTTTTCATCAAAAAGCCCTTTTAACACCGAATACTTTTCGTCGCAAAATCAGCATCTACCCTGAGATGAAGTTCGTTTGCATCCCATTCTCTGTTAAGATTTTCCGAAAACATTTTAACGTTTTCATACAGGTGAGAAAATTTCTCTCTGAGTGACTTTGTTTGGACGATTTCTATTGTTTGGACGATTTCCCATGCCGTTAAGTAGCCCATCTTTGGGGACAGTTAGTGTTTTAAGCTTAAATAGCAATTTTTAAAGAGCTTCTGTCATTAGATAGAGTTTCGATTTTCAACCATTTGTCTCCTAAACTTCTTGCTCTGGCTGTTTTGTTCTCTTTGCACCATGTGAGCACTGCATATAATATTTTAGATTAGAATATAAATAATATTGTGCTTTTGAGCCTTGCCTTCAATAAAAAATCCAAGTATCTTGTTGCTTTAGTTAGAAAAAATTTAAACGTTAAATTTACAATGCGTTTTCGTTCTTACAATGCAGGCGATTCAAGGATCCAGTCAAAACAGCGACTGTTAACTTTTAACCAAAATAAACTTATAATTTCATAACTAAAAAAAATCAGCCAGACAAAATATGAAGATGTCTTTTAAATATGTTAAACGCCATTTACGCATAATTTGAATATTAAAATACCAAAGAAAATTTTATCAGAAATATTTGCATTTTTACCTAAACATGTATGACTATTAAAGTCAATTTACATTAATAAGTAACACTGTAAACCATGACACAATATTTATGCCTTAATTAAATCTACTTTCCTACCTGATAACACGCAGGCGCCACCTGCGTTAAGTCTCGACGCTAACACTATAACATTAGTCAACGCAACGAGAGAATGAGCCATACAGCAGTCATAAGGCCACCGTACTAGATCAGATCGAGTTCTTATGTATCATCTAGGACAGTGCTATTCAATCTTTTTTTCTCGCGAACCCCTAGACACATGTCGCCGTCAAATTGTGTACCCCTGAAACTGTTTAAAAGAAGTTAAATCGAATTTTTGTTTCAAAATGAGATACGTTGACGGTCTCTGTGTACAGACTTATAATTATAAAGACTGCAAACTACATGACTCGGGTATTTCTTCTCAAGTTTCCAAAGCCGTGGGATGATCTACAGAGGTGTAAAAAATGAATTCATGCGTGTGGAAAAATATCTGAGACTACGTCATGCAATAAATGTTAACCGTTAATTGGAAATATTAGGCGCGCGTAATGTCATCTCGAAAATCGTCCGCTAGAAAGAAAAATTCTCCAACTTTGATCATTCAATAAGTATTGGAAATATTATTATTTTAGGATTACGTACCCCCAGAAACATCTTGGCGTATCCCCAGGGGTACGCGTACCCTAGTTGAATAGCACTGATCTAGGATATCTGGCAGTGCTTACCCCCGCAAAGAGGAGAGCAGGGTCCTTGACAGCTTATAGCATTTAAATAATGTACGCAAACCTGCAATAACTCTTTTATATGATATTTGTTATAGATAAAATAATGGAAATTTTATTGACTTCAATACAACTAAGCCTGTTTTATTGTGACAAAGGGGCGACATAAGAGGGTGGGCGCAGGCGGAAATCTCCGTCTCACCACCCTCTCCAGTCCGACACTGGTAGGGCCATTGAGCTCTAATTATTCCGTTTCTTTTCCAGTTTAATAAGCCGATTTAGAATGGTGAAAACAGTGAATCGTTAGGTGTACATATAGTGAATTCGTGTGATAACATGATTTAACATATGTAGGTATGTGTATTGATATTTTGTTCTCTTAGCTGGTATGGTATCTACCTTGTACGTGTGTGTGTATAATTTAGTATTCAGTATTTTGACTCTCGTATTTAGTAATATGAGAGTGAGAGCATGATTTATTTAGTTACGGATAGTGTATTGTTGATCATTGATTATTCATCTCCTTAGCCAGTGTATTGTAGGAAATACAACGATCTATAATTAAAATTCATAGTTAATTGTGTACCGTAACTACATAATATGTTGCTCATATTTAACGATGATAGTACAAAACGTGATTAGTAGTGCAAAGGTTGTTTTCATACTACTAACGCCGTTTCGTCCTAGTTGAGAAGTATTCACCCCTAGTGTTTTGTTAATAGTTAGTGATCTGGTCAACTCGAAAATGACACTTCTTTTGCTATAAATGATGAGTAAATATTAGTTCTGGCCCATAAGAATGTTTGTCTAGATTACTCACATTGTAAATTAACTTTTCGGAAAAGCACGACCATTTATATAGTCTAGTAATCAAATTATTAATAATAATATACTTCGCGTTTCCACTTAACTCAAAGTTTGTCTATATGACATTATTTTTGTTGCCAGGCTGCAGTTACGAATCTGCTTTTTGTTGCTAGAAAGATTGCATTGTTGACATTTTCTAACATATGATAGCATGTAGTTGGGAATATTGAGTATATTGCACACAAAATAATTCGAAGCCGTCAAGTGGAAACTACCGTAGTTTGTTGTGAAAAAACCTCATATTCAGTTCATATAAAGTCAAGCGTGTTAGTTAATGTACTATAAGAGTTTGCTAATTTTAAGATAGATAGTAAGACTGCTTTAAATATTCTCGGGCGTATTGATATAGTATAGGGTATCAGAAAACAAATCGATGTTATAAAGAAAAATAAACACATAAATGAGTGAGTATTGATAATATAAATGATATGTAGATGCGTATGCTAGAAAGTATGAAAAAATAGAACACCCGTGTATATACTTGCCCAGTGGTAAAGTTTGCTACAAGATATTGATTGTGTATAAATAATGATAATTCTTAGTACAATAATTATTACGTTAGAATCTTGCATGTGAATAGTATGTTACGTAAAATAATGCTTGCCATTTTCACTTCGTGGCTTGACATTCAATAGTAAACATACGTTAACTGATCAACTGGCCTGACAATACGAATAATAGTCATATAGCAAATGGTTCAGGGTATTCTCCACTTAATTAAAAAAATAGAATAACTGTTTACCCAATTGATACAATTTAAAAATACTCGTTCAGTTTACTTTTGCGATACTACTTTGCAACTTTAAATTTCTTCCCATGTCACCTGTTTAAGCTAATTTCACTACTATTCGCAGAGGTGACGAAGTGGGTAGGATCGAATGATATAGAAAAGTTATTACGGTAGACTATCGTATTACAGTACCAAAGCGTCCAAAACCCTAATGTCCATGAATTTTCATTTCTTCTACTTCTAGTAGATATAGTGTTTTGAAATTAGTTGACTCCTCAAGGTTAGCGCCCTTGCGGACTGGTAGTGACTAGTTAGGTTTGGCAGACAACTTACTAATACAAAATCTAGTTTATTTAATTTTTTAATTTGGCAAATAGCTGTTAGGTTTTCTTGTATATTATGGACCTTATTCTAGTGTCCATACTTTACTCGTAACTCTTCTCAGTTTCTGAGGGTTCGGATAATACATATTTTTTTTGAAATTCTAAATTAAAAAAACACACAGACTTCCTGGTAGTGCCGGAGAATCCAAAGTTTCGGCTGGACACAGCGCGGAGTGAAATTTCCATAACGCCACTTTCTTTGTGGAAATTTCCCTCACAGCACAAACTAGCTCATTGGCTTGGAGATATTTTTTCAGGCTACGTATTTAGTAGGCCAACCTTTTTCGGCATACAAAGTATATTTAGCTGCGGATTGTTGTATGTCTAAATTCGACCACTTATCTTTGTAGTCTTAGTGTTCTAGCTTATTCCTTTTGCGCCATATTTTTCCTTTTCTCTTCTCTATCTATCCCTCTATTCTCTTTGAGATTTTTTATTTTTCAACCTTCCAGCCCCGTTTCAATTTGACAAATAGCAAACGTTCAACATATATCATTTGAACTTGATTTACCAACTGAGATGTCGCGAAACACGATTCACGGAGGTATTCCTTGATGCAGAAGGTTTAGGGACGCTTTTCCATCATATTTTGAACCACTGCGGTAGTGGGCGATGATTCACTACACAATACAATTTTACCTTCTTCATTATTCGTTCAGAATACCTACAGATTATCAGTCATTTTCTACTTTAGTTCCATTGATAATAACAAATGTAAATGTTGTTGTACTTGTTCTGGGCCTAAGAATATTGTTAGCATTTAAGAATAATATACTTATACATATTATGTGCTCATGTGCCTGCTATGCTAGCTAAATGTCTCTTAGTTTAAATAAAATATTTGAGAATACTAATTTTATCATTATGCGCGGTTAATTAGTCAAATTTGTATATGTACGATATATCGGATTCTCACTTGTAAAGTGTTGCAACTTCCAAATTCAATTTGTCGGGGTTACTAATTTGAAAGATTAAATAATTATTGAAGGCTGCAGGTGTGTGTGTGTGTTGAGATATGTATATGTGTGGAATATAAATATAATATTGAAGTAAAATGTATAACATTGAATTGAGTAAATAAAAATATGTAAACGGTCTTAGTACCTTATCCCGAACGGTTCCTGGTTGAAGTACTAACGACATATCCGATAAAGGTACAACGTAAAGGTTAGAAAATACCGTCGTATGTTAGATATTCTCTTCGAACCTTGTAATGTTATTAAGTAATATATGTATCAAGTAACATTGTCTGTAATATACTAACTGCATGTAACATGGGATTTAGGCAGGTCGTCGTAGCTCTAATAAGTCCTTAAATCAACCCTCAAATTAGTAAACTATAATCATTATTCAGAACTACACCTCGATTACTATCCTTCCCATACGAATCCTCAAACTTCACCAGTGTTTCCACCTTAGGAGTTATGTTTACAATAAAAACGAAAGTCCTTTTGAACTTGGAAAATGTTCTTTCTTACACACACCGACATTCATTGAGAGATAGCAAATGTGATAGTAACCTAATGACAGAATAATAACGTAGTCATCGTGATGCGAGTGATTATTTTTTACCCCAGGAATGGGAGAAGTGTATTAATAAATATTTTTACTAACCAAGTACGTGATGGTTATGATTAACATATATATACATCCTAATGTGTGAATATAAGAAATGCAAGAAGTGAGATATGTGGACACCAGAAAAGACGCTTCGACAATGGATATACAGTAAAAGCTCCTTATTCGCGGGGTATATGTTCCATAAATATGCCGCGAATACAGAAGCCGTGAATACGGAATGGTAATTTTTTTATATGGGATTATAGGGTATACGTTCCTAGGTGACAAAATAAAAATCAAAAACGTATATAAAAAGTCAATTTACTGTAATTGAAATTTTTGACCATATTGATTAATTATTATCTTCAGGCTTAGGCAATGGTTTGAAGAATTTGTAATTTTTTCTTGCTTGGCAGTTTTTAAAAGCTCCTTCAATTCAGACTGATATTCAGCAGTTGCATAAGCAATTTGCCTCTTAAAAATAAGACTTCGTTCCATAGACGAATCAATTTTCATAAAGAAATCACAAAGCTCATTTGCCACTCTTAAACCTTCACTAAAATTTTTCAAATTAAATGTCACGTTTCCAGTGCTTGTTGAATCCTCTTCTTGAATGGGCTGTGAATTTAACATTTCCTCCAAGTCGGTTTCAGTCAAATCTTCATCTTGCGATTCAAGCAATTCCTGAATGTCACTTGATTCTATCTGTTCGAACCCATCTCGTCCTATTCCATTCGAAATTTCGGCTATGTTTGCAGTCAAAGTTTGAATTTGCACACATTCTTTGTCATTTTCCGCAGTCAGAGCAGGCCACATTTTTTTCCAGCATGACTTCAATGTGTGTGGCTTCAGTCTCTTCCAATGATTCTTTTATCTTTACGATGCATTTTGCTATGTCAAATTTCTTCCAGCATTCCATAACATTCATATCAGGATTACATTCCATATTATCCAATACGAGTTTGAAGGTTTTCCTAATGTAATAGAGCTTAAAGGCCTGGATTATTCCTTGGCCCATAGGTTGAAGCAAAGCCGTCGTGCTGGGAGGTAAAAATGTCACTTTTATATTTGGATGCATAGTTTCAAGTTCGCGAGGATGACCTGGTGCATTGTCCAAAACTAGAACTGCTTTAAAGTCTAAATTCTGTTTTTTAAAGAAGTTTCAACTTCAGAAACAAAACAATTCCGGAACTAGTCACAAAAAATAGCGCTTGTAACTCACGCTTTCTTATTAGCACGCCAAAACACTGGCAGGTCGTCTTTGTTTTGATTTTTTAAAGCCCGAGGATTTAACGATCTGTAAAGCATCATTGGTTTAATGACACAATCTCCAGATGCATTAGAACATAGCAGCAGTGTAACTCTATCCTTTGCTGCCTTAAATCCAGGAGCAGACTTTTCGCTTTTAGAAATGAATGTTTTGTTTGGCATTCTCTTCCAAAACAGTTCAGTTTCGTCTGCATTAAATAGTTGCTCAGGTTTGTATCCTCCGTCAGCTACTAAGTTTGCAAATTCTTCTGGATATCGTTTTGCAGCAGCAGTGTCTGCAGTTGCAGCTTCTCCAACGATTTTAATGTTATGCAATGATTGTCTCACCTTAAATTTATTGAACCAACCTTCCGATGCTTGAAATCCTCCATCTCTACATTCACCACTACAACTACCATCAGGTTCTTTAAAATGAGCGTAAAGACGCTTTGCCTTCTCCCGGACCATTGGACCACTTAGGGCAACCCTTTTTTGGTTGCGGTCTTCGATCCATAATGACAACGATACTTCCATTTTTTCTATTGCTGGATCACGAACAATTTTCGCTGACAGTGAAGTTGAAGCTACAGACGACATTATTTTATCTTCGGATTTTTTTTATCGCTCGTACAGTTGATTCGTTGACATTGAATGAGCGTGATATGGATGCGAACAACTCTCCAAGGCGTAAACGATCAAGCATTTCTATTTTCACTTTAAGCGGTAACAAAGATTCTTTTCGTGTCGAAACTCGTTTCTCATTTTTTTAGTTAACATTACTGTATAAATTAGGAAGACCGCGGTAGAGAAGTGTTACTCGATCACAATTTTTGTAACGAATGGAAAAAGGAAACAATAAAACACGCAAAGCGGCTCTTACCAAAGGACGGAACGTCTAATAATGTGGCGGCATTTAAAAATATACTTTATTCATTGAGTAATAAGGTTGCTTTCATTATGTTTGTTTCCATTCTCAAAAACACCGATCGCGGCGAAGGCGGCTTATGTCAAAGTCCGAACCAATACAGCAGTGATATCATTTAACAAATACTTTAGGCAAAGTTGTAATAAGGTCTATTTTACATTTTATTAGTCCATTTGACAGCGTTTACAAAGAATATTGGGTTGGATACCTATTGGAATCTTTTTTATTATTATGTATGTATGTACTGATTAGATCCGCGAATAATGAAATCTTTATCCGCGAATATAAGAATTGGGTCGCATTTTTTTTAATCCGCGAATAATGAAACCGCGAATGAAAGAAGCGCGAATAAGGAGCTTTTACTGTAATATTATAGCTAGTCTGAAAGTACGAGAAAGGAGTCGTTTAAAATAACTTTCAAAATGCTCACAAATGAAATAAAAATACTTTTTTTCTTTTTAAGCTGTCTGTTAATATATATATATATATATATATATATATATATATATATATATATATATATATATATATACTTGTCTATACTATTACATTACCAGTATTCGATTTCATGTATAAATTGATACATTTATATGTTCACTTATTGCATGTTCATAATATTCTGTGTCTTAATTTCTCAATGAATGTAATAAATGTTCTGCAAATTGTAGTTAGATGGTTTCTCTTAAAACTATTATCACCCATGTCAATACGCTGTCCTGTATGTATGTGAGACTGTGTGAATGAATGGTAAATTTAGTTTTAAGTGGTAGCATTTAATATTGCTTTACTGTGATAATGTTCAAAATAAGTGTATAATAGCATGTTATATGTATTAGTGTATTACTGAGGTCATGAAAGATAACCTATTCTTGTATAGTTTAAATCGGCTCTAGGAGAAAAGCCAAAATAACAGAATGAGCTAGAATAACGACAGTCTTCCCAGACATATCAAAAGTTCTGTTTGTAGAAAATATACACCTTGATTTTTTTTCTTTTCTTGGCTGATTCAAATGTGTGTTCGATCTCCATTACAAAAATTCACATACTGGATAAAGGTTATTTAACATTTCGAAATAATAGACAAACAAATAAATTAAACCTTCTCGTCGCCTGGGCTGGGTTAGTGCAACTCACGCTTGTGCAGTGGCCTGGACCCAGGTCGGGGTAGTATGAGGGAACATGTGTCTTTTCGGGATCACTTGAGAATTGATCTCCAATAACCTTCGAATATGAATAACCTTTTAATAACTATTCAAGTTCCTTTACCATATTTCCATAATTATCCAGTAATCCTTTATCTCAAGTTCTTTCTTCCTTTCTCTTTTTCCTCTTCCTCTTTTCCTCCTTTCTCCTACCTCTTTCTCTTTCTTCTAACTCTTTCTTTCCTCTTTCTAACAAAAATGAAAAGGGGACGTGACTGGGAGTTGTAGCTACAGACAAGGTCATTTAATTCTTTTGATGTTTCTCTTCAGAAGTCCGATATGAACTAGTTAATCATAAAACGTAAATATGAAGCAATAATCTATTAATTTATTTTAATTTCATATTTGGCAAAATTATTAAATTACAAGATTACAATTCGAGATTAGCGACTGCCATATGTTCCCACTCACGACTTACGTTACGTTACAGTATTTTTTCTCTTCAAATATTTAAAATATAGAACTCTCGTAATTTTGGACAGAAGAAGTTCATCGATAACACTCAATTTCATTGGACGTCCTGAAAATATAGTAGTATTCTATTCGACGAAGTTTTCATTCAGTGTAAATATAAACAGTTTAATTGTATCAATCTCTTGAAGTTTATATACCTATCTGCAAGATAAGAATATTGAAATTTGAACAAATTGATGACAAACCAAATATAATCCAAAATGTTCTTACCTACTTGTAATATGTATGTAGTAATATTACAAACGATTTCTCAATCCCATAATCGAGAAAGACTTCCTGCCATTACCATAACTCGTATAAAATTAATAAGTGAATCGGATGTACTTACATTTTCTTGCGTAAGAAAAGAAACTTTTTCCACTTTTCTCAAGGTTTGAAAGAATTTTGCATACTCATCTGAATTATCCTTTCCCTATTTGTTCGGAATACGTTTTTTAATTCAAGCACGTTAATTAGATGTTCGTATTCGGTTATTCTTAATCATATTTACCAACGA
The DNA here is from genome assembly GCF_964235325.1 of Thermobia domestica. Classification (NCBI taxonomy): domain Eukaryota; kingdom Metazoa; phylum Arthropoda; class Insecta; order Zygentoma; family Lepismatidae; genus Thermobia; species Thermobia domestica. Next base: position 115,323,673 of record NC_137467.1, read on the forward strand.
TTAAGAGAAAAAATAGAATAACTCAGAATTTTCCAACAGCTCCAGGGGTAAAATATCTTAAATTCGTGCAAGTAAATAGAATGCGGTTTAAGATGTTTAAAAATATAACAATTTTGAAAAATTACTGTTTTTCGCAGGGTTCTCAAAGATCAGAAGAAGAAAACATATAAATTAAGGAGAAAATAAAAACTTTCAATTGTTTCTTTTTAGCAGGACTCTGTTAACAGTCATTATCAGAGTATAATTGAGCAGACAATTTTATACAATGTCCTGTTTCTCCTACATACAATTATGTATCTACACGCATGCTACCAGAGGCAGTTTTCCATGTTTAAGGCTCCATCTTCCTTCAAACGTATTCAACGAAAACGACAATTTGCTGTTGGAAGCAAAATCTATTAATTAATGAAAGCTTAATTATTTAAGTTCAGAGCCTAATTATTTTCCTTTCAAATGAAATTTGATTACCTGGTGTAACTTTAAGCTGAATTGTTATTGGTGATTCACTCTTACAGATATTATATCTACAATTTACAGTAAAGGGGCACTGTGACTCAGTAGTAATGCGCTTATGTCTGGTGCTAGATTCCCTAGTTTGATCCCAAGCCATGCGAGTTTATAGCTGGCATTGTTTGGTTTGAATTTGCTCATGGCTCTTCCATTCCTCAGATTCTCATTCCAAGCTTCCATAATCATTCTCTTTCATTTTCTTTAATTTACAGAGCATAATCATGGAACGTAAAACTATAGCTTACATTTCATTTCATTTAACAGAATAGAATGATTTTCATATATCTTAAAAGAATCAGTGGTATTTACAGCAATACGTGTATTTACAGTAATTTCGTGAGGCATTTGAAAGTTGAATCACATAGTAAGTAACTTTTTGCAAACTGAATTACTAAGCCTGTATTCCTTGAGAAAGCAAAATATTAAATTAACTTCAGAAGTACAACCTTGTTTAAAAAGTAATACCCACCCTCGTCCCGTTGTGGGTTATTCTGATATCAAAATACCATTATTTAATAATTGATAATACCTAAAATATGTATAAGATTCATAGATGGCTTGAATACTATTGCTTAAATGCTTTCAAAAAGATTATTTAAGCTTAGAAATCTCTACTGTTTGCTTTAATTATTACATTTTGTATACATTTCACTATTTTATTTCTTAATTTTATTAGCCATATTTGACTTTATTTCGTCACTAATTCCGGAGTTTAGTTATGATTCACGTTTATTTATTTATTTATTCTCTTTCTGAAGTTAGATTATTAGAATGTGCCTTTAAGTTAATACTGAAATTAAAAATTTGAATATTTATGAAAGCCCTTTTCCCCTTCGTATACACTTTTTTTATTATGATAGTCATTAATTTGATTCGTAACTTTATCATTTCGTGGTAAAGAAGTTTCTCCTATGATGGTATTACATTTCAGATACAAGTGTTTTTATTCTTCTAATTACATTGGAAATTGGTGTTTCTGATACTTTATCTGCTCTTTCTAAATCGGATATGTTAAAGGGATCAGATTACTCACTCCTTCTTTTTAAATCTGGTGTGTTGAAGGAATCAAATTACTCATTACTTTTTACCTCCAAAATGAAAATTGTTACGCAACAACGATTAAACCAAAGGATGCTTTAAAAAATAGTTGCCGTGAAATCTTATCTGGATATGTTGCTATTTGTTGATCAATTATTTGCTGTTCCATTGAAAAAGGAGAAGAATTGGAGTGGTAAAATGAATTTGCTTTTAACAAAAACAGCTTTAATATATTGAAGTATGTAATCTACTACAGATATTTAGATGACGTGTATGTGTATATACAGGCTGTTTCAAAACAACTCCGACAACGTTTGGGAGATGATTCCTAGATTCCAAGATAAGTGAAAAAGTATAGACCAACCTAGGTGTACGAATCATTCTTTTCGGAGTTAAAGGCTGTCAAAAATATGAAACAAAGGACTTGGAAGTTTCATACTGTAGGACTGTGGACCTACCGTCGTCGGATCGAGACTTCACTTAGGAACTAATAAGTGCGTAATCCAAAATTGCGTTTAAGTATCCTAAGGTACTCTCGCAGATATTTTTATAGAGGGAAGTTGGCTATGAGCATATGGTTTAACCATCCATCGCTCGTGTGCTTAAGTGTAACATCAAGCCACGCGCTCGGAGTCTCACTCTGCAATATGTATTTATCTTCTTTTTAATGTGTATTTTGTTTTGAAGCGATTTTAATTCAGTGTAGCCACTGTGCACGTGATTGTGAAGGGGGAAGCAACACGGCAGGTTACACTTGGCGGTGGCCTATGAAATTAAGAAAATTTAAATTTCTCCATCCGCGGAGTGTGACTCAGCGGCGGGTGCTACGAAGGGTTAATGTACTCAACGACTACATATATAAAAATTGTTGTGGAAGAACCGCAGGATTCTGAAACTTGGATATTTGGATAGGACACATACTAGTTCCTAAGTGAAGTCTTGATCCGACTACGGTAGACCCCATAGTTTGGAGCTATAGACCTTTAAAGACAGCCTATAACTCCGAAAGGAAGTATTTGTGCACCCAGGTGTCTCTAACCTTTTTGTCTTATCTTCGTGTCAAGAATCACCTTCCAAATTTTGTTGGTGTCGTTTTGAAACACCCTACATAAGTACATTTTGTTTATTGTTATTTTATCGATTTTTCTATTAAACAGGATGAGTCGTGGCAAATTCTCGATAAATTTGTATTTAGAGACCAGATTAGAGAAGCGTTTCTTACATCTTCTTAGAATCTTTTCGTCATTTTCCAGATATTTCATATCTAAAATCACGACCTGAAATTTCTTTTAGTGCTTGAAAAATTCATGTTCAGATATTGTAAACAACCCTAGTAGTGTAGAAAAAGCAAAAGGTACACTTTTCCGATGTATTTGCAGTGAATGTATAAAATTTGTATGTTTTTCTCACGATTTGGTAATCGGACCTCAATCCCTTGTAAATTGAGTGCTTCAATTGTCTTCCTAAACATGGTAAGTTAAATGTTATTTCTCTAACGTAAGTAATAATTTTAAAATATCTTATTTAAGCAGTATCGCAGCACAATTTGATTCACGAAGCCCTAGAAATGCAATGGAAACGAAAAATTGAATCGTAAGATGCAATGCACTAAGTACCCAGTGTAGTATCAAAGTAAACCTTTTTTGCAACAGAAAACAGTTGGTCAATGTCTTTTCTTCGTTACAGAATGGAATTATTGTCTTTCTTTAATATTACATGGAGTTAAAGCTCAGTAATAATCCCCGTCGTAAACTGTTTCCTTTAGGTGCTGTTAACTCAGAATATCACAGTTAAGACCACAGTATATTACAAACTACATGCCAAATTACCAGATTATAACTGACAACAGAGACCATATCAGCTTTGACACTTATTCCATCTAGGCTATACAGGAAACAGCTCAATGGGATCTCGAGAGCAAAGAGCCAGCCAGACTTACATTTCGAAAACTAGCTAGAATATGAGCTCTCTTCTACCCTCCTGTCATTTGGTAGTTCTTTCATAGCACTGAGTCAGAAATATAAGTTGTTTTGCTATGATGTTCTGTTGTGCATTAAAATGTCAAAAGTAAATTAGTGTTCGGTTAAAACATTTTTCAAAATGGGAAAACTAATTGTATCTGAATAACAATTGACTACAATGTAAGATAGGAGATAACCATTTGCATGAAATTAATCTGAAAATGAAAGTTCATTTCGTGGACTGCGCAATTCCAATTTGCAGTTTCTTGAAGTCTTTAAAACTTCGTGGAAAGCTCCATTTAAACATATCTAAGACTAACCTCCAGGTAAGACAAATTGTAGAATGCCGAAGCTACACTTCAAAAATATAATAAGTAACTGCTGAAAATGCGATATAAAAGTTACAAATTGCGATGCAAATTTAAATTTTGCAAGTCTAGATCACACACTACTACCTAGGTATATCTACATACACGGTAGATGACAAACTTGTGTAATGTGCAAACCATCTAGTAAATTTTGAAAATTTGACTGAAGCCAGCACAAGTCAAACGAAGCATATATTGTGTGAATTACAAAACGAAATTTGAAACTCAACAAATATTTATTAACAAGTAAAAGAATGATTTTTTCTACACGTTGAATAACAAGACAATCCTGTTCGTTCAACGCCAGGTGATACGTAGTATACGAAGTTTAGAAACAGTAAGGTATATATCGCATTCTTTGAACACTTCTTAACCATAAATATTATTTTTTAAACTCAATATTATAAGTAGCACTTGAAATAGAATATGAAAGTCAGTACAAATGATACCTGAGCAAAGGGCCTCGTGACTAGTTAAGATTAGCAATATTTTTTGAAGGTTAATAAAACTAAACATGTAATTAAATGAGGCCTTTTTATGCCAGAATGGTACTGTATAACTTCCTTTTCCATTTACACATATATCATGGAGAGAATTTAGTTACAACATTATATAAAATTGACCTATATAGAAGTAGTAAATAACGTAATCCTACTTCTTACCTGCGAAAATCCAAAGTGATTGGAAATCGATATAGCATGGTTAAGTTCCGTCTTTAGTACCGCAATTGCCCACCAGACAGCAGCACACTTCAGACAGAGACTAGTATGTAAGAGATTTTCTCTCTCTTTACAGAATTTTAATCATTGTGCTCTTACAATATTTTCTTATATATAGTAATAAATACAAATACATTTATTGGGACTATTACGTTACATAATATATCTTACCCCATCTCTCTCTAAAATTTTAACTTTAACTTTACAAAAGGAATAGTCCACAATAAATGAAGAAGAATTGTTAACCAGAAATAAATTTCTCTATTTAGAGTTTTCCAGTTTCTAACAAATGTACATTAAACCTCTTACTTAATATTGCCAATCCTGCTTTACAATGTGTTGGAAGAATATGGTATACCTCTCTCTGCAAAGAAAAAATAAATAAACCACAGACAATTTCTAACAATTATTACAAGGAAAGAAATACGTATTAAGTTTCGTTATTACTACCAATGTAAGGTTTTATATGGTTAACATGACGTTTAATTACAATAGTAGGTTGGTCACATATCCTTAACCAAAGTGTGTTTAAGGTAGGTTTATTTGTAATCTCAAATGGCCCACAAAATAAGGGGGATAATTTAGGCGTATAATGTTTCATTATTGAAACCTTTTGAAACTTTTTTAATAATACCTTTTGACCTTCAGAATAATTACAAGGTTCTCATAATAATTACAAGGTTCTCATACAATAATTACATAATTTTTATTGTAACATTTCTCTTTTCTACGCCATGCTTTATCAATATTGTTGATGACTTTCCTCAACCTTTCTTCTTTTATCGTGCGCTTCTGTTCACTCGTCGAAATCTATTTCCCACAACACATCAAGAGGTGTGTAAAGTTTTCTTCCCAGAAACAGCTCGGATAGCTCATATCCCGTACTCTCACTTTTACTGATGTTTGAAAGTAAACTGGATTCTATCTAACAGTTCCGCCCAGTTATTTTCATGTTCATTAACATAAACGCAACATATTCTTGAGATTCTTTTCACAAAGGTTACTGCTAGGATTATACGGGACAGTACTCACATTCTGGATACCTAAACTGAAGAGAAATTGCTTCATATGATGAATAGAAAACATTTGAATTCGACCATGAATAATTTTCTGAGGTTGACCTACTAGCATGAACAATTTCATCAAGTATTTACATATCACCTTGGAATTCAAGGAATGCAATGGTTGAAGCATGACGAACTGTGGTAATAACGAGGATATGACGGAAAGGTCCCGAATTTGGGAGTTGACCAACGGTATCAAGATGCCAGCTGTTCTTCGGTGTGGTAAGCTTCCTACTGTAGTATACTCCTTGCCTTTTCCTGTTGGTATCCTTGCAAAGGTGACATCGCTGACATCTTTTTACGTATTCTCTGACGTCACTGTATAGGGTCTTTCAGGTACATCTGGAGGCTATCTTTGCGATAGTCTTCGAATAACCAGCATGAAAACCTCCCATCTTATCAGTATGGAAATACTTCATGATAGGATACAGTATTTCCTTTGGGATGACTATTTTCTAACCATGGTCTCGTCTGCCACGCGTCTTCATTAAGATTCCATTCTTAAGGCAGAATTCATTCACTTTTTGGCCTCGTTGCACATCTTGGATAATATTCCGTAGTTCAGGATCTTCCAGTTGATATTCCTTTAACGGCTTGCTGAACAAGGAAATTTTGTGAAACTAATGTTGACTGGTTTTCCTTCAAATTCATCAAGTTCTTGAACTGAAGGATTATTAGTATAAAATTCCACACCATTGTTTGTACGTGAAATAAAATCCGCCAAAACGTCCTGCATACTTCTGATATAAACAACCTTAAAGGAATATTTAGATAGTTTTTCAATTAATGTCCCATAATTACTTTGACTCTTATGGTTCCGTAATAACCACGTGACTGATGAATTATCACAGAAAACAGTAAATGGTTTTATATGATAATTTCAAATTTCTCCATAGCGAGAAGAAGTTCATATATACTTTTAGACCATTCCGATGGAGAAATATTCTTAGAGAAAAATTACACTGGTCTAAGACGACCGTCATCAGCATATTGAGAGAGAATAGCTGAATGTTTTATAAGCACTATCGACATGAATAACAAATGATTTATTCATGTCCTGTAATTTTAATACAGCATCTGAACAAATGCTTGCTTAATATTATTATAGGCCTCATCTTCCCTCTCACCCGATTGAAATTTTAGCTTATTAGATCTCAAACTGTGCAGAGGTTCCATTATTTCACCATAATCCTTAACATATTTTCGGAAATAATTAAAATACCCACAGATATGATTTACTCCTTTTCTATTTTTAGGTTTGGGTAATTTAAGAATGGTTTCAAACCTTTCCGGATCATTTCTTGTTTCTTCCGCTTCAAATTCATATTCCAGGAATTTTATTTTAGTTTGAAAGAGTTGTGTGTTTCTTTTTGAAACAGTAATTCCCCATTTCCGAAAGCGTTCAAGGATTGCCTTCAATACTGTTTTGTATGTTTCAATATCTGAGGCATGAATAAGGAAGTCATCTTGAAAAATTTCAAGATTTTTACCTACTAAGTCCCCGAAGATTTTATACATAAAACTAGTGACAACATAAGGGCTCTAAGGAAAACCCATTGGTAAAACTAGATGTTCTAATAAACGATTAGGGGTACAAAATGTAGTATATTTTCTACTACCTTCGGAGATAGGAAATTGATAAAAAGGTTTTTTATGTCTAGCCTTCCGAAGATGGTATCCTTTCCTAAATTCGCTATCATAGCCTCAACATGCGGGGAAGGATAGCTGTTAACCTTTACTTTCTTATTTATTTCCAAGTATGCAATAACAAGCCTCAGAGCACCGTCCTTATTTTGTGTAGGAAAGCACGGTGACGAATAAGGAGAAAAATCGACCTCACGGACCACTCCCTTGTTAATAAGCTGGTCTATGTATTCGTTAAGTGCTTTAAGTTTAGGATTTGTAATACGATATGGGGGAGACGTACAGGAGTTTCATCCTCCATTTCTATCTCATAAGTGAACCCCTTATTGTCCCTAGTTGTTCAGCGATAACGTCACTGTATTATTCACAAAGATTTTCAACGTAACATAGTAGGATAGTGGTTTCCAGTGTCCTTCCCGAACGATCCTTTGTCCATTGCGCCTCTCACTAGAGTGACTCCGGAACGCATCGGAGACGCTGGAATGAGATATAGAACGAGTAATTTCCATTGGAGGCAAATAATCCCTCCAAAAAGGAGGAGCAGTAAGATTCTTCTGTTCTATTATAAATTGACGTTGGCTAAGTTTAATATCTGCCTTCCATTTTAAAAGAATGTTATTTCCTAACAGCAGATCAAAATGTGAAGTGTTTATAATGTGGAAGATTTCACTAAATTCACAACGTTGAACTGAAAATTTAATCTCTACATTCTCATGAAGTTCAATCAAATGACTATCTACAGTGGTAGTCACTAATTCTGCTGATGTAGGTTTTGTAGGAAGACGACATAATTTGGCGTAAGTAGTTTCTGCTAATTAAATTGACGCTAGAAACTGTGTCCAATAAACAGGAGTTTATGATGTCCGCAATTAGCACTATAATATATAATATTTGTTTATTACGTTCTATGTTGACTAATGTTTTTGAAGGTGGCATTAATGTACGCATATTTTTACCACTAACACAAAACCGTTGAGTATGTCCAACAGCATCACATTTTGTAACATTTAATAAGATTACGTTTCACAGGTTGCAATCCTGACACGTTTTTGAGATGTAGATCGTATTGGAGTTTCTTCAAAAATGTTCGGTGTATTCAGAGAAGGTGACATTGTTTTAAGTGATGAATAATCTTTTTTATATTTTACAAATTGATCGTAAGTTTGGTCAACAATTCAGAAACTGAAGATGGTATGGCTTCACCAAAACAATTTTGCTATATTTCTGGCAAAACCAGACTGGTCACAATATTACAAAATATTTGTTCAGTGTATGTCATACCAAGGACATTGGCAACATTGATTTTCTCTTGGAAAAACGTTCCAAGTTCTTCCCCTTCATTCATTAACCGGTAGAAAAATTTTCGTACATATTGTGTACGACCTACCGTAGAAATATGTTTGTATAGCAAATTAGTGCAAATTTCCTCCCAATCATTATATCGAGAAAAAAATGAAAAGTTCTGTTAAATTCATCCCTAGTTTGGGTTAAACTTGCTTCCAAAATATCTTCCAATTCTAAGTCACATCTTCTTATCAACTCATCTAACCTAACCAGAAGGATGAAGCAAGAATGGTTATCTGTGCAATCAACTATAGGCAATGACTTAATTTCTTGTTCCAATGAACGAAAAACATCTTGTCTCAGCAATTTATCAATTCTCCCTTCAAAAAAAAAAAAAAAAAGGCCAAGGTGGCATCAGGCTCGATGCAAAGTGGTGCTCTTATATTTTATCTTTTTTTGGTGGTTGTGTGTGGTGTTTGGGTGCGTGTTCTCGTGTCGTCATCTTTCTTCGGTGCTGTGACTTTCCCAAGTGTAGTGTTGCCAATGAAACGTGGACTGAAGTGCAGTAAAAGATCCTTCCATTACATTGCTGCTGCTTGCATACCAAGGAGACCGCCATGTGCTTTCTTAGCTTCTACTGAAAGTGACAGAGGAACTACCAGTGACTGTGTGACAAAGTATGATTCAAAAACAAAAAACAGTACCTCATTCTCTTTTATCTCCTCTTGCTTTGTGGTGATATTCACATAAACCCTGGTCCATCTCGTCCAGACTCCACCAGTGCTTTTAATATTTATTACCAGAATATTCGTAGTATTAAAAACAAATTACTCGAATGCTCAATCAACCTAGGCGAGATAATAGAACTGGACTGCCTTGCAGTGACTGAATCCTGGCTCAATGAATCTGTGAACGACAGTGAACTTGCTTTCTCGAATAATTTCTCCATCCTTCGTAAAGACCGCATAACTCGTGGAGGTGGAGTGATGATTTGTATAAATAATAAGTGGAAGAGCAAGAGAAGATTGGATCTTGAACGGAATTGTGAACTTATTTGGGTGAAAGTGTTTATTTCAAAATGTAGCTCTGTGTTTATTGGGTGCTTCTATAGACCGCACAAGAACAATCCTCAGTACATCTTAGAAGCTTGCCATGACTCACTGTTACAAGCATTATCAGTCGGTGACGTCATCCTATTGGGTGATTTCAACCTCTCCATCACGTGGCAGGGCAGTAAGCATGGCATCGCTAAAGACAGAAATGACAATTATTTCATGGACAATTTTATTCATGGACTTGGACTGGGTCAGCACAATATGCATAATACCCGCAAAAATAGCAATCTGGATTATGTTCTCTCTAACTTAGAACCTCGTCGTATTGTTCCATGCAGAAATCTCTTTCCCTCGGACCACGATTCCTCGGATGTTTCATTCAATTTCTTCCCCTCCAGTACTACAAACCAGCCCCTTAAAGTAGGTCACAACTTCTTTGGAAGAAATCCCCCTGGGGTGACATCTGTCGGGCTATTGAACTCTTTCCTTGGTGTTTGTTGGAGGCAGGATCTATAAAACGAGGCGGTGGACCTATTCACATCTGTTGTCCAGTCAACTATTAAGGATTTTGTCCCTGTAAAAACATCAAAATCGACGAAGTTTCCGGTGTGGTTCGACAATGAGCTGCGTGATCTTCTTAAAAACAAAAAGGTAGTCTGGAATCTATGGAAGTCAGATCCGAGTGACTACACATACAAACAATTCGCTAAAATTAGAAGCTTTACGAAGAAGGTACAGCGACGTAAGTACTTTGAATACATGGACTCAATTGGTGATTTTACTGTTAGCAATCCTAAACTATTTTGGACTGTAATTAAATCTCGATCGAAATCTCCCGGCATACCAGCAACAATTCATGACGAGAATTTTGAAGCTAGTGATGGTCAGAGACCCGACCTTTTTAATAACTACTTCTGTAAAACATTTACCGCCTTTTCCCCTACAATCCATCTTCCCCCTCTCCTCCCATTTGTACTAACACCTTATCAGACCTCTCTACCACCCCGGGTGAGGTTTTGGTTCTCTTACAGTCGCTTTCTCCACATAGATCTCTTGGGCCCGACAACATTGGCTCTCTCTATCTTAACAAAACCGCTTCAGCTATTTCAGTTCCTTTATCCATCCTATTCAATAGATGCTTCAGAGAAGAATATTATGCCACCAGCTGGAAACTAGCTCATGTGACCACAGTATATAAATGAGGACTTAAAGATCAAGTATCCTCCTATAGGCCAATATCTCTTCTTTCTGTAATATCTATTATCTGCGAAAAAATAATCAAAGACAGGCTTCTCAAATTCACGTCGCCTTACATTCACACATCTCAGCATGGCTTTCTACCGAAAAGCTTAAGTCTCAAAAACTTAAGTACTCTTCTTTCCTGTGCAGTTCAATGTATAAATAACAATACTCAATTAGATGTCGTTTATTTTGATCTCTCAAAGGCCTTTGATTCTTTCAGTCACATTCTTCTTCTCCACAAGCTTTCCAATAGGTTTAATGTACATGGTAAATTTCTCTCTTTAATTACCAGCTATCTAAAGGGCCGTAAACAGCAAGTTGTTATTTCAGGGGCGTCTTCTAACCCCCAACCTGTGATCTCGGGGGTGCCTCAGGGAAGCGTACTAGGGCCCCTGCTATTTGTCCTGTATATGGACGATCTCTACTCTCATCTATTATTTAATCGTAGTGGCCTTTTGCTTTTTGCTGACGATTGCAAATTATATAGAGAAATATCATGTTTCCATGACACAATTGCCCTACAGGAAGACATAAATTATCTTGTAGACTGGTGTGAAATATGGCAATTGAAACTTAACAGTGAGAAATGTGACGCTATTACAATTACTCTGAAAAAGTCTCCTGTTCCCTCCAAATACCATATTAACGATTCCCCTATAACACATTCTGCCAGTCATAATGATCTTGGTGTCATCTTTGATTCGAAACTCTCGTTCTTTGACCACATCTCCTCAATAGTTAAGAAATCAATGCGTATGCTGGGGTTTCTTTACCGATTCACTGAACTACGTAGTGTGGCATCATTAACAACATTCTATAAAACTCTAATAGTACCCAAGATCAAATACTCCTCTCCCATATGGGCCATGGCCGCACCTACACACCTCTCTAGACTTGAGTCTGTTCTCAATTTCTTTATTGCAAGTACGTTTTCGTGTTCCCGCACTTCGAATATTACCTAAGGAGGAAATTTTGCGATATCTTAATATCCAGACGCCGGAAGTACGCAGAAATAACTCTGATTTGAAGTTTCTTCATAAGATTGTAAATGGGAACCTAAGATCAGAAACCCTAATTCAACAACTATCCTTACATGTCCCTTCCCGCAAAACCCGGAATACTCACCTATTCCATCTTGCACGCCCTAGGTTGACAAATATACAGAGGTCTCTTTTTCACATAGTACCCAACTATTATAATAATCTAACAAGTGAGGTGGACATTTTTTCGAGCTACCCGGTGTTTGAAAGAGCAATAAAACGCGTGCTGGCTAAATAATATTACTTGTCCACTCTTTGTTAATACTATTGATGTTGTTGTTGTTGTTTATTTTTTAAAATTCTTTTTCCTTTTTTTTCCCGTTTGTTCTGGGAATTTCTTCAATAAATAAATAAATTAATTAATAAATTAATTAATGTACTGTTTACATTGTGTTTTATTATCATTCCTATAGGACACAGTACGTTCATTTTTCATGAACTGACCCTGCCTACCTTGCACATTCGAAGTACTTCTATTTTTATATTTTGAAAAATAAATGTTACCTTGATGCACATCTGAGCCTTGTCCAAGATTACTTTGGCCTACAGACTGGACATTCACACCACGTCGCATTGGAACCTTGGTCCAAGATACCTTTGATTAGTCTACATAAGGTTCACCTGCGCTGCTAATATTTCCACAACGCAGACAAGGGTACCTAATTCGCTGTGAAAAAAATTCACTATTAAAAGGCTCTCTTGGAGCTTGGGAAGTTTGTTCAGAACAGAATTGTTCTCTGAATTCGTGTGCATTTAATTCCGCACAATATAACGCAATCGGTCCTCGTCCAATTTGTGCAGCACGAAATGGATCCCGTGAACCTCGTGCATTTCGTTCAACACGATCTGGCTCTCTGAAAACCTGTGCGTTCGCATAACCCATACCAACTTCATTTTCAGTATCAATATTTTGATTAAATTCATTTCTATTATTTTCATTACTCTCAGTATTATCTACCTCTTCTTCATCAGATAAACGAAATATAAATTATGATCACTCATGTTCTACTCTTACAAGAATATCTAAGGTGCTCATAATTTTCAATGTTTTTTGTTTCCTTTACGCTTCCCCGGTATATCATCAAGAAGACAGCTGTATTTTGGCGCTTGCCTTTCCTGATGGACTTTGGATTTTCGCAGCCTTATAATTATATTGTGTGAATTATAAAACGAAATTTGAAACTCAACAAATATTTATTAACAATTAAAAGAATGATTTTTTCTACATTTTGAATAACAAGACAATCCTGTTCGTTCAACGCGAGGTGATACGTAGTAAACGAAGTTTAGAAACAATAATGTATATATCGCATTCTTTAAACACTTCTTAACCATAAATATTATTTTTTAAACTGAATCAGTGACGACGCCAGAGGGGGGCAAGGGGGCGAGCGCCCCCCTGGTGGCTATTCCTGCCCCCTGACTGCCATCCAGACTGCCCCCCTGGCTCCTACAATCGTAAAACATTCTACATATAGTATTTTATATCAGTTTCATAACCAATCTCATTGTCAGATCGTACTATCTATGCATTTACTAGGTAGTAGATTAGTCCTCAAGCTTTCTTCTTTGAGCGTCTGGGTATGCACGCATATTTCTGTTTTCTAATTTAGCGCCTTTTCCGGTAAATTTTAGTTATAGTTCTTTCTTATGAATTTTAATTATTGTGCCTAGCGAACAATAGTAGATTTGGTCCATTTGTTTTCTTCTCATTGGATCAACTTCGGTTAGAAACAAAAGAAAGGTAAAACAAATTACATAACTTGTTTCTATTTATCGAGATTTGAAGTTTTCAGTTTCATATTTTGTTTTATTTAAAGGTCCTATACTTCTATTTCCTGAAACATTATCCTGGGCTTTCAATATTCAGAGGATGGGCTTATAACAGCTCCATTTGCGACTACCAGGGCTTATTTTTTTGAAGAGGATAAAAAGAGTTGTATTTTCCCTTCCTGTAAATGATAATAATAATAAATGTAGGAATTAAATTGATTGTCTATTTAGCTCCTAAGAAAAGTATTATCAGAGTACTGATGTTTAGTTAGTAATTGGTATGCACTGGTGCTCCCATACTTATTTTGTTTCAAAGTACTGACGTGACGTTTACCATATTGACTAGAAATGTACGAGGAGCTGCTGAAAAATTCGTAGCCCAACCCTGATGGAGTGCACGTGGTCTTCTATACTTCCCCCGAGAGTCAATATACTACCTTATACAGTGTTCCAGTTTTTGCAGAAAAGTTAAAAAAAAATCTGGAGATTTCCTCGCACTACTGTTCGTAGCACTACCCTTATCAGATCTAAAATGGCGTCCTTTCAAGTGTTATTTAAGTTGGGAAATAAGTATAGGCAATATTTAGACGGAGCTAAATCTGGGGAATAAGGATGATGATCTAGACATTGAAATCTTAGATTATGCAATGCTAATTGTGTTCGCAGGGACTTGACGGACAGGTGTATTCTCCTGAAGGAACGTAATTTCTTTCTTTTCATTTTCCGCTGTGTTGAACTTTAGTTTTGTGAGTAATGTAGAGATTCTGGATTAAATATCTGACAGTTGCGGAGGTAGTCTATGAGTACGACTCCATACTTATCCCAGAAGAATGTTGCAGTTTCTCAACCTACATCTGTGTCTTGAACTTCGTGGCGCGAGGGAGAAATGAGTGCTACTACTCCATTGACTGTTGTTTCGTTTCAGGATCATAGTGGTATAACCATATTTCGTCCATGGCTACTATTCGTGAGCGAAATGATCAGCATTACAGTCAAATTGGAAGAATACTTCTCTCGCCGTCACTCTTTTATTCTACTGGCAGATTTTTTGGGAACCCATTAAGTCGAGAACTTGCACATACCCAAGCCATTCTGAACTATGATACCGACGCGTTCCAAAGAAATTACCACAATCTCTGAGAGAAGTTTTGCTGAGACTATGGAAGGGGGTTGTAGCCAGACCTCAGACTATAATAAGTATGTCGTGAGTTTACTATACACTTTAAAAAGTATATAAACAATAGTTTAAATTATTTTTGTCACTTAAAAACTGGGGTAGCCTAGGCCCTCCGGCCCTGAGCTATATCCATCACTGGTTGAAATGCTGAAATTCTAAAGAATAAGTCACCAATTGCATCCATGATTTCGGGAACAGTCACTGCTTTAAGTCATCCTGGATGTAAAGCATAATTTGTTGAGAAATCGTCACGTTTAAACTAAGTCACTCACTTCTTCACCACTTATTTAACGGAGGAGAGTATCGTAGTGCTTCACTGATTTCCTCATTAATTTACTTCGGTGACTATCCTTGGTGGAACAAAGGGAGGATTTAGGATTTAGATTTCAGGGCTTTCGGCATCTAAGACAATTTAGCCCATCACGTTTTGAGGGATGACTCCCTCAGCGAGCACACTATCCGGGGAAAGGGAAGGAAGAAAGGATTGGGGAAGGAATGAATTATCCTGGGACCTATAAGTTAAGTACCACCCTGGCATTTGACTACACTGAGAAAAAAACTAGGATTTCCGTGTGGATACATCGTATTTACGAGGGTGCGCTCCTTAAGTAATGTAATTTCATGTATAAAAGTACAGCAGGTGGGAACACCATGCCAAGTTTGGAGTTCCGCGGCTGAATTTCATGTTAAAAACATATTTCCTTTCTTTTCTTTCTCACAGAATGATATGACGTCTTATTACTATCGTAAGGTAGGGAGTCATAGATTTAGAAAGAACCAAGAGGGGACAGTCATAGGAAGGTGGTAACAACATTATATACGTAAGCTACCACCGCCGGAATGGCTATGGCGTTAATTCTAGATTTGAAATGGTGGTCCCACAATACAAAATTTTTGCTGGACGGTGGTGTAGAATGTACTACGGATGAAACAACATTACGTAATGTGGTGACTGCAAGGATGCGATGACGAAAAATTATGATAAAAAATGTCCTCGCTGTTACGCAACGGCAGTATGCTTTCGGAAACTTGAAATCTCCCTGACTAGTAGCAGAAATTCTGAGAGTTCCGTAACTTTTCCAAAAATTTCAAATTCTCTCGCCACCACGTATTGCAAGTAGAGATGCAAGGGCTCGAAAAAAAAACCGGCTTTTTTTAAAAAAACTCGGTTTTTCCTGCTTCGCTTTTTTGCTTGGGAAATTTTTGGCTTTTTTCAAATTTCTGCTTTAAATTGATAAAGCAGACTTTGTTTCGATTCTCTATAACACAAAAAGTCATTTAATTAGTGGTTGATGCTGATAATAATATAAAACCTCGAAAATAAACTATGAATTTCGAAAAGATATTTCAAACGATTTTTCTTCAATATATTTACATTATGAATTCCAAAGGATTAACCAATGTATATAATAAGATTTTTTTAACCTCGTATATACAAAAGTAAGCAGAGTTGGCAAGAACCATGGTTTGTTTTGAAAATGCCAAAAACCCGTTTGGGGGGGGGGGGATGTTTAAACCAGGCTTTTTTGGTTTAAGCCAGTTTTTTTTATTTAGATTCTTTGCTTTCTGTATTTGTATTACATATTCACAGAAATAAGTTTGTTCCGCTTTGGTGTTATTATGCAACAGCGGGGTTATGCCGGAAGAACTCCCATAAGCTTAAAGAAGTCCGGTCAGTAAATTTCTTAAATTGAGAAGCTCCCGCCCTAACCATCGGGAAAATCCCGTCTTACTTGAAATGTAAAACAATAACGGAAAAATCCTGTTATTGCTTTGCATATAAAACTTAAAGGAGAATGTATCATAATCAGTACGCTAAAACTGGGGTATGAAATTACAAATTTAGTGCGTAGATATCATTGAAAGTCCAATCCAAGCTGATGTTGGAAGCTACGTAGGCAATCGATAAATTTTGCCAATTTCTATGAACATATTTAAGTAATCTTGGCTTCTTTATAAAACAACAGGCATTTAGGCATGCAGGAATATACATTTTGGTTTCGTTTCGTATGTTTAGGATTATCATCCTTACGAAATTCCGAGGTTATCAAGGAGAAGACTTTCGCTTAAGGTGACATCTGAACCGCTACTTGGTTTACGCATGAAAGAAGGGTTATGGTTCGACCGAGAATTGAACATGGGACACCTTGATTAAAAGGTGAAAGGGAAATAAAACTATTGCAGGTGGTTTGATATCTGGAAACGTCACCATGAAGTTCACAGGATTCTCATTTTTCGTTCTTTTTATTTTTTTATTTATTTATTTATTTATTTTTTATTTAAACCAGTTATTAAAAAAACAGCTGGTGTAAACGAGCCAACCCTAAAAGTAAAAGCTTCTTTTAAAATAATACACAAATAACTAGCAAAATTGTATGTAGTATATTTACTTCGAAATATTCCATACCCTCTTTTTGAAACAAAATAAAATTAAAATAAAACATAAGAGAAATACTTAGATTTATATGATACACTTAAAGGCTGCACATCTAGAGCTTTGGTTCTGTATATTTTTGAAATTCTACAGTTAAGTTTTACATAACCACCATCATAGTTTACCAATCCTCAAGTTTTCTGAATTTTTAACAAGAGGGATTCAACATATCATTACGGAACTCTCCGCCCCCCCCCCAAAGTAAAAGGACTACGGAATATATTTAATTAAGCTAAATACAACTGCACAACAAACATGAGTGAGTGATTAGCTTTTGCGCTTCTATCGGGAAGTCCGGGATTCAATCCAGCATTCGACCATTCTGACAAAGCTTTTCTTTATTCCATCTGTGAAGTAGAAATAGTGCGTGTACTGTGAGTTGGCCGACTTCGTTTCTTATTATTTTTAAATCGTTATTATTACTAATTACCAGCAGTGACAGTTTTGCGAAGGTTAGGGGTTAGAAGGTCTTTCGGACTGAAGCCTGTTCCCCAAAGTTACGGAATGTCTGCAACAAACGAAATATCTATTAGTTATGCCTTTACTCATAAACTTTAAGCTACTGTTAAATAAAAATTACAAATGTTTAGAAAAACTAAACATTAGTAAGAAAAACCCATCCCAAAATACTTTTCTAAACCCGCCACTGATTCTCAGTATAAAATGATCTTTAAGGTTGTATCCAGAAGATTATTGCTAAACATATAAACGAAACGAAATATTAGTTATGCCTGTACTCATAAACTTCAAGCACCTTCCAAATAAAATTAGGAGTTTTTTAGAAAACGAAACAATCAGAAAAAACACTCCTAAAGCAGTGGTGCCCACCCCCCTTATGTCCATGACGCCCCCCCAATTGTCTGTCCGTAGGTGTTCTTCCATGAAAAAATCTTCTTTTCGATTAATATTTACACCCCCTCAAACATATTTATATGGATTTTTACCCCCCCCCCAAATATTTCAATGACGCAGTTTGCGACATAGCCCCCCTCTGTGGGCACCCCTGCCTAAAGTACTTTTCTAAATCCGCTTCTGATTATTTGTATAAATTGGTATTCAAAGTTGTGTCCCGAAAATTATTGCTAAATCACTTCACAACTACAGTATAACAGAAATGTGGAAGTAAGGTTTGACGGATATATTAAAAAACGTACGCTTTGACGCATAAATAGAAAAACGGGCAAGTTTAACTTTGGCGCTAGAAGCTAGAGTACTAAGCTCTTAGAAATGAAACACGGATGGCAAACTAAAATGATCTAGAGAAGAAAAAAGATGTCGATAACTCAAAAGTTAAAATAAAGTTAAATAGCCTCTAAAATTGCCCTCAAATACTACATTCTTCACGTTAGCTTTAATTCGTAAAATATGTGCTCCATCCATCTTGATAGTGAATTTCAGAGCGAAATATCGCATTTAGGTCATGGAATTCTTATCTAACTATAGAATATACTATAAGAAAGCTATTTAGGTAGAAAAATCATGAAAATGAAAAAAGCCAAAATTTCCAAAATTCTCGTTTTTTTCCCAAAAGGCCGGCTTTTTATGTGAAAAAAACCATCGATTCAAAAAAGCCGGCTTTTTTGCATCTATAATTGCAAGTAATACAAATCTCCTTTCCAAAACCTTCCTGTAGTTTTTTTTTTTTTAAGTTTTAACGCTGATCCTTCTTTTTCTCATTTCATCCTTCCTTATTTTTATTATTTCTGGTCTCGAAGGAAGGGGTTCGGACCCCCTTGGCTATGTGCCTGCAAGGAGGTAAGAAAAGAAGCAGCTAGACCAAGGGAAGAGTTCTACAAAGAAAGTACGTAGACATAGAATAATTATGAAGACTTGGAAAATATGAAGAAATGTACAAGGTGGTGAAATCTATGGAATCTCAGAAGAAACAAAGGGATATTACGATGGCAGTAGAATATAATAATGAAATGGTAGTCAACAAGAGAAGTAAAGTCTTAGGAAGACAGAAAGAAATGTTGAGGACTTATCGGAGGAGGAAGTGTTAATCAGTCCAAAGACCGTGCAGAGAAAGTGGGAGGTACCCCCTCCTGACACGGCATAGTCCGCACATCATTTCGGGTCTCATGTTTGGGAGAGGCAGATAAGATCAACAGGAAATGCGGTAACTCGTAGTTCTGTATAGCCTGATAGTCTTCTCCCGGTATCGAAATTACCATACGACAGCACTTTGCAAATCAGGTCAACAAACTACCGTCGGAAGTGAGGCTTCGGCCATCCTCTAAAATGTACGACTAAATCATGCCATTGCATCTGGGAGAGTACGTACGACCTCGTCACGGATTCATTGAGGTAGATAGTGGAAGCTGCCACCGCTACATCGGAGATGAGACTTTGGTCATTTTCTAAAATGAGACAATAAATCAAGTCCTTAGGACAGGGAGATAAGACCGCGTGACACCCTAACACGATGAGGAAGAGAGGTAGTGGGTTTCCACACTCTACCGCGAGGATGATGTGGATACTTCTCTAAATGAGCGTTTCGTGCGTGCTCTTGGATCCGGGATGGGATAGCTAGTATTCTAAAGCACATCGGTATCTCAGGCCAAGTAGTTAGTATGCTCTTACCAAATTCAAACTTATAATGGATAATATATTTCTTTTAAATCCTTTCTAAAACATCAGTTTAGATAAAGATGTAAAACGTTTTAGGAAAGAGTCAAATAGAAGTGCTACTACCTATCATGTGGATTTTAATTTTCGTATTTTATCAATATCAGAAAATTTGAGTTTTCTAATTACATAAAAGAAAACTATTAATAATTCATGTTTTAAAAACTTCATAGATTGTCTACAGACTGCACTATCAGACTGCACGATATTGTATCAGCAAGTTACTACAGTACAGTGGTTCTCAACGAATGTGTCACGCAGTCCCCTAAGGTGGTCACGAAATTTTAGAATTTAAAAATCATGAAGAATTATATAATAATTATTTAAAATGGAGAAACACTATACCAGTCAACACCTACAGCGGAAGAATAATTCGCTCATACGTAGTCATTATAAAAAGTAATTTGTTTCACTATTACCTATGTATAATATATTATTATTATTATTATTATTATTATTATTATTATTATTATTATTATTATTATTATTATTATTATTATTTATGAGAAAAATATCAAACAAGTGTGACGCGATGTTAGGAACGTTCAGTAAAATGTGTTTATACCTCCCTTAAACATAATGTGGGAGTACTTGAAAATATTATTTTCCTTTTTTCCAAATAAGCTCTCAAACATTATGCTTATTTCCTAAGACGAGATATCCACCAGCACTTCGTTTAAATTACGAAATATATGTTGTCAAACACAACACTTAGTGCGAATTCCTTTTATAGTTGCTAGAGCCATGTCGGCCCGTAGACTAGGTAGGGAGGGCAATTGGTCCTTTGGATTTTATAAGAAGGTTGGAATCTTCGAAATACATGTTGGAACAAAATAGATGTGCTTAATCACTAACTAGTTTATATTATGTTTTTCTTAGGTATTATATTATTATAATATATTTACTGTAGTTAATAGAGTTATGCAATGCACGTAAATAATAATTGTTTTACATGGATTGTTATGTGCAAGACTACTTCAAAGTATGTTCGTATTTGAGACTACACTTGTGGTTTGTCCTTTTATACCCTGGCAAAATTTCTGTATGCGTCCGTGAATTGAGGATCAGTTACTATATTTTATTAAAAACTCTCAATATTTTAAAGCAATAACACAGTTATTAAGGGAAACCTTTTTCAGTTAAAACAAAACGAAAATTATCATTGTAAATTAACATTTTTCTCCCTAAATATAAATGACAACCTCAGTCTAGAAAATGTTTGAGATGACCAAGGAACAATTTCCT
Source organism: Thermobia domestica (assembly GCF_964235325.1). NCBI lineage: Eukaryota > Metazoa > Arthropoda > Insecta > Zygentoma > Lepismatidae > Thermobia > Thermobia domestica. Next base: position 115,344,855 of record NC_137467.1, read on the forward strand.
CTACCTTTCTATGTATTAGAAACACAGTCTAAAGGTAGAATTTCAGGCTTTCCTATATTAAGCAGTTGGACAAGAGCTAAGTGTATCATTACAGAGAGCAGCAGAATGTTGTTTATATTTCGTATGTTAATAAAGCTAGGGCAATGATAATGTGTTAGAAGGTTTCTTGTTTGGACAGCTGTCGTAGCGAGATAATCCTAGAAAACACGATGTTCCGCATTGCTTCTCAACAAAGGTGGCTGTCGTTCCTCACTCGTACTCCCTTTGTGAGAGAAGTAAATGTCCGTAACAACACTTTTACAGTTTATGTTACACCTCAAGCTGATTGTGTACAAAGAGAAACCTCTTGAAAAATAATGGTGGATGGGCAACATGAAAGTTGTAGCACATGAGCAGATGTTATTTCCTCATTTAACACTGAAAATCATGTACGTAATATATCAGTACATTTCAGAGAATTCAAGCAACTTTTCAACAGAAACTAGTAGATCGTGTAACAAACATGAACACCTGAACTAGAAAGCATGAGCTAGATATTAACATAAGTCAAATTACCAGTAATGTTTACATGATTGCAACAACTGTATATACTCGTTCTAATATGCCCTATTAATAGAATTCCATATAAAATTAGAAAATTAGAAGATAATTTCTCGCATGTACTTTGAAAAGCATCCTACTAAATCAGACAGAGATTCAGCCAAAAGTGAAAGAGTACAATTAACTAATATTGACATGAGTAGATAGAAAAATTGAATGCAACTTAATAATAATTGTGATGAAATGAGATCATCAATATGAATATCTCAAATAAGTCAGATCACAATATTTAAGCTTGCTGGTGTATAAATATTGCAGACTCCAATAACTAGGACAGATAGAAAGAAGTTCAGTATAGGTATAAATCAATTAAAATAAATTATTCCCTAGGTACAATTCGAATCATATTTTCAAAATATAACAAAATAATGCATACAGCGCAGGTGAAATACCTTGCATATAATTAGTAGTGGCGAAATACGCAAAATACTGTTTAGACATTCTCAAATGATTACAAACTAAATGCACTGTACTGATATATTATGATACCAAGCTATGCTATTTACAAGTAAAGAAAGTTTATTAAAACGAGTCCCGACAAGAGTCAAAATAAAACTGATAGGATACAGTAATAAGCGTCGCTCTGATATTAATTCAGTTTTCTGGGAGTAGACTGCATCTCCACACTTATTTCTCTATTTACTACTGTAAATAATAGAAATCTACTATTTCTGGTTTCTATGTTAATCACTATAAAGTAAGAAAATTTATTGATTACGAGAATTATGTTGAATATGTATGGATTCAGTGTCAAAGAATATCCCCTATCTCCATCCATCTCTGTTGAAGCTTGAAGCCGTTGAAATTCGTTGCGACTTTGATATTTCTATATAAGAAATTCTCATATAGCGAAGAATGGTTTTCTTATACAAACTTAGTGCATTAAGAGTAGGCTCACCTCGATTCTAATCCTTGTATTAAGGCCAAAAGTGTCAGATTTCTACCATTTCATTTTTGTATGGATCCGAAGACAGAAGAACACATGATATCTATGTACATCGTATACTAGAACCGGAGGTCGTAGACATTTCTGCAACTTTCGGTTTCAATAATGTTCCCCAAAAAACAATCACATTAATAGAGGGTAAGCCATTTCATATGAAAGTAAAATCTCATGAATAGGATCAAGCTCGGTTTTAGACCGGCAAATGTTAGCCAGATACAGTTCTAGTATGGATTTAGCATTTCAAGAACAAACGCCGTCTAGGCTAATAATTTACTGAACTCGAAGAATTAAAATTTTAATCCAACTTCCGAATTTCAATATTGATTCCAAGACTAAAAGTGGTAATAAATAGTGAATTTCTCCTAGGGATTTAGTGGCACAATAATAGTATCATTTCAGCTGAAATCATTGTTCTAAAACCAAGATAGAATAAATGCACTTCATCTTTCGGTTACATGTTTGATCCTCATACACCAAAACGATAAAAGGTAGCGAGAAATAGTTTATATTTATGAAGTTATTTTCCCTAGAATAAGTCCGATCACGGTTTTAGCCCTTATATTCTAACCGTAATTGGAAGAAATTGGCCATTTCCGGTTTAATTGCACATCACGATAGAAGAAGCAATAGATACTTGGATATGGCGTTTAGAAGTAAGTTGAACAAGTAGAGATTCAGTTTCTGAAACTTAGAGGGGTACGCAGTATGTCTGCCATTTCCAGTTTCTAGAAATGGATACCTAATGAAAAACAATAAAGTTGAAAAGAAATAGTTTTGATATGGATGTAACTTACTAAGAGTAACTTTTGCCTCCGGAATTGTCCCTGTGAGGAAACAGAAGTAGTAGCATTACATGTTAGATTTTATGATTCTATCTTTATAAAGTGAAAAACTAAGATATAGCTAGAAATTGTTTTTGATATATATGAAGAGTCTCAATAGAATGTTCCATCTCTCCCCATATACGTTTCCGCCAAGTGGAACTTCTAAATCTACCTGTTGACGACAATATTTTAGAAATCTACAATATTTCCCAATGCTAAACAAGACTCATTTATTTATTAAATTGCAAGTGTACGTTCTTTAAAAAATACGGTATAAGCAATACTCTATGTATTCGTGTATTTGATAACAGTGATAATTTAATTTAATTTAATTTGCCTGCATATCTAAAATGTTAAAAACAATGTTACCCAACTAATTAAAGTCATTTGTATCACACACAGGCATAAAATGTAAAATTCAGAGTTAAACATCGAACATAAGTAAAACTGTAAATAAATATACTGTAAAAACAGCACATAAAATAATACTAAATTAAATAAAAGCACTAAATAATCAGGATTAGATATGTCTAATGCTAAGGTATAAATACAAACTACATATATAACAGAATTTTGTACGTGATCACAGAACCTTCCCGAGCCGATATTAAAAAAAAATATCTTACGAACTCACTTTAGATGTGGATTATTTTCCATATATTTTTGCCACAGTGAGAGGTGGAAATTGAACAATAATATTGCAGTAGCCATATGAAAATTTCCTTGCAGATAAACACACAGCTACAATACAGGATTTTCCGGTAATTTTAAGTCACATATTTAATACATTACTCATATTTTTAATCTAAAACGATTTAGAAAGTGATGGAAGTAGGGGAAATATCATAACTACACAGTGACCTCGAAACATATCTTTGTCCAGTAACCTTCCTTGCTGCGAAAACTAAATAATAATTTATGAAAAAATACATAGAAATCAGCATGGTAAAAGGAAGGCTATTTGAAAACATTGTGTTGTTTCTTGACATAAAATGTGATTCATCTGATTGCATAGGAATTTCACAGAAAACTTCTTTCGTTTCTAAATGAGTTGAAGATTTCAAGAAACAAAGTAAAATCACACCTTTCTGTAATGTCAGTATTACAACCTAGCAGAAAATAAATTAAAATCTGAATAAATTTTGCTTCGTACAAGACAAATTAATTTTCTTTCTTTCTTTACTCAAGCTGGCCTCCTAAACGATATTTGTTTCAGGTAAACACAAATACTTTCGGAATTCATTTTCGATAAAGTCATTCATCAAGTAGCTTTTTAATTGGTATTCGAATCAAACATAGAAACAGGATGAGAAGGATCTTAAAAATTATTAATCGTTATATATATATATATATATATATATATATATATATATATATATATATATATATATATATATATATATATATATAGAGAGAGAGAGAGAGAGAGAGAGAGAAAGCGAGAGATTTATTTGCTACTTCTGCCCAGTGTGTGGAATTCCTGGACTTCGTGGTGGACAAACACCATTGGTGAGGGTGTAATCAGAGTTCTTTCGTTTTCTCCTAGTTTCTTCATCCTATCATTTATCATCCATCTCATTACCACCGTCTCCTTTAGCCTCGGTGCATAATCATGGGACGTTAAAGTGAACAAAAATGTTTCTGTATTTATATTAGACCAAAAACACTATTTCTAGCTAAATTTCATGACAATTCTACTTTTGCCAGGAAGAGAAATTTGAATATTTAAAACACAGCAATAGAGCTGATGTTGCATTATATTAAAATAACTCTACTCATTTTAAATTAATAATATCGGACAACTGAAAAAAAGATTTGATTCTTGTAAAAGCATTCATTATTTAAATTTCAGTAGCTTATATTTATGTATATTTAAGTTACTTTGCACTTAATAACAATCTCACGAGCTGACAAAAGCAAATAGAAACATTACACCTTTGTTTTTCGTTCCCTTGCTTTTCTGACGCAGACCAATGTTAAACTAAAGTTCACAGCTGAATTCATGTTTAACTTAACTAGCACCTATATTTGTTTAACTGCCTCAGACTGATGTATCTAACTCACATTTTATTTATATTGCACAACTTAATGCAATGCATGCTTCTGTTTGCATCTTATATAACTCCCACCCCCAGGATCATCGTAACTTAACATTCTTTCATGAATTCTTTAACATGTTTTTTTTTTTTTCTGAAATGCAATTATCTTATACGTATTGTAATAAAGATATCATAACATGAATTTGTATATGCATGCAATAAATCTTTAATAATAACTTTGAAAATCATCAAATTACACACTTTACTCCGGTTCGCATGCAAGAACTAGTCATCAAAGAAAAGTATTCGTTGATAAAACAGTCGAATCGTAAGCTGAGAGGGAAATATGTAAATAGTAAAATCGTGATCTGTATTTGAAACCAACCTAACAATTTGTGATTCTTTTTAAAAAAAATTGTTAAAGAAAGAGAACATTAAGGAAAAACACGCAAAATCATAAAGAATTTCTGTATTACCTAACCAGGATATTAGTTCGGTTTTTAGCGGATGGAGCTACTGTTGTGTTTACATCAGTTTCCTGGTAAGCGTGGTGGGCCAGGGGAGAAGAGAGCGTCATTCTGATGTGTATCCAACATTTTTAAAAGTTGCAGTTTACATATTATTAGTAGCCTAACCTGTTTGCGCTTAATAAAGAACACCATAAACCACCATAAGAACACCATAGTGGTTATTGAATGCAGAAATGGTTTACTATTCTTGCAGTAACGCAGGTGTATTTTGGATAATGACATATGCATGGAAATTAACAATTTAAGAACAACATAGCACGTAAGTGTGTATAAAAATTGATTACGTTTTATTCGATTTCATTATAAAACAGAAGCAACTTGAAAAACGCAGGAATGACGATGCCAATGACTAAAATATTAATTTAGGATTGATAGCTTAGAGACTTGCACACTACCTTGTAACTGTAAGTTTAAATCAAGTTAAGGCTCGCGATTCTTGTGTTTGTTTTAAGTGTACGTTTATCGGTTGACCAATAAATTATTTTCTCTAGTTTTAGCCAATGAAGAATTCCTATATGTTTCCACTCGAGAACTGTGGAAGTTCTCTCCGTTGGTCTATTGGCTAGTGCTTGTGCCTTCGCTGTACATGATTCTGGGTTGAAATCCTAGTGAGGATCCAAAAATTAATTTTAGAATCCTTCATTTTCATTAGTCATGTGTCTCCTCTAGCATAAAAAGCATAATCATGGAACGTTAAACTCAAGAAATTTCATTTAATTTTTTCAATGAATGTAAACCCTTTGGGCAAAAAGGAGGTAAAGAAGTTTTTTTCTTCGTTTTCCTAAAGGGCTATGGGATTGAATAGTTTGCCTTTCGGGATTGACTTGTAAAATCTGATTAAAGCGCACCTTTTTTAAAGGATTATATCAAAATTCAGCCTTTTGGTAAATGTGGAATAAAAGTATTGATAAAACATCAGCGTATGGGTAATGAAAGCGTAAGTTCACTGCTTCAACATATAATAAATTCACAACTTTTATTTATAAGTACAGAAATTCCCTTCGAACTCTCTCTGAATTTCTTAGACTCTAGATCTCAGATGATAAAAAGAATAACTCTACTAACTGTTTTCACGCACAATATAATTTTGAAACTTGGGAGACGCACCCTGAAAATGTGTTTTGTATGTTTTAGCTTTTAAAGAACATTTAACTGTCAGGTATCCCACTTTAAACTTTAATCGCTCCCCTACCGCCCGCAATGTAACATTGAGTATATTCCTTTTAAATAAAGTTTTCAAAATATGGCAGAAATACTGGAATTTTTAAATTACCAAACCATCCTAAATAATGACAGGTTAGACATCAGAGAAAGTTATCTTTATCTACCATCTTAATCAGGGGTGAATCCAAGTCTCCTTCGGAGGTGTTTAGGAGTGTGGCGGTCAAAGATTATCATTTTCTCTTTGACCGGACTCTTGCAGCACATCCGAAAATAATCTCACTGCAAAATAATTTTGTTACTCTGCTTAGACAACCGATCGGAGATCACATAGTCCAACTTCGTCGCAATTTCGAATATGTCTTCGCTTATCTCAGAACTTCACAATAGAACTTGCTTTAAACAATGAAAGCGCAGTTGCCAAAGTATAACTTTGATTCACAAAGATGAGCTTCGAGGTTTTGTTAATAGGGGAAGTAGGAATTCCTTACACTCGAATGGCACTAAGTTCTTAGTGTTTCTTTGTACAACACTGATGTTAGTTTATTCGCAAGTTCTTGCCAAATTAATATGGGGGTTGTATGCACTTAGTTTGCTATTCCTTTAAAATGTTTTGGAAATAATTTTCGTAACTTTTGAAACTGTGTGTCTTAACTTGAACATATGCGTGAAGTGGTTTATTATGAACAGGACAAAAATAACTGTGATAGATTAATTACAAGTAATCCAGTTAGAAATACTGTTGCTTGTATTGTAGTTACAAAATCGGCCACAGTTTTCACTGGTCAGGTAATACAAAACATAAAAAATATGGGTTTATTTACTGTTAAACATTGTAGCTATATGTCCTTATTTCAATTCATTTTATTTGTTTCAAATTGTTTTCTACGAAAATTACAAGTAGAAAATTTATTTAAAAGATCATGTTGTTCTATAAAAAGTAATAATGCAAAATAGTAATTCATATTTATTTTACTATTTTGGATTATTACACACACACACACACACACAGACATATATATATATATATATATATATATATATATATATATATATATATATATATATATACATGTATGTATGTATGTACAGTATATGTATATGTATATACGAAAGCGTAAATAAATATAAATATTATGAAGAAGGCACTATTGTGTTCCTAAAGCTTTATGAACACAATACTAAAATGCCCCTTCCTTGCACAAGGAGATTAATTAGATTCATGAAAAATATTTAAACTGCTTTTCCCCTTAAGATATGCATTTCAATGAAGACATAATTACGAAACCTCGTAAGATCTCGTAGGACTACTACTCTAGCTCATACGAATATTGGTAAACATACTTTAAATCGGGACAACTGGCTGACAGGGGAAAATTGATTGACTCTGTATTTGTACAAAAGATACTTGAGAACCGATGTACCTCAGATTATTTTAAAAAATGTAACTTTTAAAGTTCCAACATATGGTGCAAGAGTAAAAATTTTATTGGAACCACATAATAAGAAACATATTTTAATTTCTAGGATTCTAGCAAGCTACAATGTATGCGTATCCTGAAACGACTTTCTTTTAGAATTTTTAATGTAACATAATAGGTTTTATTTTTACTTTTAATTTTTGACTTCTCATTATTTTCAGTAATTGACATAGACTACATTATCAGTATTTTTATTACCAATAACTTATGGTTAAGAGGTAATCAATTTTATCACTAGTACTATAAATTATAGCGCTAAAATAATGTAAAATAGGATAAAGTGCTGTATTCTCGCTGTATTTTATCTATTCTCAGCACGTAAAATAATAATAATAATAATAATAATAATAATAATAATAATAATAATAATAATAATAATAATAATAATAATAAATATTATTATTATTATTATTATTATTATTATTATTATTATTATTATTATTATTATTATTATTATTATTATTATTATTATTATTTTATTTATTTATTTATTTTTTTTTTACAAGGAACTTGCCAAAAAGGGAACGATAATTACACTAGTTAACAAAGGTTTTGTTACATAAAAGGAAATACCTGTTCTTAAAGGAACTTTTTGCGCTGAATTCGAATATGCACTCGGTTTTTCTCCATCACGTACGATTTTCCCGTAACAGAGGGATTTTCGGGAAAATCCCTCAAAAATTTCCCTTTTCGTTTATTTTACACCCCAAGATCTTGTCCCCTTGCATATACTAACATATAAATAGAAATTATACCTAAGTATACTTTGATTCATATTTAACAAACCCTCCAAGTTTAGTAATAATCGCTTTATTCTTTCTAGAGAAATAAATATGTTTGTATGTATACTGTGTGTACTGTTTATTGCACCTTATAGTAATGCTTTCAGATCTCTTAAGTTGAGGTAAAACGTTTTGCTTTATTACCACAAACATATATAAAATATAATACAATATAATTTACAAGTGTGACAATTTACAATAAACAATAATGCAAATGTACCAAAAGGTCATGAAAAGACAATCAAAACTATCACAATATATGAAACTTCCATTGGGTTACAAAAACGTACACTTCTTCCTTCTTTTGTAAGAAATGTTGCATTCTCTAACAAGACCCCAACAATAGTCCCCATCATTGAAGGATCCCATCGTCCCTGGTACCTTTTCTCCATTGCCATTGTATCTTGGTGGAATCTTTCCCCCTGTTCGTCGCTGAGAGCACCTAGGTTAGCAGGAAAGAAGCTGAGGTGGGAGTGCAAAAAGTGGATTTTTAAAGACATCCTACAACCCAACTCTTTGTATTTCTGTATCATGTCCTGTACGATTTCTGTGTAACTCTCAGCTTTGTTATTGCCCAGAAAGTTGCGCACAACACACTTAAATGCTGTCCAGGCAGCTACCTCAGCACTGTTTAACTTGCTGTCAAAGCTATCATCAAGCATTAATTTCCTAATTTGGGGACCAATAAACACTCCCGCTGAAATCTTAGCATCACTCAGGTTAGGGAACTTATCTCGCAAATACTTGAAACCTCCACCAGATGTGTCCATGGCTTTGACAAAGTTTTTCATAAGTCCTAACTTGATATGAAGTGGCGGTAGTAATATCTTATTAGGATCTACCAAAGGAGCGTATTTGACGTTGCATTCTCCAGGTACGTAATTCACTCTAGGTTCCCATTCCTTCACTTCATAATGTTTGTCATCAGCTCGGCTATCCCATAAACATAAAAAACATTGGTACTTCGTGTAACCGCACTGCAGTCCTAATAAAATACCAACTACCTTGAGATCACAACATATTTGCCAACAATGGTCCTTGTAATTTATAAGATTTAGCAAAGTTGACATGGTGTCATAGGATTCCTTAATCTTCACTGAGTGCGCAAGTGGTATAAAAGGTTTTTTATTTCCATTATGTAAAAGGACAGCTTTAAGGCTGACCTTTGACGCGTCGATAAATAACCTCCATTCTTCTGGAACGTAAGGAATTCCTAACTCCGCCATCAACCCATTTATATCCGTACATACGCACACATTATCTTGCATTGAGAAATAGCTTGAAAATTGAACATGCCTTTTCCTGTACACTGATATGTTCGTTTCTGCATCCAATAAGTTCCACTGCTGGAGCCTTGATCCCAGAAGTTCCGCCTCTTGTTTTGTCAGGTGCAAATCACGGACTAGGTCATTAAGTTCACATTGCCGGATGAAATGTGGCTCGCGAACACAGTCAGGGATGAACGTTGGATCCTTGGATGTACATGTTGATGTCGATGGTTCATCAAGGTCATGATCATCATCAGAGTCTTTTGGCCATATCTCTTCCCAGTTGGTAGGGGGCTCGGGAAGTTGAAGTTCATCCCCGTGCGGAATACGTCTAATTGCGGATTTAACGTTGGGATAACTTATTGTGTATTTGCTTTTTTTAGAAAGTCCCTTAACTACTGTGAGACAAAAATAACAATCATCCAGATGGTTGGTGGGTTCTCTCCACACCATTGGTACAGCAAATTTCATGAACCTCCGTTTCCCTTTGGCCCATGCAAGTAAAGTGACGTAGCACGACGCACAAATTATGTTGGGTGCCCAAGTTTTGTCCTGATCTCCCACACGACATCCGAAATATATATAATATGCTAGTTTCACCGATGGCGTAATGGATCTACCTGTCCTTTAACTACAAACTGGCCACACACATAACAAAAACTTTTTGGTGAGTTAACACACGAACGCCGTCCTCTTGACGCCATTGTACTGATCACAAACTAAACTTCTGGTCTTAGTTGGGTATAATGCCGTTAAGATCAAACATGAAAGCACTCTTAGCAGCAAAGACAACTTTGAAAGTAAAGTAGTGTTAAACCACACGTCAATATAAAAATGTACAAAACTCCCTCACCAGGTGTCAAGAACACAAGAAAGAAAGAAATGCGCGGGGGGAGGGGGGAAACGATACCGAAGTGGAAAATTCAGACTGCATTAGTTCATTGTTGTCAACAATGAGTCTGTATTCCATTCTTTCTTTCTTTTGCATTCTGTTACATTTGATAACAAATATTGATAACCATTTCATGAACAAAACGAAAAAACTTGGAGAATTGTATATATATGTATTAAGATATACATATACTGTACGTTTTAAAAAAAAAAATATACGTTGGAAGTACATTCTATTTTTATACACGTTTCTAATTTACAGAGAGCAATACAAGTGTGTTGTTGACTATTGTAAATATTCATTTTTATGTCTGTGTTTGTAGTAATAAAGCAAATCGTTTTTACCCCAACTCAGGAGATCTGAAAGCATTACTATCAGGTGCAATAAACAGTGCACACGGTATACATACAAATATATTTATTTCTCTAGAAAGAACAAAGCTATTTTTACGAAACTTTTAGGGTTTATTAAATATAAATCAAAGTATACTTAGGTATAATTTCTATGTTACTATATGTAAGGGGACAGGAGCTAGGGGAATAAAATATCTGAAAAAGGGATATTTTTGAGGGAATTTCCCGAAAATCCCTCTGTTACGGGAAAACTGTACGTGATGGAGAGAAACCGAGTGAATATTCGAATTCAGCGCAAAAAGTTCCTTTAAGATCAGGTGATTTTTCTCATGTAACAAACAAAAAGTTTAAATTTGTTAACTAGTGTTATTTACGCAGCGAGTTGAACAAGCACAGGAGCATCCTCTGTATTCCGTGCTTGCAAGAGAATCTTCCAAGTGGGGATGCCTCCGTGCGATTAGCAATAAGATGAAATGATTAACGTAATATGAAGGGATTACTGTCATACAATTTCTAAAAACCAAAGGACCGAATGCAATTAACATCCGCCTCGGATAATGTGTCATTTATGGACTAACAGCAATGAGTAAAAGGAAGGTCAGACAATAGTGAAGAGAGTTTGGGAACGGCGTTCAAATGTTTATTACAGTGTGCGTGACAAATGACCTAGCATTCAGTAGAACGATCTGGTGGAACGCGTTAACGATGAAGTGCGATTCAATCGCCGGTTCACAATAATTGAATTCCCAGAGTTTTCAGCAGTGTCTGTGAAAATAGTGCATCGAGCTGTGACTGAAAAACTAGGTATCACAGATTGTGTACGAAGTGGGTGCCAAAAATACAAAACACTAGACGCTAGTAAAGTGTAAAGAATGAAGACTGGACGTTTTTTTTTTTTTTTGCCCTCTGGCGGTGTGGGGAGAATGGGGATAACTTTCTTTTCTAAATAGTAACAGGATGAAATCTGGATATCGTGCGCCACTCGGGAGTCGAAGCAGCAGTCAATGCAATCTACTCTGTTTTGGACGAATAATTACAGTAGATATGTATTATTGTCAAACATTAAATAATCTGCGACGTGCTATCAAAAACTGCAGAGAGGAATGCTACGCGATGTAACTGTTCTGATTCGTGACAACACAGGCTCATACACAGCTACTTGTACTGTTGAGACAATTCAAAAATTTCGATGGAAACTATTTTCATCATTCATCTTACAGCTCTGGTCTTGCTCCTGACGATTTTTTCTTTTTCTTTTTTTTTTCAACTGAAAAATTGTCTTCCATAGAAACGTTTCGATGAGAGTGAAGCGCTCGAGACATCAATTCTGGACTGGTTGCACTCTCAGGTGGAAGATTTTTTCACAGAAAATATACAGAAAATCGTGACACGTTACCTGAAATTTCTGAAGGTTAATGGTGACTACCTTAAAGAAAAACCAAGCTATGTATAATTCTATTAATCGCAACAAGTTCCTTCTCCTATTATTTTCTTGTTTCTCTTATATATAAACCATTGGCCATTTTTGACATGTCCCTCGTAGTAGTAACAGTAGTAGTAGTTTAGAGTAAAAGTCTGGGATTACACACTTTTAAAAATATGTACTGCCAGTATCCAACATTTACTCTCTGTTCTTAGTGACTTTCCAAAGGGTTTGACCTGTAAAAAAAAGCTTTAATTTGACTAACTGCATAGAAAGTTCGAATTTGTGCTATGTCAATCGAGTTTTAATAGTTTATTTCATACAATAAAAGCCAGTTCATGCTTTGAAATTATTCAAATGTTTCCAATACATTACTAAGATAGTGCCTCTTCAAAGACAAATACATCTTAGTTTTTCTTAATTTGTTTTCTCTGCAAGTTTAACAAAAGACGGTTTACCCCCAGAACAAGAAACGAACACTTTCTACTATTTGGTAATGTCATCAGATAAAGATTTGACTAGTAATTTAGTATTTGTACTTTCTACTTTAATACTAGTTACTATTTCCGAGAACCAACTCAAACAGAACATTTCTTTTACGAATTTACTTTAAATCTGTTCTTATAATTTTGCAGTCACAAAAAACATCTATCATAATGCTGTAATGACTATGATGACAAAAATAACAAAGAACTTTTTCTTTTAAATTAACTAAAATATTATTCATGAATTTAATATCTAGCCTCCCGAACATGAGTATTACGAATGCATGAATATGTTTCTTCCCTATTAAAATGTGCTACTCTGCATAACAAAATCATGTTTGATAGTGTAAAATTAAACACAAAGTTGAAATGGCTTTTAAAAAACTTGAGTTATAAATAAAGTACACTTAATAGGTAGATCTGTGTCTATGAAATGGGTGTAGAACAATATTTTTATTACATAATCTTTACTATTTCCACTACGTGCATTGTTTAGAATTACACTGTAATAAATGAGAAGTGAGGAATATATCTGTAGAATTAAACAAGCAAATGCATCAAATTACGATAACTTTTCAATCTACACTTCCAAGTGAACATGAGCATCAATTTCGTAATGAGAGAAATGTATTATACCAATGGCAACGGTGTGAATGATAAATGAACAAGAGCATAATATCAGCGGTAGCATATCCCGTAAAATGGAAGAGCAAAAGGAATAGTACATAGGCATCAGAGCCTGAGAATTTGTTGACCCAGATGTGCTGGGAATCAATTAAAATAATGAAGTTGGCCATTGCGACATCTGCATCAGTCCCTGGAACTCTGGAAGCGGGTTATTTCACAAATTCCACCTGCCCGCAGGCTTTGCTTCTATTCGTTTATGGAATTAAATCCAGCAGGCAGGCTTTAGCACACAACACTAGTGTGTTTTCCATGAGAAATATTGCCTCCTTCCGGCGAAGGAACATCAGTCCATGCTCGCTCCCTCTAAGAGTTAATTTCACTTCTCTTCGTTTCTATTTTTTATTTTCATTTCTCTCTCTCTCTCTCTTCTTTTGCTTTTCTACCTCTATTTCCTGCAAGTTTTTTTTTTTTTATCACATTTCTGTAACAAATTCATTTACTAATGGCATTCAGTTACGTTTCAAAACATATTGTTCTCTTTTATGAATGCTTTTATTTCTCTTTGTGATTCTTCTCTCATATGAAATAAATGGCGAGCGAAAGAAAAAATAATATACAAAACTGTCCTGCGAAGTTTTAAAGTTGCTTTACTATTAAAATTAAAATAAAGAACATTTCCTCATAAAGTAACAATAACGCAAATATAAAAGGAAAACATTTTATTACATTGTTCTGTAGAAAGTAAATAAATTTTCCAAATAGACCAATATAAATTCATTGGAAACTTTTGAAACTAAGAAAATACATTTCTGGACTTTGATTTTCTTCCGGCAAGGAGCTCAAATCATCCCTAAACAATGGAGGAAGACTTCGTTGGTTAGAAGGAATCTGGTTACCATAATGTCATAAATTCCTTAGAAAATCTTTGGTTCAAGTGTAGTGGTGCGAAGCAAAACTATGATAAAAAGTAAACAATTTTCAAGATATACACCAGTGTTAATTGGACTGTAGTTTAGCGTCCCTTTCAGCACCAAGATAATATGAGATTTTTTCCTGTTGTTTAAGGAGGAATTTCACTGTCAATTCACTTATAATTGTAACAGCTACCTTTTCCAATGTTTTGTCTACATTCCCTCTTGTGTTCATCTATGGCTAACCCTGTTCTCTTATCCAAAGGTTATGCAACTAGAACTGTACCTCATGTAAGATTCCCATAATTGAACTTATCCTACTGATCTTTGATACATTGATCTAAAATGCATACAAATTAGTGGAGTTTAGCATGTCAATGCTCTTCACTTGCCCGTAATGTTGTATGTTTAGTTTGACTTCTTTCTAACGACTTTGTTTCAAAATTTTCGCTTGCTCATCTCATATTAATGGCCAACTTTAGCATCCATATAGTCAGGTCCGTTCTAGGACACTAACGAAGGTAGTGGACAATTCTACCAAAAGGGAGCCCTTACAAACGCGAATGTCCATTATTTTAGTCGTAGATTCCATTAGTGTACATTCGGATATAATGCAGTCTCGATACAAGGCTGTATTCCTTTCAGTATTTTATCAAACTTTGAATGAAGAAAATGAACAACAATCAAGTACAATAATCAAAAGTAATAGTACATCGTTCAAATTAGAATACTTAGAATTCGAAAGAAAGAGTGATACACATGTCCGATTGATTCATTTTGTCTCACAAGGGATCATTCTGATTTGATGAATTCAATTGCTGAAAACGATTTCTAGCACTGGATTTAGCACCAAAAGAAACAGAGGAAAAGAGGGTGTTTAGTGGCAGACTGTGTATTGGGTGCATAGGTGTCCAAACTTGCGAGCCCGACGCTCGTAAGCTCGGCACTTACGCTCAACAGGGCTCGGGCTCAAAAATTGAGCGCGAGCCCGAGTGAGCCCGAGCCCCAATGAAATAATTGAGCGCGAGCCCGAGTGTACATTCGGATATAATGCAGTCTCGGTACAAGGCTGTATTCCTTTCAGTATTTTATCAAACTTTGATGAAGAAAATGAACAACAATCAAGTACAATAATCGAAAGTAATAGTACATCGTTCAAATTAGAATACTTAGAATTCGAAAGAAAGAGTGATACACATGTCCGATTGATTCATTTTGTCTCACAAGGGATCATTCCGATTTGATGAATTCAATTGCTGAAAACGAGTGAGCCCGAGCCCCAATGAAATAAGTGAGCGCGAGCCCACTTAAGATTAGTGAGCGCGAACCCAATCAAGAGAAGTGAGCGCGAGCCCAGTTAAGAGAAATGAGGGCGAGTGCGAATGAGCGCGAGCCCAGTTCAGTGAAGTGATCGCGAGCAAGAGTGAGCGCGAGCCCAGTTGAGGGAAGTGATCGCGAGCCCGAGTGAGTACCAGCTCAGTTGAGAGAAGTGAGCGTGAGCCCGAGCGAGCGCGGGTTGAGTGCGAGCCCGCGCTCACTTAACACTCACGTGGACTCATTTGCTTTAAAGTAAAAAAAAAAAAAAAAAAAAATAGGAAACTCATTCCATGTGCACAATTGTAAAGGAAGAATGAAACAACTTTACAAAAAGAAAAGGCACACTCTTGAGGTCCGAGGTGTCATTTTATTGTCCAGAGGACTTCAAACACCTTTCCATAGAGAACCGACCTTTTTATGGTTATTATGAGAGGATGGTATTTGTTTGAGGCAGGTATTTGTTTCTGTTGTTTTAGTAACAGCTTCCGTGACCCAAGCTTTTTAATAATAGAGTAACGAGCCCTCGGAAGATCATAATTTCCTACTGACTTTGCGAAGTAGGAAATTTATTTACTAGCAACTAATGAAGCTGTGCGTTCATAGAAAAGTCGAGCGGAATAATTATGTATTATTTAATTGTAGCTTCTTTAAATCCCAATAAACAAGAGTAGCTCTTAAGAATGTTGATAACTTGCACCATAATGGTTATTCAGCCCATTAATTTATATGAGGAAACATTGTTTTAATTTTTTGAAATAAAAGAATTTTAGCCTGTTAATTTTACTGACTACTTCTTCTTGAGATCTTGAAATGTATTCTAAGCAAAATTTAACTACGGTGTTATGCAATTTTAATATATATAAATAAAAACTAAAACAATATTACATTGAATATTTTTAAAGCAAGGAACTCTTAAATAGGCTAGAAAAAGAAATTAGTAAAATTGAATGATTAAAATCTCGTCTATTTAAAAGAAAAATACTTCCTCATATAAGTCAATGGGCTATAAAAAAAAGAAAGATAGCAATTCAACATCCAAAAAAATAAGACACACACACACACACACATACACCTCCTTTCATTAAAGTCTTTTTTCGAAAGCTACCCTAAAACGATGGCGAGTCGTTTGTTACAACCAGTGTTAAAAGTGAGGGAAAACACGAGGGACGTCATCCCCCACTTCCAAAAATACCTATGGCGTCCCTCCACTTCGTAAAAAATATAGCGGGCAAAGATAGGCACAGGAGACGGCATAACGTCATGCGTTCCCCAACCTTTTCAAATCCATTTTTACCCTTGGTTACAATTCGATTTTGATGTTATTTGACACAATATTTTCATTGCGGATTTATTAAATCTTATTACCGTGAAGATTAACACATACCTGACGAAATAGCTAAGGGTTGCCAGGCACTTATTCATATTGATTCACTGTCAATAAGTGGTAAGTAACTATTCTCATCATCCAGACGAGCGAGATCTCATATAACCTCACTGATGGAAAAGAATATTAAGCTCCAAACAAACAAACACAAAACATTCTAAATTTCACGATAGCTTCGTAAATTGACACAATTACATTTCCTCTTTTAACGCAGTCCCTAATATTACCTCATTTATATAGGTACTATTTTTCCGGTATTTTACGCCATTAAAGAACCGGCTTTTAATATACATAAGGAAATGTAAAGATGAATTGAAAACTAGAACCACAATATGCTAACCATTTTCGAAAGTATTACACATAACTTCTCGACTCAAACTGATATTATGACGTAAATTTCATTCATAAACATCTTTATTGAGCTTTCATTAACTTCTAATTTTCTTTGGTGTGTTTTAACAAAATACAGGCTATAATCAACGCATATTTTCAAATTTTCAGTTTTAATACTCTTAAACTTAGCCTAAATTAAGAAATATTCATATTTAATGTATTTTAGCAGGACAATATGCTTTCAAATACATAATTAAAAGTAGAGGTTGCTCCTGAGGGACGTCACAAAGTTAAAAAATTAAAGTTTTCTTGCTTCAAAGTAAAGGGGTAAAGTAATCTAATGGACTTAGAAGATACAGGCCCGAATGGGAACGCTATTGTGGGGCTGCAGGTTTCAGAAAAACATGTAAAGAAATCGCATTAAGACTATATCATCACGGTATTCATGGAGGTGTCATATTACATAATAGGCCTATTTTTCATTAGAAGTTGGAAACGTAAAGAAATAAAGAAACTGCTGCAGAATTAACTTTAGAAAATATTGCTTGTTTGTTAATACAAACTATTCACTCCCTCAAATTCTAGATAGAGGCCAACAGGCTATATGTCCCCTTGTTTGTCCATTTGTATATGAGATCCTGACCGCGCATATTGTTTTATACGGAAAGTACGTACACATGGAATACTTACAGAATGTATTATGAAACATACGCTTTCAGCTATACGTTTGCAGTCCAAAAACTACAGGACTTACAAATGTAACATACGATTTTACATACGCCACGTACACTTTCTTCTCAGTGTATGGTTTTGAAGCATGGTCTCAGATACATAGCTATTATCTACAGAGCACGACAATGAATGAGCCTCGAGGCTTGGCAACACAGTAAACTTGAAGGTGAAGGTCTGCTTTTAACATATCTGGGACTTACTAATTTTGTTGTACTTACTAATTCATGCAGTTCCTGAGCACAAAATTATCAACGGCCAAGGTCGATTTCCTCTTCACTGACTCGGGGTTGGATAGTTGGTTTCTTAACAATGCGGATGGGACGGGGGGAGGGTTAACATTCTTGAAAGCACTAACACTTTCACTTTGAATGCCTTGGCGACAGGGGTTCAGAAGGTGTATACTGGATTGTGGACTACACAATGGTATATCATACTGTAATTTGGACATCTTCGTTACGCTGACTAAACGATAAAAAAAAGCACCTATAATTTATTCCTAATAAAACCCATTGGACAACAGTATTACAAGCCCTTCCACTGGTCTAGTGGCTAGCATGCGCGACTTTTGTGATCGATTTCCTGTGGGAAAGTATTGAACGACAGTGGTTCAGATTCCACGTTAAAACTATAAGTCCATGTCTCATATAGCCTCGCTGATGAAAGGCGACGGTGAAAGATAATCAATTAATCAATCAACAGTATTTCAAATTTCAGCTGCATAAACAACCTATGACTTGTAGGACTAGTTCATTTTGTTAAAGCAGCTGTTTTAACGAAGTTTAGTATTAACGTGTCAGATATTTCTATGAGATAAGAAAAAACATTATTTTCTAACTAAATGATAGCTCTATCCACATACATTCTGCAAACAGAAACAATGAAAATCGATATAAAAGTGACTCACATTATTTTAACAAAAATCGATTTAGGTAATAGTTTGGGCTGCCGCAAAAATAGGAAAAGTTAGAAAACTCCGATTAATTGTAACAACTCCATCAAAGGTTGAAATTGGAGGGAGCATACGTCATTAATCAGCCTGTTAAGGTGTACAAGCTCGCGAGCATGGCTCTTGCGCTCAACTGGGCTCGAGCTCAATTATTGAGTCCGAGCCTCACTGAAACAAGTCAGTGCGAGCCCAACTCAGAGAAGTGAGCCCGAGTGCGATTGAGCTGGAGACCCAATGAAATACGTGAGCGCGAGCCCAATTGAGGGAACTGAGCCCAAGCACGAATGAGCGTGAGCCCAATTGAGAGAAATGAGCCCGAGCGCGAGCGCAGTCGAGAGAAGGCAGCGTGAGCCCAAGTGAGCATGAGCCCGAGTGAGTGCGAGCTCAGTTGAGACAAGTGAGCGCGAGCCCGGGTGAGTGCAAGCCCAGTGGACAAAAGTGAGCGCGAGCCCGAGTGAGTGCGACCCCAAACAAGATCAGTGAGTGTGAGCGCAGGTGAACGCGAGCCCAGTTGGGAGAAGTGATCGCGAGCGCTAGTGATCGCGAGTCCAGTTGAGACAATTGAGCGCGAGCCCGAGTGAGTGCGAGCTCAGATAAGATTAATAAGTGCGAGTGCGAGTGAGCGCTAGCCCAGTTGGGAGAAGTGATCGTGAGTCCAGTTGAGACAGGTGAGCGCGAGCCCGAGTGAGTGCGAGCTCAGATAAGATTAATAAGTGCGAGTGCGAGTGAGCGCTAGCCCAGTTGGGAGAAGTGATCGTGAGTCCAGTTGAGACAGGTGAGCGCGAGCCCGAGTGAGTGCGAGCCCAGTCGAGAGAGATGAGCGCGAGCCCGAGTGAGTGCGAGCTCAGATAAGATTAGTAAGTGCGAGTGCGAGTGAGCGCGAGCCCAGTTGGGAGAAGTGATCGCGAGCCCGAGTGAGTGCGAGTCCAGTCCAGAGAGATGAGCGCGAGCCCGAGTGAGTGCGAGCCCAGTTGAGACATGTGAGCGCGAGCCCGAGCGAGCTCAGTGGAAAATGGCCATCTATGATTGGGTGGGAGATAAATGAGGGGAAAGTGCGAGGATAGAAGGTAGAAAATGTCTAGAAATGCCATGTTAATTGTGAAACGAGTAGAAGGATTCAGGTCAAATGTTAGATATGAGGAACGCATTTAAAACTCCACTGAATAGGCGTAATGTGAATCATGGGGGACATCTGAAAAGCCGCCATGTTAGAATTAGCGCAAGAAGAATATACGCGCAAGAGGTTATGTGACATATGGCTCTTGACGCATACCGACTATTGAAATAAATAGTGGCCATTACAATATATTCATATATCATGTTGTTTCCATTGATGGGAAATTAATGAGTCCCATGTATCTCTCCTGCACCGAGTCAAGTGGCCACTTTCCATCCAACAAACGTCTCGTTCCACCCAATATTCATTCATATACTGGTAAAAGTGCAAATATGACCAAGGACAACCTGGTCTTCTACAGAGCAGACAAAACTGCTGCTCATTTTTGATCCATGGAGAATCAATAAGGATGAAGAGTTAATGCAGAAACTGAACAATGTTCAACTTACCCGATTCCTTATCCCTCATGGTTACATGTTACTCATACTAAAGCTGGATGTGTTCTTCTTCCGTCTGTATAAGAATTTCGAAAATATAAAACAGACACCGTTCTTTTGTCATCTGACTTCAAAATGTGGTAACAGGGCAACTTTATTAACTTGCAATCACTCACCTACTTCCAGTTTACAGCACCAAGGTTCCAAGTTACGATTAGATATGCTTTCTGCAAAACTAGATATTTGCAAACAGAACCTCGAACATTCATGACATCTGTCACTACTGCTTCAATTTCAATTCCGGCCTCAGCTGTGACGAGCTCAATTGTCCATCTTTATCGTTTTTCAAATGTGCTCACTGTTATCTACATTTTTGTATCAACCACATAATCATTCTTAAGGTTCATAACAGTTGCAATTAAACAGAGGTGTCAAATTGTATTCACTACTCTTGATTTCAACAGACGGTGTGAGTCAAGAGCCATATGTCACATGACCCCTTGCCCATATATTCTTCTTGAGCTAATTTCAACATGGCGGTTTTTGAGATGTCCCCCATGATTCACATTACGCCTATTCAATGGAGTTTTACATGCATTCCTCATATCCGACACTTGACCTCAATCCCTCTATAAGCTTCAAAATTAACATAGCATTTCTAGACATTTACTACTGTAGAGATATTGGATTTCCCTCATATTACTAGTATTCAGTATATAAACAAATCAAGATTTAATAACGATTTTATTTTTTAAACTTTTTTCTCTTTATTTTTTGTGGATGATGAGAAACAGTCACAACTTGGAATAATAAGACAGTCAGCAAACATTTCAAAATTCTCTTTAGCAGACGATTCCTCATTCTTCATTCTTGGTAAATTTATGTAACTTATATAACCTGATGTAACCGAATTGTTCTGTAACTATTGATAAATTAAATAAGTCGAGAATTCCATTTACGTTGTACTTTCCTGAATCCTTACAAGTGCGTACTTTGGATGTTTACCGTAATTTCGACGTCCATATTCCTTCTTTGGTTGGTATAAAAACGTTCCAGGACCCGGAAGATGGGAGAAGCACACGAGAAGCGGAGAAGTGCACGAGGAGCGAGTGCGAGCAACAGCGGGAGATATCTATTCCAACTTCCACGCCAATTTGGTACAGAGGCTTAGACATGGAGACGACCAGTCGACGTCCAGGAACTGAGGTACGAAACACGTATCCAAAGTCCTAAACGCCCTAACAATCTTCCTTTCCTTTCTTCCTAAACCGAGACCTTCGACTCTTTATTTTTAAATATTTGTTCTCATTTATTTCTACCCTCATGCCCAACAAATTAAAAACGCTCGTCGTCTTCTCAGGTACCTATTAATTCTACCAGTGAGCTATATATCACTAATTAACTATTATCGTTTCTTTTCTTTCTTCAAAATGACGACGAAAGCATTCCAACCGAATGCAAAAGCGTAAGATTACGTTCTCTCTTCGCACTTTGTCCTTATTTATTTCCCACTTTGTATACGGTCTGCCAATAAACAAGCACTTTTTCTCTGTTTGTTTTGGTGCTGAATCTAGTGCTAGCAACATTTTCAGCAACTGAATTCACCAAATCGGAATGGTCCCTTGTGAGTACAGAATAATCTCTGGGAAGAAGAATTTAAATGAAAAAAGTCTGTAACGTATCAAAGTTATATCTTCTAGGTTAATGGTAACGGATTATAAATGAACGGCTTCTTCACATAGCAACAATAATTCCCACAAATTATATGAATAAAATTGGGGAGAAAGTAAGCTGCATTAAAAGATTTCCTCCTCGTAATAAACAATTTCGCGGAAGATAATAATTCCGAGCACAGAAATAACGAAACTCGATGAAGCACAATCTGTTGCGCGTGTTGCACAGTGGTACAAAGAAATATAGTTTAAAACTACCAATTTATTCGGTTTCGTACAAAGTCGTTTTAAACCTAATCTGGATCAAAGTTATTTTTTTCCATTTTCACACATTCGTAACTCTGACAGAAAGTCATTCATTTGTCATCCGTTACCATTAGCCTAGAAGGTAAGCTATAACTGTGATACGTTAAAGACTTCGTTTCATTTAAATTGTTCTTCCAAGAGTTTATTTTATACTGAGACAAAATAGACCAATCACTTTCTTTCGAATCCTAACAAGTAAGTGTTCTTCTAACTTGAATGTTATACTATTGTTTTTGATTGTTGAAATCTTGTACTTGATTGTTGTTCTTTCAACATTCAACGTTTGATAAAATACTCAAAGGACTACTCTAGTTTCTTTGGGAGTCACCCTTACACCCGTCACCCCCACTGTACTACTTCCGATTGTACACTAATGGAATCTACGACTAAAAATAATGGACATTCTCTTTTACCTGCCTTCAATCCAACGTTGTGTTCTTCAGTTATGGCTGTTTTTAGAATTTTGCGACAAATTTTCGAGTTCCTGACTTTCTTCAATTTTGCCGAAATTCAATGTTTCCTCTTTAATCGCTCCGCTCCCTCTGGCCCTTAGCACCTTAAATTTCTGTGTTATCCATATCTCTTCATGCTCAATCAGATGGCGTATGTCTGCATCTGGACTAAGGCGCCGAAAGGAGAAATTTTTACACCCAGGTGGTGTATACTTTTCTTTTTATTTCGGTGTCAGAAATCATCTCCCTGCGTTTGTTATATATATACAGGCGTCATTTTATGTATTAAAACCACCAAATTCGTTTAGTAACGTAAATAGCTAAACTATGAAAACGTCTTTGCTAGAGAAACACGTTTTAAGTTCTTGTAAAAAATTTGTTAATCAAAATGAGCTAAATATATACCAGTAAATCAATATAGCTATATTTTAGAAATACAATAGGCACTGATTATTGAACACTGCTCTAAAACACAGAGGAACAATCAAATTTGTAAATAAAGAGCTTAAAAACCTTGAAATGTTTAAACTGCGTTATAGCGTATCGATTATGCTTAGCTTCTGAAAGTTTTTTGGGGGGGAGGGGGAATAAATGTGTAGCAGCACGAAGAACTATTTTATCTTACCAAATAAACCTACATGTTAATTGCTTTACTGGCTTTATACATATTTTTTGAAAAGTGGTTGTACTCTTTACCTGTTCTCTTCCAATAGCAACTGTATGAATATCAAATATAAAACTGGTGTACAGGAGAAATTTTAAAAATATTTATAATGTGATATTTCGTAGACGCGTGTTGCACTGCCTTTAATAAGGGCGCACTACCCTTCACAGGTTCTTTACCAATATCACTATATGAATTTACTATATAGAACTGATATACAGAAGAACAACTGAAACCACTTATCTATATAATGTGATGTTTCGCAGGACGCTGTACCTTTCACGCGTTCTTTGTCAACAGTAACAGTATGTATTTATTGTACAGAACAGTGCTATACAGAAGAATAAATAGAACCGTTTATCTTTGATGTGGTTTCCCAAAGGCTCCTTATGTAAAGAGCGCATTGTACTTATCACGGGTAATTTACCAGTAACAACTGTAAGAATTATATATATATATATATATATATATATATATATATATATATATATATATATATATATATATATATATATTAAAAAAACTTGTATCGTTATTTATAACGTGATGTCTCGGAGGGCGCACCGGTACATGTCCCGGTGTTCCGGTGGGCCAGCAAGGGCCTGCGTATAGTACTATAACGAAACGATTTTCTTTTCGATTTCTCATCCCACGATTAAACTTTTGTCTAAAGCATATGGATAAAATTAATGAAAGCGAATGATTATGAAAGAATTTGCGGAAATATAATGTAAGAGAAAACAGAAGTATCTCCGGAAATCCCACGGACATCATGTTCACCACAAAGTCACATGTCATAAAATCATGTTTCCCTCCAGTCACAGGTGAGTATTCTAACGATGTGACACCGTACCAGTCATAAAGACTTACTGGTAATAACATGCTGTTTCTAATTTTAAATCTTATTATTATTGCCGACTAAAAGATATAATTTGTCATAATTTTTTATCATCAATTTCCTTTCATTTCTGCTCTAACTTTATTTTGGTATGTATCCATCAAATTATTTCAATCTATTAGTATTTTGTTACAATTTTCCTCTAGAATGTTTTGAAGACAATTTCTATATATAGATAGTTTTATGTTATAATTCAGATTCCTTAGCTTTTCTAGACTAAAGAAACTGTTTGTGTTTAGTGATCGAAGTTTCACTGACCAATGACTGCCAGTTTCTCTACTTTGTATCATCGACTAGTACTAATACTTCCATAATCTTGATTAAGATCCTTACTTTTGTTATATATACTTCGTCTATACTACTTTTGTTCACAGTCTGATTTCTTTATATGCAACCAAGAAACTAATTGGAAGTTTCTTGTGTTGATGTAAAATCATATGAGATCAATTATCGTCTGTGTAATGGTCAATTAGTTAAGAACATTCAATTATATCTGTTGCAAGTTTTCGTATTTCTGATCACTTATACAAAACGAAAATTAAAGAGTAACGGTGATAAAATACCTGTTTATGGATTAGGTCGTTGCGAGTGTCACACTTCCTATATTCGTACCTTACTGATAGTTTAACTAAAGCAAACCTTCTCAGAATTTTACAGTTTTTTTGGGAATTAAAACCTCTTCAACATGGTATAAAGCTTTTGTCTTTAATAGCATCACATTTGTTCTTAAAATATGTGGATAATTGCCAATTCCCATTCATTTCCTTAAAATTATTTATCTGGTAATAAATATCTGATTCACTGTTGTAATATTGAGCCATATTCATAAATTCCAAGTATTTTAATAACGTAAGATATTAATGTGCTACAAGAATGCTTGGCACAAGTTTGTCATTAGTAAAAAAAAATCCAGAACAATTATTTTTTATCTCCGTTCTTAGGTATTGAAACTGAGATATTCTTTCTACATTAGTGAGATCAATTAATGTACATATTTGATTAACTGGACTGCTTCTTTCTTAATCAATTCGGTTGGAAAATAATGCCTTTCAGTGGTTGGTCAATCTTCAACTTTCTAACAGCTAATTCGATCTCTGAATAGAGGATTCCTAAACTAATGATTCCACAACTTACACTTTATTCCCTTTTACTTACTTTCCCTAAGCATGTTTAGGAGTTCAAAAAGGTGTTTTCAATTTACCCAGATCGTTTCCGGTAAATGCCTGAATGTTTCCACATTCTTCTTCCCCTGCATTAACGTTTCGTATTTCGAGTCCGTATGCAGCACCACGATTATGGATGACGAGCCCCACTGTTAACATGAATTCAGAACTACGATACGGCTAGAACCGGTGCAGTTGGTGAGTTCATAGAGCATCGTGCAAGATCAACTTCACAGTACAGGACACTCTTCTCACTATACTATCGCCTCGCCTTTAAGATAGCTGGAGTACAAGATCAATTAATGTATCATATTTCATTAAATGAATGTGAATTTGCCAATGTCTTTCTCTCTCTCTCTCTTTGTGTGTGTGTGTGTGTGTCTTTGGTAACGATAGGCATTACATTCAGTAGTTACTCCGAAAAGAAATATGCTATCGTTATCAGTCAAAAGCAAACAATACCTGAGGTCCACAAAATGAACTTTTCGGAAATCATAATTCATATATATCTTGATAGCCTTTAAAAAAAATGTTTAGCTTTCATATAACGCGTTCAGTGCACAAGATAATCAAGTTCACTTTTAGCTATTTTGGATATATTTTGTCTTTAAGACTTCTATCTGCAGTTTCTTTCAGAGGCTTAGACATTGTAAATAACACGTATAACGCTATAAACAGCGTTATTTTTTCGATGTACTTAAGCGTAAAGTAGAAACTTTATATATTTATTTCCCACAACTTTGATATAATTAGACATAATTGCCTTGTTCTCTAAACGCCCTATATGTAGTTCCTTTCTGAAATTGTGGAGAAATACAAGCATATGTGACTAAGTAAAATATTGACAAAATAGCAATCTTAGACCAGCACTTCTATCAGTAATAACTCTGCAAACTTCAGTGCACACATGGAATTCTCCTACCATATACCATTCTATAATTTCGTACCTATATGTGAAGAAATGTTATATAGAACCTTTAAATAAATCAACAAGTGCAAGCAGATGCTCTTATTGCATTTATTCTTCATTTTGTCACATTTTCATTTACACAATAGCAAAGTAAACTCAATGTATTAATTTAATTAATGGAAAATGCTCTTTCTGCTTGAACATTTCAAACACTTTTTCCTTCCTGCCTTTGCAGCTGAAAATATGCCATATTTCATTAAATGAATGTTAATTTTGCCACTGTAACTTTCTCTCTCTCTCTCTCTCTCTCTCTCTCTCTCTATATATATATATATATATATATATATATATATATATAAATGGCCGTGTGCTATAGCTCTAAGCACAAAAACGTTATATAACTATACTAATTGGATGTATTTTTTCTTAACTAATAATAATTTACTGTTTCCAATTTTTTATTATCATTCGCAGTGAATGCTCTTTTTCGGCAACTAAAATTGTATGTGAATGTAGGTAGTTTTAATTGCCATGTCATTAAATATGAAACATAAATTTCTGATAGCTATGTTTAAAAAAATATGTATATATATATCACCTTGGAATATGTGTAATGTTTAATTATCTACTATACGTTACTAAGAACAGAAAATCAGCTGAGAGGTATAAAGTGCATTGGAAAACAATATTCTAGTCGTATTTACCTATTCAATCAATATGTAAATATATAAGTGGTGATCTAGTGTAATCAGCGTAAAATCTCTATATCCTCTTGTAGCATAGGAAAGTAAAAGTCTATTGAGTATACTTCATAGGGGATAGTTGAAGTTGTCTTAATATTTTTTAATAATCACTTCTTTAAACGAAATATTCCAGTGATATACAAACTGTAAAGAGCATAAAATTATTTATTTTACAACAGAAGTAAACCGAAACTTAATTGTCGCATTAAGAAGAGTTTATTGCATTGGATCTAGAAGAGAAACCTTAAGATAGACTGGTATAAGATTATTACAAATAACGTTAATGAAAACAAAAATCAAGACTGAAAATAATTTAATATACGTTCTTTAAAATATAGGGTATTAGAGCTGAATTTATACGTTATTTTCTAGCAGTGTTTAATATAGCAACATTGTACAGTGAGCAGCAAAAGTATCTACCCCTGACTGCTATAACTCCATTAGGTAGGATCCAATATTTTTTAATAGTACCACACACGCCTAGGGGTCATTCCATATGAAATCACCAAATTTGAAGCTAAAATGTGGCTCATATGTTTTAAATTCTCCTTAAAAAATGTGTACATGTGTTACTCAAATATAACACGCTTGTACAATTTTACATTCTAGCACTAAGGGGATTTCTGTAGGAGCCATTCGAAATTTGGGGGTTTTGTGCAAAAAACACGTAAGTCCGCCTTCGACTTAAAGTACTGAAACCGTTAGATCTCTGAAGATATTGAAGCTACTTGGAAATGATTTTTGCTTAAACAATCTTAGAATTTGTAGCATTTAAAACACTGTAGTAATAAACTTCCCAAGTGCGTTAAGCATTTGAATTTCACTATGAAAGAGAAAAAGATGAAAAAAATAATGTCAAAATTTGGCAATTATTTTTGAAAATGGCCCATCTAACACCAACCTCATATTTTCAAAACAAGTACCTCAGGTGTTCGTCTTTAACATATAAAAGAATAGGAGGGTGTTTTTTGGAATGTTCAAGAAAATCAAATTATGACAATATAAGTTGAGGGCGGAGTTAGGCATTTTTGCACAAAACTCCCAAATTTCCAATTGCTATTTCCAGTTTTCAATGTTGAAAATGTTTATAATTGTCAGGACTGAGGTGATTTAATAAATGAATTATGCCAGAAATTTGAAACTTCAAGTACCATTACTGAAACTCGTCAGATTCTGTCAGTTCCAAAATCATGGACTAATATGAAAACTGCTGAAACATTTCGAACAACGAATATCTCGTTTGTGAAGCCCAGATGGTCAGAAAAGAGCATGATATTTTAGCTAAACCTGGTTCTAAAAAAGAACATAATATTCCTGTAAATAACTTTAATTTAGTCACAGAATTTTACAACAGTGATGAAGTGTCCTCCAATGATGAATGCAGTGTCAGTGTCAGTAAGTATATTAATTTCGCCATCAAAGAGAAAAAAAAGAAGAAAAAATAATGTCAAAATTTGGCATTTTTTTCTGAGAAAGGCTCACCTAACATCAACCTCATTTTTAAAAAAAATAAATATCTCTGTTATTCCTGTTTATCATATAAAAAACTAGGAGGATGTTTCCTAGTATGTTTAAAGAAAAAACTCAAGACAAGTCTCAGTATTTAATTTTCTAGTAATACGACTTGCATGACTAAGTATGTTCCTTTACAATGATTGATGATGCTTATGAAAAAAGTGGAAACTCTTATCCTAAATGTAACTTATAAAGTTATTTTAAAACAATATATGCCTTTTACGCAGCGTATATAGTTCTGTTTGAGTTAACAAAAGAAACACAACAATAGTGAGCTATCATCATACAATACATAGATAATATTTACATCTTTGGTTGATTTTAAGCATTTTTGAAATATTGTCTAAGATCTCTTATCACCAATTTCAGAGAATCTCTTCTCAATAGCTTGCATTTCTTCTTCAGAAATGCTGTAATTTGTGCCAGTACCAGCTGAAATACTGAGTACTCCAATATTAATGATGCAGTTTTCGTATGGGATCCAGCATGTGTCAGGCGTTTACGGCGAGAAAAACATTTTCTTGGGTCCATGGGTATGAAGGAAATTCACATGTTCCGATGTCACGATGTTCCTGTGAATTCTCAGCTATTTTTCCAATCCACCATTTCTTTCCATAAATGCACGCAATAAATTGCTCACATGAAAGGTTAATGTCTTCCAATTCCAGTGAATGTTGTCTTTGAAGAAGATACACGACTGACTTCAAGTTTTGACAGACTGGTGTGTTCATAATGATGATTATTACGCGTCCCTTGCAACGTGATACCAAAAAACACCCTCTTATTTTTTATATGCTAAAGAGGAACACCTGAGGTACTTGTTTTGAAAATTTGAGGTTGGTGTTAGGTGGGCCATTTTCAAAAATAATTTATTAAATTTTGACATTTTTTCCTCTTTTTTCTCTTTGATGGTGAAACTCAAATGCTTAATCCCACTTGGGAAGTTCATTACTACAACATTTTAAATGCTGAGATATTTAGATATTTTAAATGCTGCACAATAGATATTTTAAATGCTGCAAATTCTAAGATTGTTTTAGTGAAAATCATTTTCAAATAGCTTCAATATTTCCAGAGTTCTAACGCTTTCACTACTTTAAGTCGAAGGCGGACTTAGGTGCTTTTTTTGCACAAAACCCCCAAATTTCGAATGGCTCCTACATAAATCTCTTTTGAGCTAGAGTGTAAAATTGTACAAGCGTGTTATGTTTGAGTAACACATGTACACATTTTTTAGGAGAATTTAAAACATATGAGCCACCTTGATTTGTTGATTTCATATGGAATGACCCCTAGACAAATGCAACCCAACTTACACCTCACATTTCAAGCAGGAAACCGCAGTTGATAAGCCTGTGGATCACAGAAACATACTTTTGCTGTGGAGTTAATGCAAGCAGAAATTTCTCCATTTTAAAACATATCTCTATCCTTTGGAATATGTTGTCCAATGACTGCTATATATCAATGATATTATAATTCGTTGTGTGTATATAATGAAATATTCCGTTATATACTATATGCAAGAAGAAAGAATAAAAACATTGATCATACATGAAGTAGAAAATGGCTAAAATTAACTGAAAATCTCAAATCTGAAACATTTGAAGAAAATAGGCATGCAAATCTTTGCCTTTATTCATTTATCTACTGCAATTCTCCGTCATTCTCGTCATTCGCATATCTATTTATCTATTTCCTTCTCTAGAGGAAATCTTGGCTATCACTTTGAGTATGAATTGAAATTAAAATTGAAAAATGTTAAAAAGTTCAGACTACATAGATTCAATCCCAGAACTTCTTGATAGATATCCAATGAATTAACTACATATCTATGCCGATTACTTACTTGATCTTGCAGAGAAGCTATTAGCTAATTACAAACCTTTGATATAAGTTTAGACGTATAACTAAAGCCTGTGTATAGAAATGATCATTCGTTGCGTTAATTAATTTTCTTCTTCACAATTTATTGTTTAGGTCAAGGTTTCTCAATCTGTACGTCGCAATCCATACGGGTGTTGCGAGAGGGTTTCAGGGTATCGTGAAGACAAGCGGAAGGGATAGATATAATAAAAATCTAATACCGGAAATATTTTTAAATATTATTTTGAATTTTATTCTGATTGGGGTATTTTTATTTTTATACATACTGTTAAGAACAACAATGAAATAAGTCTACTAAACATTTTCAAAAGATGCAGATTTGTTTAAAAATTAATTTAAATGAAAGAGGTGCGGTATGAAACTAATGAAAACTGTATATTGAAATACCAGGAAAATACAAGTAGACCTACAACAAAACCTGCATATTGAAATACAATTAAAATTGAAAGCTAATGAGATACCTGAGAATGGTGTGATTTCACTAGTGCGGCGATGGCCGGTTCACATTATCATATCATTTGAAATACTCAATAACTTTTTAACAATTGTTCTCGTTTTCTAACCAAAATTAGAAATCACTTTTTTTTTATATATGATCCACAATTAAGTGAGTTATGAAATTTTAAAATTTTCAAATGGTCTCCATTTTGAAACAATATGGCGGATTGTAGTCGATATTTGTAATATGAATGAACTGACCAAATTTGTTTTTAATCCACTCTCTTTTAGGGAAGGCACTGTATCCACTATATGCAAGAAATGGATTCTGCTATTATAGAAATAGATGGATATTGTTACATCTCCAAAATAGGTATACTAAAAATCCCACACAAGCTTATTGCGAACCTGAAATTATAACGGGTCGCTCACAAGAAAATTTGATAAAATGAGGGTCGTGTTAGGAATTAGGATAAGAACCGCTGGTTTAGGTAATTGTTATTATAATTCAATTATTGTTTTATTATTATAAGGATAATTTCAACTCCATAATTTTACAAATTCGATCCTTTTTACGTCAGTTATTGTGACAAAAAATACAACTTAAACGAAAAATATATTTATACATCCCAAGATATGTAACTTCTAATTATTCGTGAGAATGATGAAAATCCTACCTGATTGTAAAGAAATCCTAGTGTAGGAGAGAAAACCACTTTAGAGGAAACATATTTCAGGTAGCATACAAAATAGTCAAGCAGCTTGACTATAGACATCGTCTATAAAATCAGAAATGATAATGCAATAGTTAGATATCAAAATATGGATCTATTACAGCACATTTGCTACGCAAAGACTTACATATAATCAAAGTTATGATATGTTGCACAAATTTTTAGAATTCCAGATACATATGTTTAAAAAAATTAGTCATTTATATGATTTTTCATTTGGAGAAGATGCACTAAGAAAAATCCGTTCTCCGGATAGCGGTATATTTTACAAATATACGGAATCCTCTTGCTTACTACAGAAATCAGTACGGAACATACGTTATCCATATACTACGTAGGCACTGTCCTTGCATGTTACATCATGCCGTTGCAGGATGTCTGATATCTAACAGTTGTCTGTATATCACATGCACATTCTTATGTTACCTTCGTCAGCTATATGTTAATACATCCATTTGTATGTGAGATCCTGACCGCCTATGTTGTTTCATACGGAAATTACGTACAGATTGAACACTTATACAGAAAGTATTATAAAACGTGCGTTTTCAGTTAGTATACATTTGCTGCACGTTAAGTCCAAAAACTACAGAATTTTTCAAATGTAACATAGTGATTTTCCGTACACCACATATATTTTCTTTGTCAGTGTGTATTGGGATGCATTTGGATTTTTAGAAATGCAAACAAATGATAATTAATTATTATAACCTACGAGGATTAAAACTTATATATATATATATATATATATATATATATATATATATATATATATATATATATATATATATATATATATATATATATATATAAGTGAAGTGTAGCTTTACTTGTAATGAATGACTACAAATTATTTGCTGGATTTTGCAATCGATTCAGCGTCCCAAAGATAGATTCTACCTCCTCTGTTTAAACTGGAAATGGTTCAAATTAAACACTTCCGGCTTTAACGTTTGTTACCATAGACGAGAGCGGTAACAGATATTGAGAAGCTGTTCTTTGACAAAGGATTCAGCGTCTCAAGGCAATATGTCATAACTACCAACAATACTCTACCGAAACCAAAAGTGATTCTTATAGAGTAATAGTGATTTTCATAGAGCAGAACATAAAATGTCTGGATGCGCTTTTTGTTGTTGTTGTTGTAATCAATTCAGGAACAGAAGAGTAGTGTTCGTATCCTCCGTTAACCATATATTCAAACCATAAGTGATATAAATTAACAGTTTGCGGTTTTAATGGTGATTGCTATAGAAAAGAAACGGGAATAAATCGCGAGAAACGGTTTCTTGTAAGCAATTCATTGTCCTAAGAAAACTTACAACTACCAGCTACAAACAGTTTATACAAACTGGAAGTGGATGCAATTTAGTAGTACTTTCGATTTCAATACTTATTTCAATAAGGCAAAAACTGTAATAGATATCGAAAAGTGACTTTTTTTTTTTGAAGTATGAACGATTCTTACTAGGGTATACTAGGGTTTTTGGGATTGCTGATTCCGAATGCGGGCCAGTTAACCTCCATCACATGAGATTCAAGGTCATTTGAAGCTCAAATCGAGAGGGAACGTTGCAAAAATCTGAAGAAAAAGTACATAAATGTCTTTTGAATCACTGAATCCGATCATGTCATTTTCTTGACCCGCCAAGGTCATTTTAAAGTCATTGAAGGGTCATTTGAAGGTTAAACTTAAGACTTGCCGGAAACTAAATAACTAACTAATTCTATGGCCTATGGGACCCGGAGGTTCAATGCCGCGTTCACAAAAGCTCTCCACTGACTTCTATCCTTAGCTAACTGCATCCAGTTTCTACTTTGTATTCCAATCTCTGCAAGATCCCTCTTCATATTGTCCTCCCATCTGCGCCTAGGTCTCCCTAATGGTCGTTTTCCGATTGGTCTTCCAGTCAAGACTTTCAAAGCGTTTCTACTTTCTTCCATTCTAGCTACATGACCCGCCCACCTAAGCCTCCTAGACTTGACGACCCTAACAATGTTGGGTAGACCGTATAAATTATGTAGTTCCTCGTTATGAAGTTCCCTCCATTCCCATTCTCGTTTCTCTTGGGTCCGAATATTCGTCTCAGGATCTTGTTCTCAAATACTTTCAATCTGAGTTCTTCCTTCCGAGTAAGCGACCATGTTACGCAACCATACAGAACAACAGGCATGATTATTGTTTTATATATTTTAAGCTTCGAATTCCTCGACAGAATTCGCGACGACAAGGTATTTCGAACTGAATAATAACACGAATTCCCTGCTTTTAGTCGACATTTAATTTCTTCGTGAATATGGTTTTCGTCTGTTAATATTGATCCTAGATATTTGAAAGTATTCACTTTATCAAAAGTATTATTCGATATTTTAACGCATCCATAATTTACCGTATTACGATCCCGAAGAAATTCCATGTATTTAGTTTTCTCTGCATGTACTTCTAAACCCAGGTCCCTTATAGCGTTTAATAAGATCTCTGCATTTATTTCTCTTGTTCTCCTATTAAATTTATATCATCAGCATATGCCATAACCTGGTGAATACCATTCAACTCTAGTTCCTGGTTGCTACTTTGATTTTCCTTATAGCGTATTCCAGAACGAAGTTAAATAATAATGGCGACAACGCATCTCCATGTTTCAGGCCATTTTCGACGATGGTGCTTGGGGTCCCGGGTTCGATCCCAGCCCCCGCCAAGTGAACTTTGTGGTGGACAAACACCGCGTGCGTGGGTTTTCTCGGGGTTCTCCCGTTTCCTCCCACTTTCTTCATTCCACCATTTCATTCATTACTCATCATCACCGTCTCCTTTAGCCTAACCGGCATAACCGTGGGACGTAAAACTCAAAGATTTCATTTCATTTCCATTTTCGACGTGAAAGCTCATGGACAAAAGTTTCCTAGCCGGACTTTACTTTGGGATTAATGTAAACATATCTTAATTAATCTAATTAGCTTTCTCGGTATTCCAAATTCTGTAAGAACGTTTTATAATGTTTCTCTCCTAACCGAGTCGTACGCCTTTCTAAAATCAATAAATAGTTGATGTACCGGGGTATTGTATTCTCACTTTTTTTCGAGTATTTGGCGAATGGTAAATATTTTATAGATAGTTGATCGATTTCGTCTAAATCCGCACTGATAATCTCCAATAATTTCATCTGCATATGTGGTCAATCTTGCTAATAGAATATTTGAAAGGATTTTATAGGATGTTGACAAAAGACAGATGCCGCGGTAATTATTACAATCAGTTTTGTCGCCTTTCTTGTGAATTGGAAAAATGATTGATTCTTTCCACTCTTGCGGCAATTCTTCCTGAAAAAAAATTATAGATAGATTTTTAGAGTGGCTGATTCCGAATCTCAGATCGGTGTTAATAAAAATGAAGAGTACTATTGTTCATTTATTTTTCCAGTCAGTCATATGCAGTGTCGTCTTCTACAATAAAGATTTGTTCTGCATCTCACAATTCATCATCCTTGAACTTCAAGCTGAGTATTTCATCTTCATTTCCATTGTTGTTCACATTACTACCACCAGCATCTTATATGTATTCCAGTAGAGCTCGACTACGGTATTTGATTTGTTTTTGATGTCGTGCCCATTCTAAGACTCATAGAACACTATCTACATATGAACAACAACCTCTTGTCCTAGCACCGGAGTTACAAGTTCAATAATACCATAATATCGAACCATTTACTTCCTGGCCGGTAATACGTCATCATTCACTGCAAAGCGTATTCAAAGCTGATATCGAGTAGCGTTTCTAAATCTTGAAAATATTCTGAAACGTAACAATCCTGGCTCAAACATGTTCAGGGCGGATCCAGGACGGAATTCTGGAGGGGGGGGGGGCGGTGGGTTGTAATACTGCTAATTTTAAGTTCAAAACTCTTGGATGGGTTTTATTTATATATAACATAAGAGTTTCCTCTTCTGAGAGGGGGGCAATTGCCCCGTCCACCCCCTGGATCCCTCCCTGAACATATTTCTATGTAATTAAAAAATATCTGTACTTTCATAGTCTAAACATTTTTTCCATCTACACTAAAACCCTATCTAAGATTTTTTAAAGAGTTTTCCTACAGGTTTTCAAGTTTGACCTAGAAATAACCCTGCAATGACTTTGTAGGGTGAAGAAAATGACATAATCGGATTCAGCGACTCAATAAACACTTATGTGCTTATTGGTCAGATTTTTGCAACGTTCCTTTTCGATTTGACCTTTAAATAACCTTGAATCTGATGTAATGGAGATTAACCGACCCCGGATTCGGAATCTGCGATCCCAAAAATCCTAGTATACCCTAGTGAGACAAGTTCATACTTTACAGATAAGATGAACTAATATTAGTTTTAGTTTACGAGGGAGCATATGCCTTTAAGTGACGATAATAATCAGCGGATATCTATTTAAAAAGTGGGGTTTTGGGGTTTCGTGCCAGTTAAGACTTTTCATCAGGGGACCAAAATATACAACATACTGCAATACCAGCCAATTTAAAGGAAACCGGATTGCCTTAATCTCTGAGCGGGGTCCTTTCTTTAGGATGCAGTAAGTCTTTGGAGCTAATCCATGAAACAACTCAACGACTGCAGTGTGAAAAACGTAAATAACAGATATTAAGGTGTGTATGATCCCATATAACTTTGCCATAGATGTGCCGAGTTAAACGATTCTTTCTTTGTTTGAAAGAATATACCCTTTTGATGTTTCCTTGCAAATTTCATGAGGATCTAACGTTGTCTTTGGACCAAAACCATGAAACTTTGAAAAACTGACAGCGTAAGTATCACAATTAATTAACTTCATTGCGTGCATGTTCACGCATAACTTCAACATAGATATGCAGATTTTCACTATTCCTTTCAGTTAAAGAGTATAGGTTCTCGCAGGTTTCACATAAACTTCATCAGGATGTGCTGTAGAAACTAGACCATGAAACTGCTGAACAGCTAATGTTGTTAATATCATGTGAATGTTCAAATGTAATTTCGTAACGCATAGATTGATTTTTGAACAAACCTATATTTGTTCACATAATCTTCGCAGACGATCTATTTTATAGGAAATTGATGTCCTCGTTGGCGTAGCTTGCATATGTTACGAGTCCACATGCTTGGAAACGGTTTATTTTAGAAACTTTCTAATGAGACATTTAGGATCATCTACCATCGTCGTTACAAAATTCTAGAAGATATTTAGATGATACTCCAGCAAAGTCTGTTGAATGACTTGGATCATCCATTCATTCCTTCATAAGTTGGCTATCGACTGTGACACTGAAGATATATTGATCAATAGTCCATATACTACTTGCATTTCTGACACATCTAATGAA
This sequence comes from Thermobia domestica, assembly GCF_964235325.1. Lineage (NCBI taxonomy): Eukaryota > Metazoa > Arthropoda > Insecta > Zygentoma > Lepismatidae > Thermobia > Thermobia domestica. The sequence continues at coordinate 115,382,177 of NC_137467.1, forward strand.
CGATTTTCTTTTATTATTTAATGTTTTCTCTCCAGAATGCAGTTATGAAATATAAGTTTATATTATAATGGAAACACCAATATGTAACGTACTGTTATCTCTCCATTAAAATTGAAATATTTTAGAAAGCCCAAAATTTACAAGGTAGTAAACCCACGGGTAACAACTTCGTTATTTAAAACCGTTTGTTTCGAGTCCTCCATCTCTACATGTGAGTAAATTAAATGTTATTTTCTTGTTACGTAACATAACAAAATCAAGTACGACACAACATACCTAGCAATTAAAATATACGGGATAGCAGACGCTTTTAGTCTAATGTGTCGTGAAATTGAAGATAAGTCTGGAGGGAGAGAGAGAGAACTGCATACTATGAAATTAGTGAAAATCATAATAAATAATCCGACGTCGACCTCAGAAACTGAAAGTTGTTTTATCATATTAAAGAATATAAAAGCATCTAAAGGAGTATCGTAGCTCAAAATAGTTTCAGTACGTTAGCTATAATATGAACTGTAAAACAATTGTAAAAACTAAACTTCGAAAGAGTTATTGACAGGTTGATTGCCCAGAAGAATATCAGAAGTGATTTCATATACGAATGAAGTGTAGCATTTGCTTATGAATGGGTACTTCTTACACATATACATACATGCATATGAAATTGGTGCTCCGTGGCGTCCTGATAGTGGGAAACAAAAGACTATTGCATTTGAGTACTGACTATTGGGACCAACTTTACTTTGAACAGATTAATTTTACGTCAATTACAGCCAGGTATGGGGTACACATTGTATAAGCATTCTGAACTGCTACCTGCAGTAGTATAGTGGTACAGATTGCAGACCACGTCAGATCGGATCTCTATCCACTTACAAACTAAAATGTGTTCATTCCAAATTCGTTAGTAGATCACAACATTAGCTTGCTTTTGTTGTGTTTTCAATTACTATCACAGTGCAGAGTGAAAAGTAAATATTGTCAAATTCTTCCATGCTAAAGCAACTTTCAGCACAAACTCTCATACAAAATTAGACTTCGTCTGTACAGAAGGTATTTCTGTTCTACAATGTTTTATTTGTAGTATGGCACCATGTCGAGAAGAATGACCAAAGACTCTAGTACAAACAACTGATACATGTTTGACATTGCGTTCAACATCGATCGAATGACACGAATACTTTGGTAGAATAATTTGTGTGCTTGATGAGAGAACTGCTCCAGCGACAGATGAAGGACTTATTACCAAACTGCTGTTATTTGATCCTCAGACCAAACCCATTACTATGTTTCAACCTTTTTCATTCTCTGTAATTGATGTTCCTGAGCGATTAACAAAAGATCTAAGTTCTGATCAGCTGTATTTACTAAGGTTATACGTATTAATTCAGCTAGGGGCCCAAAATTCAGATCCTAGTGTCCTGCAATACTTGCATACTGCACAGCCAGGTGCCTTAACCCATGCATGATGGCTAACTAAAGCTAACCGACCACTTCGATTGTACGTTCCAGACGAATCTCCATCAGAAGAAGAGAAACGTTTCGTACGATTCGTACAAAACTTCTATGCTCCTATATGGTTCCATATTCCATCCATTCTGTCAGATGATGCAAAGAATTATTACTGTATCAAAAACTTCCTCCTGATGACCAGATCATAATTTTATCCGTCGTCTTAAGTAACTCCTATTTCTGTCATCCTGGAAACCTGTTGCTCGCTGGTGTTGCTGTTGAACAGTAAGGCATAAGAACATTTTCATATCGGCACTTATTTCACACAAGAAAGAAGACTACCAGCAGTTCGCTGCTTTGATAAAAAAAAAAAGAAGCTAAAAATCAATGTCAATACTGCTACGGACATGGAACTAATACAGTGGGAGAGTACCTCCATTTTCCTTCCAACTCTACTTGATGACGTAAGCAATGATACTCTGGTGCGTAATCATCAAATTATTCTACCAAAGTATCAGTGTCATTCGGTCGATGTTGAGCGCAATGTCAAAGATGTATCCGCTGTTTATACCAGAGTCTTTGCTCTTTCTTCTCGACATGGTGCAATACTACAAATAAAACATTGTAGAACAGAAATACCTTCTGTACAGACGAAGTCTAATTTTGTATGAGAGTTTGTGCTGAAAGTTGCTTTAGCATGGAAGAATTTGACAATATTTCCTTTTCACTCTGCACTGTGATAGTAATTGAAAACACAACAAAAGCAAGCTAATGTTGTGATCTACAAACGAATTTGGAATGAATTACTTTTAACACGTTTTAGTTTGTAAGTGGATAGAGATCCGATCTGACGTGGTCTGCAATCTGTACCACTATACTACTGCAGGTAGCAGTTCAAAATGTGTATACAGTGTGTAGTCCATACCTGGCTGTAATTGACATAAAATCCATCCGTTCAAACTAAAGTTGGCCCCCTAGACAGTACTTAAATGCAAAATGCTTTTATTTCCCACTATCAGGACGCCACGGGGCACCAATTTCACCATGTTTCGTTGTCCCACCAAAATGTTACCCGAATTCAACAAACCCTAACATCTATATATATATATGGTTACTTTGATATTTTATCGTTTTTTTTCTTTTTTAGGTTAGGTTAGAGATTAGATTTCTGCGATGTCGGCATCTAAGACCATTTAGCCCGTCATATATATAAGGGTGACGTCCCTCGGATAGTACATTATCCGATGAAAGGTCAGGAATAAAGGATTAGGGAAGGAAGGAAGCGGCCTGGGACTATTACGTTAGGTACCATCCCGGTATTTGCTCGGTGTGAATGAGGGAAACCCAGGAAATACCTCACTCAGAAAGCTGTTACAGTTTTGCTACCGAGTGACTCCACCGGGAATCGACCCGGGGCCGGTTGCACCAAAGGCAAGAGCGTTAACGACTACGCCACGCGGGGCCACATTTTCTTATTTGGAATACTGAAACAATTCTAGAATTAGAATTTTCTAACGGTTGTGAACTACCGAAAAATTGTCACCAGACGCCACTGATAAAGGGAACATCAAAATCAGAAAGTAAAAGAGAGAAAGTACGGTAACTCATTATAAAAGATGTGGCGGAAACTATTTCTCATTTTATAAATGGCTTCAAATTTTTTTTTTTTTTTTTTTTTTTTTTTTTTGCTAAATTTGATGAATACTCCAAGTGTAGTAAACCTAATGTATTATTATCTCTTCTATAAAATTTATGTCAATGAATAAACGGGATTTATAAAAAAGTCTCAGACGTAATGTATTTGGTTTACTATTGAATAACATTTGTATTTTTGATGCTGTATAATTTTTCAATCCTGTCGTTTAGCTTTTAGCATTCAGTTTACGTAATACTATCTATATTGAAATCAGAATACATGTTGACATTGCAACCCATCACTCCAGTATATAGTGGTATACGTTGACGATATAATTCACAACTTTTCTACTAACTTTTAAAAAGGAATTACTGCAAGAGTTACACAGCTAGCCAATCTACACATTTTGTCAACTAATTCTTTTATGTACATGCTGTTTATTCAATGATATCTGCAATAAGCCGACATTCCATTTCATTCCCTGCCTTAAGACACTACGATAGCAGCACATCAATATAAGAGCGACATTTGTTGCTTTCCTGATCCTATCCGTACATGGCGTGCTTATGAATAGCATCAGATATATGCAATATCGACAAATATTTTATGATGTCTCAGCCTTAGAAAGGAAACGGAAAGAAACAAAGAAATAAAGAATACGATTCTACTTTTATTTATTTAGTAACGTTGGGATATGTCACAATATTTGCATGCAGGAGTAGTCTCATACATGCGGCACCAAACGCGCCATATTGCTGCTTTGAATTTATGATATAGCGTCTCCTTTCTCCTAGCTTAGAACATAAAAAAGTAAAAAAAGCTCTGGCTTCTCTATAACCTTAACCAGATGTCGAATGCCTACACACAACACAACGGACACAATAACATGTTTCAATAGGGCCAAGAAACTTGTATTCCTACACAAATTGCATCATTAGGATTTCCTATGTGGGTTATATGGTAATACAAAACGTCAAAGACGATCATGAAAGAAAAAAAATAACTTTATTCTGACATACTTACTGCTAGATTCTAATTATATTCTGAACCCATAAATATATATTGCTCACTGGTATACGGTGCATTTTAGATCGTCTGATATATTCTTTGGAAATACATAATTTTCTTAAAGTGCAGAAAATAGGCTGATCTATCTTTTCTTTCAAATAATTTCTTTTAAAGCTTACACTTCGAGACCATTACACTAAGTTTATTTAAATGAATATATTTAAATAAAACACGTGTCGTTTTAGCACGTGCTAATGAGTGTGAGAAAATGGTCGTATTTTCATATTGATGAATATACTACCTGAAATGCCCATCCTCCACATTGTCAGAATAGGCTTGTAAAAAGTATTTGAATATTTTTTCCCCTTAGGACACGACTCTTACTCAAAGTGTAATGATAAAAATCCATGATACATTCTATTCTAAACATAAATATTGAAGCCCTTCCGTCCTTTAATCAAATTGACATAATTAAAAACGGTTTAGGTAGGTACTATGTTTTAAAAGTAATTCTAAATAGGTAAGCTGTTTTTCAACAGCTCCGAAAGCTATGAATTCTACACTAGTTCCGGTCATTTTCGATATTTTTCTCCCCTTCTAACCTCTAGGATCAGTGAGGGGCTGAGTTTGTACTTAAGTGGCATCAGAAATGCGACTATTAATCTTAGGAACCCCAAACTATCGATTCGACACCAATTTCGATAGTTTTCAACTACTTTTACATGTGCCTACCTTTTCACCCTTTGCGGTGTTATCATAGAAGTATCTTACTATAGAGTATTTTCACATTGTAAGTCATCATCATAGGTATTCTGCCTTTATTGGCAGGTCACTTGCCACATTGTACAGTAATATTTGTGTTATGCATCACTGCTTGCTCCTGCGCATTATCATCATGCTTGTGTTCATTTATATGTATAAAGTTTACAAAACTCTCATTTGTTTTACTGTCATCCAGCGGAATTTACTTTTATTCGATTTAATAGGTGCCGACAAGAAACGAATCTGCATCATTCCCTTAATGTTATTACAAATGCAGGAGAAAAAGATCTGGATCTAGTATCACTAAAATAAAAGAATAGGTGCTCCAAATACAAATAATACTGATTTCTTTTAGAAGAATAGCTACGTCCTACATTGAAAAAAACTTATTTGAAGATTAATTTAAACCTTCGTGAAAAAGGGTAAGTTCCTGATAAATTCAGTACCGAAGGTATCAGGTAAATATTTTATTCATATTGATCGGATTCATTTCCTTGAGCGAAGATATGTGCAATAATATGGAAGGTTGAACACAGACAGTAATTCTGGGAGGTAACGTTTGTCCCTACTTGCATATTCAGCCATAGCTTCCAGTACACATTAGGTCTCAAAAACCTAGACTGCTCACTAGAGACTAAATCTAAAAGTTGAACTTAAATCATTAGGTCTCTCGTATTTGTGCTTACAGTAAAATTTATTTTTCTTCCATTCGGACAGAAACTAACCTGCGAAGCCTTACAAGAGCAATAAAATGTCCGCACGTTGCCCCCAAGTAAATATATAGTTGGCATATAGATTACGATTATAACCGCTACCAGGTTATAGAAGGATTTTTTGTGGACACTCTGTACATTTCGTAAAGACAGTGAATATTATTTTCGATTTGTACTTTATTCTGCGACGCATATAAGTTCTTTCTTCGGTGGGAATTGCTTCTTTCCCACACAATTGGACAAAGAAGTCTTTCATCGTTTTCTCATATATATATTTGAAACATTGCTTTTGGTGAGAACATTTCAGTTAGTGACCAACTATTTCAGTGTTTCTCCCTGACTTATTTTATGCACAGTATATATTCTATAGTTATTGGGAACTGAATTAAGTGTTTTCTTTAATCGCTTATGGAAATATTGAAGTAGTTTAGAGAAATACGGGCTGATCAGATGTTCAAGTGACCAAAGTGGCACCAATTGCGTTGTTTTGCAGCTCGTTATCTGTACTTTCTCACACCAGAGTTATCGCCGTGTCTAGTGCATTGTAGGCAGTAAACTAAAATTAACAAAAATTATTTTCCGTATTCTGTTTGCATGTGCACACAGGTGATTTAACTGAGTGGTTTTCGGAATGAACTGACAACACTCTTGAGTCGACCATTGCAGCCCGTACCTTGAGCTTTGGTGCTCAGAGAGTTTGACTCCGGTATTGTACGCAGCCACCACGCACGTTGCGTCGGGAACCAAGTACGATTTTGTGTTGAGGGGCATAAGCTATTAGCCAGTGAAGGACGTTTTCTTACGGCTAGCCCCAACTAGTGAAGTCCCAGGTCCACAGACCTTGTGCGTACATGTCAGTTTACATGTCAATTATACACACGCCCTCCAACATCAGCATTCTACTTTCTCTTTTTAATTTGCTGAAAACTCATCTTTACGCTTCAGGATTGTTTGGCACAGCAACTGGACTCCTCGTGGAATTGTCCCAACAACTTTTCCCCAGTGCTAATCCCCCAAGTGCGTCAATGGTGTGAGAGAAATATTTGCAGTGAAATCTGAATTATAATCTCATATATATAAAGGGTTAAATTGCATAAAAAGGCAAAATGTGATTTTAGTGATGAAAATTATTATACATATTCTGTGTTCAGTGTTGTGTTACTTCCTCTTCGTTATTTTTTTTAACATAGTATTCTAATAAATAAATATAGTGTTATTTAATCCAGTGTGTTTTCGTTGTTTGTATGAGTGATGTTTGTGTGCGTTATGGTCTGGATGACCGTCTGATCGTCCGTGAGGTTTTCGAGACGAGATACCCGAACCTCTCGGCGCCTAATGCTCATCTCATCATTGAGACCGACGAGCGATTTGAGAACAATTTGTAACTCTTCTTGGAGAGGTCCTTCATCGCCCTGTCCAGGTAAGTTCTAGTCTCTGGAGAATACTTATTGGTAGGACCACGAACCACGAACAGCGACCAGATTATACGGATTGGTTACAGATAAATGTCCGTCCAAACAGAGACCTCGCATTGAAATGGTTACACGATTATAACAGATTACACATATCCCGGGCTATTGCACCTGGCCTCCATGTTAACCAGATGGGATGTGGGGCATTTTTTACCATGAGCAAATTTATTTTTATCACTCCAGAGGGTTCAGAAGTTGAAACTATACGATTTCGTGAAAAATTCTGTCGATAGTTCCTTGACACAGTAACTGAAGATCTGCAGTTCACACACTTCTCTTTATTTAGTGAGGAAGCCCTCTACACGCAAGCGGGAATCTTCAACACAAGAAAGAGACACATGTGGACAATTGAAAATTCATACGCTGTGCATGCCAGAGACTCACAATATCGTTTCCCCGTCAATGTTACGGCTGGAATTGAAGATCAGCTAATTGGGCCATATATTTCACTTCATGTGTTAAATAACAATATTTCCTTACCTTTCTGAACTAAGTGCTCATTAAACTCCTGGAAAATCTTCCATTGGTAGTACGTAGATAAGTTCGGTTTCAGCATGATAGTGCAGCTACACACTTCACTACAGAAGTTCATGAGTATCTCCACAACATATTTGGAGAGACATGGATCGGTTGTTGCTTTGTTTGACTTGTTGCCTCCCAATATTTTTCTTTGGGGTTGCATGAAGGATTTTGATATGAGATCACAGTGAAGACTTGGCAATTTTTTGTAGAGAGATTGCGGTAGCTGCAGGACAAATACGTAAACCACCAGGTGCCTTTCAACAGCTTCGTTAGAATCTGTATAGGCGTTCTAATATCGATGGAAACTACTTCGAATAGTTTCCTCAATGTTTCAGCAGAGATTATATTATAATATAGAATAATTGTACTGCATGTTCAATGTTGTGTCTTTTCCTAATGTTTTGGCCTACCCGTTCCAGCTGTTTGCTTAATTTGCCTCAGGGTAATTAAAAACCTACAAACTTTAACTAAGCATACGCAACATCATCGCTAATATCCAACGGGATAAGTTACAACAGGGTTCCCAACCTTATTTTCTGACATTCCCGTTTGTAAAATTTGCATACCTTACACTATCCTCTTTCTCGCACATTTATCATATGTACTCTTTGTTTGATCCCATGTATGGTTTGAGATGCACCATTGAATTCACATATCTTCAATAATAATAATAATAATAATAATAATAATAATAATAATAATAATAATAATAATAATAATAATAATAATTTTATCACCAATTTATGTTTACATTTCGTAAGTATATAATTACGTAGAAGTATTGAATAGAAATAGGAAATACTAAATGTCAAACACGTAGTGTCTGTGTGAAGTTTTCTAAAGCAAAATAATTTGTCCTACATTCAAGCTCTTTCTTCGGACGGGAAAACAATTGTAGAAAAATATTCTAATCCTCTTTCTTTGGATAGGCATTTAAATGAAAATTTAATGACAAAATTTATTTTAGGGATAAATTTTGAACCTGTCTTCTTAAGGAAGTACGTTTAATCAAAGTGGCATATTGAACAGTTCGCGGTAGGTACTAGACTGTTAATTGTCTCACACAACAAATTTCAAACGATTTAGCCATTTTTGTCTGTGATATGATCAAAAACAACTGACAACATCGATTTCAATGTGATGAAAGAAATATTACAATTAGCCCTTTTCCCTTAAAATAGGAATTTTCAAAAATCATGCTAATTATTTCCTAATTTTTAATAAGGAGTTTACATTACGAATTCCTTATTCCTAATTTAATGTGCTCGTGAGATACCGTAGTTTTGGCATGGATGTTTAAGCACCCCTATAACCCTTTGCAAAGTAACATAAAGTAAGCTTAGCATTTTACTCCGAAATTCATCAAGTATTTTCCCGTGATATGAACCCGATTAACAGCCTAAGTGAATTTCAATGTCTAGAAACTGTGGGCATTTTCCAAAACTTGTGGGACGTGTGTCTACTTGCTTTTAATTAGGAGTTTATATGAATATTAAGTTTCATATTCCTAACTCGACAGAATCGTAAAATATTCAATTTTTCACACAAACATTGTGACTGCCACCCCCTTTTAGGGCATATCTCTTAATCAAAGTGATACAATGAAACGTAATGCGATGTATATAACTATATTCCAAAATTTATTTCAAAGAGTTATCTATTTACCCCTAATTAGATCATACAAAAAATCAGATTCGTTTTTATATATTACATTTCTCAATTAATGTCTGTCAGTAGTTTGTGCCCTTTGCTCTTCACGCCCGCAGGTTGGGAAACACTGAGTAACAGCAAGTTGGACTGAACGTGATCTGCCGGATCAACTGTGTCTAAAACAAGAAGGTTTACATTTCCAGCAATACCTATAGAGACGAGGGAATGCATGTAAGTACATCTTTTGCCTTTAATCTAGTTGTATAATATCGATTTCCAGTTCATATGTGCATAACTTCGTTCAAGTTTGGTTGGCGTGCCCTGTATAATGTAAAGTACCCTGGGACGGATTACTCCCAGTTTATGACCATTTTCTTAATTTTAATTTTCAGATAGTGGAATATTGAAAAAAAAACTTAAGTGGGACTAGAAATAATCACACTCGTTCAAAAGAAGAAGAAGAAGAAGAAGAAGCTCTGCTACGTGGGTTGCTCTTTCTGTTCTTTTCCACTAAATTATCTGTCACTTCGTTTGAAGTTGAGTCTCCCTGCATGCTACACTTAAGCTTTACCGTAGGAATATGGTCTTGTAGGACCGATTATCCTACACGTCACATAGCAATGTAACAATTGCATAAAGAATAATAGGCTTAGGTATCACATAATTTCTTTCTTTCTAAATGTCCATTATTTTACATATTAACCTAGAAAATCACACTTTCTATTAGAACTGTTTCGTGTTTAAATAAATGAATGGGTGAGTATTTCAAACAGAATTATCTGTTATAAAAATTTCTCAATACCAGAACCACCAACCTTTCCGATAAACACCACTTTGCGAAGACACGTCAATGTGAGTCGAAGAAAATTGCATGCTACAGTCAAATTTGGATCTCTGTTGGCGGTACTTACTACCAGATAGGACACCCTTACTACATTGGTCTAAATGGAGTAGCCAGGCGAAGAGTATCTTTGGAGAAGGCAACAGTTCTCTGGTACTAAAGTTGGCCGAAATCATGGTACGGAAACTTAGACATTTGTCTCAAACGTGGTCAGAGTGACTTTATTGGAAAGGCTAATGCGGAATAGAAGGCAATGAGAAACTACCATTGTAGTTTTCCTAGTTTGCTGACATCAGAAAAAGAACGTATGTACGATGGTCTTTTGCAGGTCAAACTATAGTTTCGGAGGTGTAATGTCCCTCCATTCGGATCTTCGGCAGAATGATCTCTTGAGAAAGACTACTCGACGACAAAGTAACAGTATGAACATGAACAAGACTGCTGGAGGAAGGAAGATAAGTAGAAGCAAAAGGTTTAGGATAGGGACATGAAACGTACGTATCTTGCTACAGTGAGGGATTCTAGAAAATCTGAAACAAAAAATGAAATAAAATGCTCTAAGTGTTATGATGTTAAGACTTAAAGGTAGAAAGAAGGGTCTTGTGCTGATAAATATATATGCTCCGATCTCTTCGCTTACAGCTGAAGAAGTAAAGGAAAATTATAAGAAAACAAAAGAAATTGTAGAGGAAGAAGAGGGAAGCATATGTAATTGTAATAGGATATTTCAATACAGTTGTGGGAGAAGGACAAGTCAATTTCTGAAGTCAGCAATTACAAAAGATTGAAAAAAACTTAGTTCGTTCAGCACAAGAGAAGGTATCATTGGAAATACTCAATAAACTCCCGAAGTTATCAATAGACTATCTGACAATTCAACATAAGTATCGGAATTGAAGAACGTGAAAACTCTTCCCGGGGCCACATTTTCTCTTATCATAACCGTGTGTTGTCCAAAGTTCATATTCAACTTAAAATGTACCCAGAAGAGAAATAGGCAGCAAGGAGTTGAATAATAAAAATTTTAAAATGAGGGAGTAAGGAACCCTTTCATACAAAACTTTGAAAGAAAAAAAAATACCCACACTTGGAAAGGAAAGGTTCAGGCAACAGACAGTGGAAGCGTATTGAAGTAGCCTGCAGAGGGAATAGTAAGTTAGTAAAAGTACAAAACAAATAAGAAACCATGGGTTATGGAACAGGTGTTGAAGAAACTCATGTAGAAGAGGACATTGAAACAAGTTAATACAGAAGAGAGCAGAATGTTATATAAGAAGTTAAAATTCGAGTTACGAAGGGAAACAAACTGAACAAGGAAAGAGTTTTGCAAAAGAAAATATAAGGAAAAATGAGAATTAGAAAAAGTTGGGAAATATGAGGAAGGTTAAACCTAGGGAATTGTGGAGAAAACAATTAATTACAATGACACTAGAAAACAAGGATGGGAAGGTAATTTGCGAATGTTGAGAATTTATATGAGAGTAGAGATAGATATTAAAGTTGAAAAAGAAGCAGGCGAAGATGATAAAAGTTTAATATTTTTTGGGATATGTTTGAAAAAGCTATATCTGAGATTAAAAGTAGAAAGTAAACCGCGAAAGAATATATTAAGAACTTATATGAGAATAGAAATAGACTGCGTGACTTAGATATTAAAGTAGAAAAAGGGGTAGGCGAAGATGATAGAAGTTTAATATTTTTGGGGATATGTTTGGAAAAGCTAAATCCGAGATTAGGAATGAAAAGTAAAAGAAGAAAGATGGTATACCAATTGATTTCAAGAAAGAATTGTTCTGACTTTGCAATGAAATATATAAAACAGAACAGTGGTTAAAAGATATTTTAAGACATTGACAACCTCCTCGCGTCGTGCCTATAATTTTCGGGAAAGAATGCGTTGTGACGCGGAGAAGTTGCTTCTACCCCTTATCTGAAATGGACAGGTTTCAATAAATCTATGACACTAGCGAGAGGATAATTTAGTAAATCAAAGAAACACTCCACTTCATCTGTAAATGTCATGTATTATAACCAATTCGAGAGTGTAATGTGTAATATGTTGTTATAGCAGATATGACCCAATGAATTCAGATCACAGTACTCGAATGTCTGGAGATTTGATCACATATAACACGTATAGTTGAGGTACACATACCTTAAGATGTTCTGGCTGCCTGGAGTGACGAATGTTCCAATCATGGATTTCTCTCTGGACTATGTTGGCAATTCGTTGGACAATTTAAGGTCTCAGCTCTCGGTGATGACCATGGAAGAAATATCGATCTCACGTCGACCGAATATGTAAAACTACTGAAGCTTGTACTGGCAGTTCGGCTTTATAACGAATAGCCGACTGGAAGCCAACCATCGTAATGTGTTAGTTACTAATATTTGTAACCGTCGAATCTTAATACTTCAAGTTTTCGTCTAAAACTCTGAGCTAGAACTCCGACTTCGATCCAAGGTAGATTCCGTTTTTGTTCTCCTTTTCCAGACAATGGAATTCGTTGTTTCATGTCTCGACGTTGGTTACCTCAACTATTGGTGAAACTTTCGTTTGCAGACCTTGTCACATCGTGACCGAGTTCCCAGACGGTCAATCTTTGCGAATCTGAATATTATGCCATATCCAAATTGTGTTTGTGCTAACAAAGTAGTTTTCATTACATCTTTCTGAAATTCAGACTTACATCAATTTTTCTCAATTTCTATTTACACCATACTGCCAGCTAGCGTCTCCACAGTATTTCATGAACATCAAAGCACAACCATGCGTAACATGGTTACATAAACAAATAATAACAATAACAATAACATCCATACATATCACAATTTCACATCTTTGTAATTTCTTAACTTCATTTAAATTACAATTATGCCAATCACCAATAAATAACCTATAATAATTTAATATTATTTTCCATGTATCTACAATATATATATATATATATATATATATATATATATATATATATATATATATATATATATATATATATATATATATATGTGCTTCGAATACTGAAGAGAAGATTGTATGGAAAAGCAAACAAAGAATTGTGAAGGAACAGTTCGAGTTTAGGAAAGGTAAGAGCACAAGATATGCAATTGGCTTATTTAGGGTAATCGGTGAAAGGTTTAAGAAAAAAGTAAGAGAAGTGTATGTTGTATTTATTGATCTAGGAAATACTTTTGATCATATGAATTGAGAACGGTTGTTGGGAGTTCTACAGACGTTTGGGTTGGAATGAAAAGATCTACAACTCATAAGAAACTTACATAAGAAACAAAAAATAAGTGTTAAAATCGGGTTTTAAATGACAGACAATAGTGCAATTGGAAGGGGAACTCGATAGGAATGTTGTCTGTCGCCGATGCCATTTAATATCTATCTAGGAGAGAGTAGGGACGGAGGGTGTCTAGAGTGACGAAGAGAGGAGGTAGAATGATTAAGTTTATTCAGTTTGCAGGTGATATGTAGCTTCTTGCGGAATCTGAAAAGATAATTAACAAGATTATAGGAAACTTGAGGAACGGCTGTGAAAAATGTGGGATTAAAATAAATGTTAGAAGGACAAAAGCAATGGTGACTGGAACAAAACGATCGGTGTTAAATATACAAGTAGGACGGGTGAAAATAGTACATATGCCTAGTTTTCTATACTTGGATAATATTATATAATGAAGTCCATTTGCTAGGTCCTTGGGAAAAAGACTCATAAAGTGCTTCGTGTACAGTATTATATTATATAGAGCAGTAATATGGACATTACGCAAAAGTGACGAAAAAAGACTGGAAGCTTTCGAAATGTGAGTGTGGGGAAGAATAGAGAGAATGAACTCAGTTGAGCAGAAAACGAATGAGAAACTGGTTGCTACATTGCTGCGAAGGAACTCAATTATGAGAGACGCACTAAAAACTATGGTTGCAAGTACGAGAGGGAGAGGCGAAGGAGTCTACAGTTGATAGACGTTATTAAAACCGAAAAATCATGGAGACTAACAGGTTAGTTGAACGTCGTGGTGTGTGGAAGCTTGTCATTTGCGACAAGTGAATGCCAAAAATGACAGAATACCCATGATGATGACAGGTTCACATAATGGCAGCTCAACAATCACAATTGCCAGTATTGCCAGCATTACCATCCTCACATTGTTTGAAACCATGATTTCCTTCCGCGATAACAGTAGTCTATTAACTAAAATTCTAAAAGCATCTTAAATTAAATTTAATAGTGGATAATTACTAAGAATAAATAGTAGTCTCGAAATAGCTAAATTAAATTGTAAAGAAAGCTCTCCTTAAAATAGAAGTATCTGATCGTCCCTAAGGAAACTGTCAGGACACAAGGACAGTAAACTACAAAAATGGTAGCAATCTTGGGATACTGGATGACATCCCTGGAGATATTATAAACTTTAAAAATGAGCTGATAGTCTACTTCAAGGAAGGACTATTCATCAGTCTTAATTACACGAAATACGTATTCCATTTTTCTAAACAATTATCAATATATCACATTTATGCCGGGAAAGGTGACGCATTGTTTCACTCGGTAATTAACGTACAAAAGAAGGAAATGCTTTTATCCTACATATAACTTCATTATACATTTATTCAACATTCTTTTATATAAACTTGCTTTCCTATCTCGCTGATACCAATTGGAACATTCGCTTATATTGAAATCGATTTCAATGCATATGATGAGCTATGTGAAAAGTAATTAGTAAACTTGATAAGAGAGCCGTTGTATATACGTAATTCGCTGATGGAAATGAGAACGACGGGGTACACAGCATGCAATTACAAAAGCGAACCACGTATGATTAACTTTCGGCAACATACGTTTTTTTTATTGTATATAAAAAAGTCGCAAATGATATTCCTCAATAATCTGCCTTCAATCCTGTGTCCCCTGCAGGCGTTATTCAAATGTTATGGTTTGACATGCAAATGGAAGGTATTCTCCTGGCGCGTGTAAATTATAATAGCTGGTCCCTGCCACACATAAAGATCTAAAGTAGGATATCGCTCATCCGTGCCAACTAACCACATTTATCGAAAATTCCATTTGAGTGCTAATTCGATAGACTGACGCTATCTCTCACCTGAATTGTCAGCTCCTGATCGATAGGCATGACGGCACAGCTTGTTTACTGTTTCCCACATCCTGGTGCTCGAAATTGTACTTTTTCGTTGACATAGACAGTGTTAACTTTTCTATTTTCCCTAATGACCTAACCACATACAAAGTTAGTTAGAAATTCTGTGTTTTGCAATCTAGCAGAAATGGCAACACATCTGCTCTAAATTACTTAAGTATGCAAAAAAAAAAGTTGATTTTCATATTTGCTATAGACTAGGGAGGACACAATAAGCAACAGAGGCAAAAAGCAGTACACTGTATAATATTTTATCATATTATATATTTCGCCTAATAGTTTTTTTTTTTTTTGTCATTTTACTGTGAAAACGTTATAATGAAAACTAATCTGCGCTAATTACGAAGCCTTGTCCCAAATGTACTGGAGATACGAATGAAACCAATTTTATTCAATGTTTGTATTTAGTTGAATCACATAGTAATAAAACTACGTGGTAAATGAAAGTATGACATGTTAAAGCATATCTGCAGGCATATTAACCCTGGATTTAGCCACTCTATAGTTTACTTATTTCATTCTCTCTCTGTTGCAAAATTCTTCTATAAAATTTAATGCTTATCATCCCGAAAAACTACTGTTAGATATATACTCTACAAAGGGAATACAATAATGTGAAACAAAATGAACCTCAAAAAATCAGTATCAGCAGCAATAGCCCATCTCTAATGCTTGTAAAGGTTAGGGATGAATCTCACTGTAGAGTAGGAAGGGGACAGTTGCTGTAGTGAATGAATCATCTTGTTGAAGATTCAGAGCCACTACCTCCGCAAATGTTCGCATAATAAACGGAACAATACTAATTCAACAGTGAAATATACGATGATTATGGAGATGCGTTCGCGCTTCCAAACCAAGATGGATATTGGAGTCATAGATAACCATAGCAGTTAGTGCGTTGCCTTAGACAGAAAAATAGCTTTGTGATGTACAAAGTTTTCAATTTTTGATGTTACAAATTATTACACTTACAATAATGGTTGACGTATGAAGCAGAAACTTTCCAACCTTTCATAACTCATTACTAGACTCGGATTTCTATATAACTGCATATTTTTCCTCTATACGTATGTACATGCGTGGAATTAAACATTGTTGCCGAATTACGTAAGTAGTAATAGATGTTTTATATTATATACTAGCATCAATTACCCGCTTTGCTGAGTTAAATTAAGAAAAAATAGTAGTATGTTCTGTTAGTCACTTACTTTTTACTATCACTAAAGCGCTCTTTGATATCGGCCATTTTCGATGATTTTTATACATATAGTACGGGACAAGAATAAACGGCCAAAAATGCCATTAAAACTAATGTAGTTTTTGGTCGTTTATTCTTGTCCCGTACTTTACCCCTCCGCTCCCCATGTTCCAGGGCACGGCATCAGAAGTGTCACTGTTCATCTCAGAGACCCCGAAAACTATGAATTCGACACTGATATTGATTATCTCGATCATTTCTATATACTTCCCCTCCACCAAATTTCGGGGCTGAATTTGGATTTAAACAGCATCATAAGTGTCACTGTCATCACAGCGAGCCCCGAAAACTATGGATTCGACTTTCGGTCATTTTCGTCCATTTTTAAATCTCTCTCTCCTCGCCCACCTTTAAGTTACAACGTCAAAATGATATTACAAAAACAATCTCAGGTCTAAACTTATCAAGGTTGTAAATTTGATCGAAATCGGACTGGTGGTTCAAGAGTTATTAAGTTGTATTTATTTTTATATATTTTTCCTTCCTATCCCCCTCCTCTAAGTTATACCGTCAAAGTGAAATGATAAAAAAACATTTCAGGCCCGAACTTCATCTATGTAAAAAAAAAATGATCGAGATTGTTCGTTGGGTTCAAGAGTTATTAACTCCTCCCTCCCGTCCCTTAAGTTCTATCGTCAAAGTGAATAGACAAATACCATCTCAGGGTCCGAACCTGATCTATGTTGAAAGTTTGATCAAGATCGGTCAGGTGGTTCAAAAGTTATTAACTTTTATTTATTTCCATATAGTTCCCTTCCTCCTCCCCCCCCCCCTAAAGTGAAATGATAAAAAAAAAACTTTCCAGGTTCGAACTTTATCTGTGTTGAAAATTTGATTGAGATCAATCTCACATAACTAATATCTATTTACCTTTCTCTCTCTCTCTCTCTCTCTCTCTCTCTCTTATATATATATATATATATATATATATATATATATACATATATATATGTGTGTGTGTGTGTGTATAGGGTGTTTCAAAACAACACCGACAACGTTTGGGAGGTGATTCCTGACACCAAGATAAGACAAAAAGTATAGACCAACCTGGGTGCACAACCTTTCGAGGTTGTGGGCTGCCAAAACCATGAAAAAATGAACTTTAGAGGCCCATAGCTCCGAAACTATGGAACCTACGGTAGTCGGGTCAGGACTTTACTTAGGAACTAGTATGTGCCCTATCCAAATATCCAGTTTCAGAATCCTATCGTACTTCCACAACAAATTTTATAGAGGTAGTTGGTGAGTACTACAGATTAAATGCCGGTGGCCAAACTCCCTGTATAAAAATTGTTACGTGAGTACCTTAGGATTCTGAAACATGTATTTTTGGATACCGCACATATTAGTTCCTAAGTAAAGTCTTGATCCGACTACGATAGATTCCATATGAAGCTATTGACCTTCAAAGCTTATTTTTTCATATTTTCGGCAGCCTATAAATCGGAAAGAAAGCATTTGTGCACCCAGGTTGATCTATACTTTTCGTCATATCTTGGTGTCAGGATTCACCTCCCAAACGTTGCTGGTGTTGTTTTGAAACACCCTGTATATATATATCCCTCTCCTTCCCCTCCCCTACATTGTTCTGTCAAAGTAAAATGATAGAAAACACCCCACGCACGAACTTTATCTATGTTGAAAATTTGATAGAGATTGGAAGTTTGGCTTAAGAGTTAATAAGTTTTATTTATTTCTTATAATTCCCCTAAGTTCTATAGCCAAAGTGAATAGCTAAAAACGCTCCCAGGTCAGAACCGTATCTACGTCAAAAATTTGATCGAGATTGGTCGGGCGGTTCAAGAGATGAAGAGTCACAAACATAGTCACTTTTAATTTTATAATATAGGTTTGTACATATTTTACTCAATGTTACATGTTATTAAGGTATGAAATATGTGTTCACATCAAACAGTCATTAAGAGCTAAAATCATCAGTTTTTGCTAAGATATTACCACGTTAGATAAAAAGTAAAATTTAAACGATTTCTCTTCCATTTTCACCTTTCGACAATACAGTAACATAAAAGTGCAATTTGTTTTCATTGTGGAGGATCAAGATCACTTAAGGTAAGCATTTTACTATTGTAACTCGAAATGAAATGAAATTTTCAAGTTTTACGTCCCACGATTATGCCGGTTAGGCTAAAGGAGACGGTGATGATGAAAATTGAATGAAATGGTGGAATGAAGAAGTTGTTGTAAGTCCTTGTAAGTCCTTTCAAGATAAATATATCCTTTTGTTAGGAAATAAATTTAAAATAAAATAAGAATTAACATTGTAGAGAAAGAGAAGAGTACACACACACACACACACATTTATATATATATATATATATATATATATATATATATATATATATATATATATATATATATATAGAGAGAGAGAGAGAGAGAGAGAGAGAGAGAACAAAAGTTACATGTATAGAGCATTTACAATGTGTAGAGCCGGGATTTTTATGTAATATAACCCTCCCATACACGTACATAAATATGTAATAAAATATCTGAAATATGTAGAAAAAAAAATGAAATATCCTACCATTGAGCACTAAAGTTTATCAAAAGATAACTTATCAGTCCAAGAGAGTTGTATGCTTTAGGACAAAAGTGTATTGACTGTTTTGTTAAGTAAGTGAGTTTGGAATTATTTCATGTTGTTCGGTGTTTGGACTTTGAGATATTTAAGAATGGCAAATAGTAGTAAGACTATTGAAACGAGAACATCTAAAAATATCATATATATATATATAGTGGTTTTTTGTTGTTTAATTTAAGAAGAAAGAATGAATATATAAGCAAAAGTAGACGGAGTCTATTATTATTATTATTATTATTATTATTATTATTATTATTATTATTATTATTATTATTATTATTATTATTATTATTATTATTATATTATTGGAGGAAAACACGCAAGATGTGTTAATGGAATATTCCCATTTAGCTCCACTACAAATATTTTGAATTGCAGTTTATACTTTCGTCTGTCTGGAATTTGCAGGGGGGTTGAAAGCAACTTCCTCCTCACTTACTATTTTCATTTTCTGCATATTCGAAAAATGGAGGGAGAAAAAGAAAATACGTTCTTACAATTAGCTCTCAAATTTCTTGGATAAGTGTTTAATTGTATCTCCCGCTTTGAAGCAAGTACAATACTGTATATATTTAATTAATGCATCACTCTATAATGACTTCACTAGAAGTGTTAATGCTCAGGAGGAATTTCATTTGAATCAACTCAAGATATTTAATATTGCATTCTATGCAGTGGCGTATTTAAGGCGTTGGCTTCGAGCTTAAGCACTCACCGAAATTTTGTCGCAACTTTTTTTGTTTTATATATATTGCAGAATTTACATATTTCCAGGAAGAAAGTTAGCAAAGCCTCTCCAGAAACAAGTAAAGTCCGCCGAAACGAAATCGTAAATATCCCACTGATTCTATGAAATGGAAAACTCAACTAAAATTACACACAAATATAATTATTTTATTCTGTACGGTAGCGTTTGGTAAATGTATACATATGTTTAATGTATCAGACATATTCTACAAGCTATTATAGACCAGGCCCAACGTAGGGGGAGAAAACAGCTACTCTGAATAACTTCTGAGAGTATATATACACCTAAATTAAACAATTTATCACTAATAGAAATACATAATTCTACACAGAAACTTCTCTCTTAGTATTAAAGAAATCATTTTATAAAATATTAGCATTGAAAGATGCTTTCAACGCTAAAACTAAACTCCCAGAGGCGAGCGTTCGCACTTTCCCAACAATGCGAGCAATACCCAGCGATAGTAGCTTCGCTTCCTGAGCAACATAGCCCGTAAACCTGTCTAGCGGGCTGATGAGGCTCAGATAGAAGAGACTCCTAGTGTTTCCAACCTACTTTATTGTTACCGAAAAAACTGAAACATTCCATTGTCGCCCACCTTGTCTTTTATCTTAATTTTTTGTCACAGAGAAAAAATGAAATGAAATCTTTGAGTTTTACGTCCCACGTTATGCCGGTTAGGCTAAAGGAGACGGTGATGATGAGAGATGAGTGAAATGGTGGAATGAAGAAAGTGGGAGGAAACAGGAGAACCCCGAGAAAACCCACGAGCACGGTCTTTGTCCACCACAAAGTTCACTTGGCGGAGGCTGGGATCGAACCCGGGACCCCAAGCACCAGAGGTGAACGCTCTACCACTGAGCCACCGCGCCCCCCTTGTCACAGAGAAATTACGTTAGTAAATGGATTGCCAACTTTAACGAATATAATTTGAAATACAATTAGTGGAAACAGTTAGCAAATTAGACAATTTAGTTGTAAATTTGAATTAATTTATGTTAAACTGAAGTATGTCATAAAATGTAATAATGAGTATTCATTTCCATTTTAAATAAATTTTACTGGTGTAGAACTCGTTTCGATTCAAAGGGTGCACTATTATGACTGTTATATTTCCTATGGCTAAAAGTAACCTTTAAAGGGAGTAAGAAAATTACATTAATTTAGTCCTTAAAAAAAATTATAACTCGGTTTCCTATCAGAAACAAACAAAAAAAATAGTTTACGCTTTGCAAGGCATAATCACAATTTCAAAATTTAAAATTTAAATGTGTAATATTAAACTCGAATTTGCTTTTCCACATTTCCAAGAATTATACGTCACTTAATTATCTGTATAATCACATGACAGTTAATATGCAGACGATAGTTATATACTACAGCAATGAAGACTCGTTTTACTCAGTAATCAAATGCTTATGCGTTCCAAAGAGAATAAAATAATTTTCGTTTACTGATCTTTCTAAATACTTCACTTATAATATCTTATTAATTTCTATGAAGTTATTTTTTCGTGCATTTTTACAAGAGTTCAGATCAAGTAATAACTAGTATTGTACGGGAAAAGTCAAACTTTTGTTTTTCAGCTTTTTGTGAACATATATCATGGACGAAGCTGTGCAATCCTCTACGGGGAAGGAAGCACGTACTCGGTTAAATGTTTGGTCGTGACTCGTACTTAGAGATAAGAATGCCTGTAGGGAAGAACGAAAACATTCAACTCTATTCGAGAAAGAATAGAAACTGAAATAGAATACATTTAAGTTTCTGGTGGAAATAATAATCATCATACTTTACGTATTCTTCCATTACTAGCAAATCATTTTTGACCACGGCTAGTCCAGCCTTTCATCATTATGCATCTGCTTATGCTATGCTAAGTTTAACTTAGTGTAGAATTCCGTAAGTCGTATAATAAGCAAAGACAGAAAAACTTTCAAGTTGTAATAACTCCAAATACTCTTTTCTCAATTCAATCTCTTCCGCGTTATTGTCAAACCAATGCTACAATAATAATTACCTCAATAGAACATGCACATTGTAGCATTTAGTTTTTTTCTCCACGTTAATTTTCTTGAAGTATAGTTACTCATAGAAACTCACTCACGGTCAGTTACTCACAGAAACATAGTGTAGATTCTGATACTCTATGAAGAAGGGTATTAGAACAAATGAAGAATTCAGTGGAAAGAATCTTGTATACATCCAATCTGGTACTTGTATCATTCCTTGGACACTTACGGATTTACTAGACTGCGGATAGTAGAAAATATACTTCATAACATTTTGAATGTTAGCCTATTTTGCTTATCTTGAAAGTCGCATCTGCAAAATAATGAAGAGAAACATATTTTTTATTTGTTAGTCTGCAAGCCTTTACCTTACGCTATTACACATAGCGCTAATGTACAATATAGTATTGTATACATTTCCTACCATGTTCATCGACAACACAAAAGATCCAATAGCTAAACCGAAACTTAGTAAGTATGTATAGTTAAGGGGGAATACAAAATTTCTCTATTTCAGGACCACAACACGGAAATCTTTCCTACTATTGGCTCTGACAAAATCACACGGAATAGTGTAAATACAATTAGGGATTATTACGCTTGAAGTTGGAAAAACGTCAGATGTCTCAGCTGGCAACGATCATGTGCCAACATTAGCCCGAGTTTTTAATGCTATTGCGTTAGGGAAAATTCCGTACTACGTGAGGAGGTATAGAATTACTGTGCACAGTGAACTGAGCAGACAGAGAGCATACAAAACGGATGACTTATCTTCTTTTAGATCCAGACTCCATATTGGCGTAGATATTAATATTACAGTCGATTGGTAAAATCAATCTTCCACATTTAAAAATTAAAGTACACGCAAGTAGGCCTACAAAAATAAGCATTTACCATAAAAACACTAGCTGCAAGTGTTCAAAATAGATTTATGGTTTCTATAAAATCAATTGAAAATTGCTATTTTTAATTAGGCAGCTAGTGAAAAACAGCGGCTTTCGACTCTAGCCGAGTTTAAACTCAACCTAAACTCAGTTGACCAAAGTGAACTGCCCCGACTGACCCGACCCGATAACCGACCCGAGCTGACCCGATTGACCGACCCGAATAACCCGACCCGACAACCCGACCCGAGCTGACCCGACTGACCCGACCCGAGCTGACCCGACCCGTTTGAGAGCACTAATCAAAACGCACACATTAGGCGTATATCTGTATTATATTTGTAATAATAATAATTGTAATACAATTGTTTTTCGCTGTACGAAACCCCACTTTCTTTCTACGTATACACAGATTCTTAGTTTAAACGGAATCCTAAATATAACTTGTGTTTCTGAGTGTGGATGTTTTTGTTTTTACGTTTGATTCGATTCTTATGATTTCTCCATAACGTGAAGAGAAGTGCTACATCCAAACATTGAAAG
Organism: Thermobia domestica; assembly: GCF_964235325.1. NCBI lineage: Eukaryota > Metazoa > Arthropoda > Insecta > Zygentoma > Lepismatidae > Thermobia > Thermobia domestica. The sequence continues at coordinate 115,405,446 of NC_137467.1, forward strand.
GTTGAAATCTCCTGACTGTTATTCTTAACAATGCAATTCTTAACAGTCAACAGAAATGGAAAAAAATTAAAGAAATTGAATCTACTTAAAGAATACCAGCCAAGCGTAGTGTTGGTGGAACTCAGGAAACATGCAAGAAAAATATCTGTAGTCAGGCAAAGGGTGCGAACTAGGGATCTTTAATTGCAAACAGTAAACCCTGGCTACTAATTTTCTTCTATAAACGTGGCAACAGGTCGAGCATGTGCTTCCGACTTTAAAGCTGCCGTATCGTGACAAAACGCTGTAACTTTGGCGAAGAAGTTTTGCGAAAATGAGCCTTAAAGTTTTCATCCGAAAATGTGATCTGTATCGTGTAGAAATAGTGTATCTTGACTTTGGAAACATGTGGTTACATGTAATGTTACGTAAATGCATGTTGTGTGATTAAATTTGGTGAAAACTGATTGGTTGACCATTATTGCCTAGTTACACTAGTTCTACACGATACAGATCACATTTTCGGATGAAAACTTTAAGGCTCATTTTCGCAAAACTTCTTCGCCAAAGTTACAGCGTTTTGTCACGACACGGCAGAAAGGATCAATTGCGTTTTCAAGATGTTTTTTTTTTATTATTTGGTAAATACTACCACTACATGCACAATATGCATATATAGTTTCCTTCGAAAGCTTAGTACTGATTGTCGCAACTAGTACTTTAACATTACTTAATCCATTTCCAATTTCTTTCATTTCGTACCCTTTTACAAGAATCTAATCCGTTTTTTGAAACATTGTCAGCAATTTTCGTCTAACAGTTATTTTCACTCGATTCTTTCATCGATGTGGAGCGGGGCAAGCGGGCATTATTGTCGCTGACAGAAAATTGATTCCTTAGTCCCTTCGGTACTACCAACTCCAATCCCAAGCCACAGAAAGCGATCTTCTCTTTTTCTCAAAAGATGCACTTCAGTTCATAGAAGTGCCCCGTCCAACCTCATGGACCAATAATTCACGTGGCCAAAAAAGGATTTGGGGTATCCTCCCCAACACTCGCACTTGGGCTTCTATAAGTCCTTTCCTCCCTCTCCTTTTTCATAGTGTTCTCTCTCTCTCTCTCTCTCTCTCTCTCTATATATATATATATATATATATATATATATATATATAGATATCGGTCAGAGTGCGGTCTGTTTGAGAAGATATATAATTTGTCGCTTGTGCTCTCAATCGATTTGTCTGAAACTTCAGCACTCCAAGTTAAGTTGTTTACTCCTTTTCTTTCTTCTGTTAACAGCAAGTCTTTCTTCTTATAGTGATCACTCAGTTTGATTGTTGTAGATTTAGAAAGTCGTTTATTTTCTTTAAATATTGTATCAAAGCAATGTCTCGAAAGAACAACATAATGCTATTGAACGATTGAGAGGAATAACTTCTATTATTACTGAGGTTAACTCTCCAGTAAGAAAGCTGATTTCTAATCGTTTACTCACTCTCACTAAAGATAATAAACAAGATAGACACGATTGTTATAGCTGTCACAGCGGTGAACCACAGTTGTTACTTTCGAATTCACAGTTGTTACTTGCTCAAGACCCCTCAGAAATAAATTTGTTATATGCACATTCATTAAAATTTGACCGAAAAGGAAAAATATAAATACTTATTCACGTGTTGTGCATAGCCTCCCCGAAACAAAATCCTAAATACGTCAATGTTGAGTTCTACGAACTCAATTTAAAATTTCACACTTCTCAATACAAGAAAATATCAACTGTTGAAACGTCTAACATCTCAAAGTCATTGTGGAATCAGGAAACCGAATACAAGGGTAACAATGTAGGAAGAGCTAAAGTACACAAGTGTAGAAACTTCGTGTCGCATTTCTTTATAGATTACATAAGTAAAAGTAACTTCCTTTCATATTGAGAGAAACTTCCGGTTTCATGTCTTCTTGAAAATGTACAGAAAAAGACACAACATACCTCCAAAATTATAGTTTTAAAAATAAGAAATAAGTATGTTAGAATTTATAATCTCCGCAACTTTCTTTTGAAAGTCTAAGTTCTTTTCTCTTAAACGTGGGAAAAGTACAGCGAAATTTACAGAGAGAGAATTTTATATGTTATTGGAAATTTAACGTAAACTTCTCATAATATTAGTTACCGAGCTCATGACACAAACCTAAATAATCATATGTATTAAACATTTTACACGTAAAGAAACATCGAAATGGAAATAGGTCACAAAATATGCGAAGGCATCAAGTATTTTGTGTTAGCGATTTCCTTATGTTCATCAAGGAGGCTTTTTTTCACTCGCCTTCATATGGTAGTTAGTTAATGTGGGCTTGCTAGATGTTTCACTTTGTACAAGATCATCAGTTCAAATCCCATAGTTATTATTATTTTTTCTTTTTTTTTTTTTAAAAAAAGGATGCTGCTGTCAATTCGCGGAACAACAACGTTTTCTTCTACTAATCTTTCTTAGTATTATCCCCTTTACTTTGGCTTACTGAAATATTTGCAAATAATTCAGAATTATGTATTTTTTAAAAATATTAAAATTTCAAGAATTTTATAGAAAGAGTAAACCTCATTTCCAATTATTGTCATAACCGTACAGAGAAACTTATAAGTACTTTAAATGTTAATTAGCGTATGACCAAATCTATAATGAAACATTACTAAAGTAAAATGTTTACTTAATAGTCTCTGCAAGTAATATGTAAAAAAGTGGACAGGCGATTAAAAATAGATAGTTCTAAATCCAAGTAAAATTCACTGTTTACTTCATGAAAATAATAGAAGTTTTACAAAAATAGTGGTATGTTTGGTCTATCTGAAATCTTTTTAGTAAATAAATAAATATGCATTATGCATAATACAATTTATATGTGGTGTGTGATTGTGTGCGAAACTGAAATTATGAAATACTAATATAAGCCGTTATACAGGTAATCGGAGAGAGTAGTTAAGTTATTTGCTGCAAGTAAATTGCTTCAATTAAATGTGAATACAATACTGTATCCTCCAATAAAGTATTACCTTCCAAGTCCTTCTCATTGGTCTAGGAAATATCTCATGTGCTTCCGGGATTCGTTCCCGGTAGTAGAACACAAAAAGTTAATCCCTTTCGTAAGTGCTATATACGAACATGTGCTATCATGTATATACACGTGGCTTGTCACAGTTGGTACAAATTTGAATGTTTTTTTCTCTGGTTATGCAAAGAGCCAACTCTTGTTTGTGACAATTTTCTGCCTACCATTACTACTATTAAATACTTCAAGCTGTTTCTTCTTTAGGGAGATTATTGCTTGACACTATCTGAACAGTTCTAGGTTGTAGCCCGTGTCTACGTGTTTTGCAGCTCGCTTAACATTGTAGTGTTAATAAAGAAAATTTTCCTTTCCTACATCTCTAGAACGCAAATCAAGTGTAGGTATATGTCTTTAGAGAAGTCCCATTTTTCACGTTATTTACTACAGAAGAACTTCTACTATCCAATTTTGATTATTGGCAGAAACAAGTTATTTATACTGAATACTGACACTTCAGGACACAGGGTGAGCAAAATCATTTTTGGTATCTAGGACACATTTCATTATTAAGATCTTTACATGAATCACTTTTCAATCCTCATAAGATTTATGTCCAAATATTGTTTATTCTTATAAGGTTAACAAAATAGTGTAAGGGGCCGCGGTGGCTCAGTGGTAGAGCGTTCACCTCTGGTGCTTGGGGTCCCGGGTTCGATCCCAGCCCCCGCCAAGTGAACTTTGTGGTGGACAAACACCGTGTGCGTGGGCTTTCTCGGGGTTCTCCCGTTTCCTCCCACTTTCTTCATTCCACCATTTCATTCATCACTCATCATCACCGTCTCCTTTAGCCTAACCGGCATAATCGTGGGACGAAAAAACTTAAAGATTTCATTTCATTTTCAAAATAGTGTAAACTTTATTCATGAAATTAAGCGTTCTTTATAAACTGTATGTCTAGTTTTCTCACAACTTAAGTAATATGACTTGATTCGCTTATGATATGATTGTCAGTGCCCTAATATATCTTACTGAATACCGTATCAGAGAATAAATCTTCTGTACCAGAGGCATGTTTTCTTCGCAGTTTACATTTCAATATGCGTTAACTGAACCTTTTGTGGTGATTCAATAACAAGGCACTATTTATGGACTAGTAATAACATCTAATTTTTTATTACCTCAGTATCATAAATGATCATCTAGCATACTTCTATAAATTAGATTTTGGATATTTAACGCCTTCTTGCAACACCAAGCCTACAGCATAACGTGGAATTAGCAACTACTTAACTTCTACCGAGAATCGAATCAGAAGTTCCATCACTTCTTTCACGAAGATATCGTTTAGCCGCAAGGAAATGCAGCATAATTTAACAATCATTTTAATATGCTTATACTGGAACCATTTCTGAAGTTACTTGCTAACAATAATGTGCAATTTAATATCTGTATATTATTTGAGACCAGTAAAGTAAATACAATTAGGATGAATAGTATAGTCTACATATCAAAGACTGATTTGTATTTTAACCGAAATTAGTATTTTACCCTGCGACTGACTACTTGACAGAAATGTGTAAAGTTACTTATTTGTTTATTTATTTTATAACAGAAATATCCCTTATTAGGACGTTAACAGCACGTTTATTTGAGAAATATTTGGAAGGTTTATTTAAACTTCCTTTCTCCCCTTAGGATGCATTTTTTAATAGCAGTGAACTGGTGAAAACTAAGCTCGATCAAAGTGCTTATGTTTTCGAAAGTTATTTCAAACAATTCACCCGTTATCTTGCGATGAGACTGGCAACTTCGATGTCAGTTTGAGATATTGATAAAATAATTATAAAAGTTGTCTCTTTCCCACCTTTCTTCTTGTCAACTTATTTTTAAGTAGGAGTTCCTATACTGAACTTGTCATCTCTTTCACCCCACTATTTATCTCGATACACATTTTAATTAGCCTGGCTCGAGCTAAATGCTATGTTCTACAAATCATTTGAAACGGTTAAGAAGTTTCCGCATGATAATGTATCCAGAATTTTGATTGAATTTGAAGAAAATATTTGTAGGAATTGTCTTTTCTCCTCCTTAGAAGCCGATTTTTAAAACTCTGGAATACGTATATACTAATTTTAAATTGAAAATATATGCATCGAGTTTCATATTCCTAACCTAAAGGAGTCGTGCCATGCTTTCTTCTTGAATCCTCCTTCCTCATCCATTTTAACGAAAATGAAGTGATAAAAGTCCTGCTCGAAGACAATGCTAATTACGTTTAACTATTAATTTCTACCAGTTCACAGTTTCCTATGATGATGAGAAAGATAACGCCGATTTTAATATAAATAAAGCAATTATAGAATTTTCCCAACTCTTCCTTACAAACGAAATTTTGGAAAATGCTAGGAATGTGCCCACTTTTTAAAATGAGAAATATGTACATTAACTTTCATATCCCTAATTTGTCGAGGGTCTGAGATACTTTATTTTTAGCATAAATTTTGAATCTCTTCCTACACTTAATATGCTCGCCATAATGAACGCAAAAAGCTCAGGTTGAGACAGTGTTCGAAAGTTCTTTTGACATGGCTCAACAGCTTTAGTTATAATTATGCAGAAAGAATGATTTCATTTTTGTAATATACTAGTTGAAATGCTCATTCTTCATACGGGAATATTAGAATTTTGGAAAATACTTGAAAGGTATGTACGTATTTAAGTCAAAGTGAAATTATAAAAATCCAGCTGGATTCAATGCTATGTTCAAACATTCATTTCGAACTATTCATCCGTTTCTTCAATTGCACATTACGAATGGGAAAACGATTGGAAATTAGGATTTTATAGATATTGTTCCTTTTCCTGATTCAGAAGAGAAATTTTTGGATACGCTGAAAAACTTTACCTATTTTACTGAGAAGTTAATATTCAAAGTTTACTCTTTTTAACTCAAGTACACGTGAGATACCCCACTCAGTAGCGTCATTTCAGTCTTTGTTAGGGGAAGGAGAAAGATTTTCCACCCACTTAAAATTTTTACGAGCTTTGTTAGTATATTGTATCATTATTTTTATTGGCACAAGAGGTTAATGAGAATGGACTACATAAAGTCAGAAAGGGAAATTGCCCTCTGGCCCTCCTAAAATGACACCTTAGTTCTTCGCTAATAATTTGAACCTCCCTCCGCGTTAGGTTAGGTGCTTTAATCAGAATAAGATGAAAAGTGGACCTACAAGACGAATGTTAACTCAACATCTCAAATTAGCAATCTCTCCTAGCAATATATCGGTAATTGGTTTGAAGTAGCATTTTCAGGCTTCTGTATCCTGGGTCAGACTTTTCATTTTTTGTAGATTTTTTTCCTATATCTTGCATTATTTGGTTCGTATATCTCAATCGCGGCCTTCCTCTCGTATTTCTTCTGTAATTCCCTCCATAGTTACCGGCATATATTATAGGCACAAAGATATACTTAAGGTAAAGTAAGAATAGTTCGTGCAGAATTTAACAAGCTTGCACAAAATAGTCAAGGGTAGCCATGCAGCCTAGGCCCGCTGTCGGTACCTTAACTGCCACATGGCAGCGGGTGCGTTGCAGGGTCAAGAACCTACCGGCGGAGGTGAGCCCTTAGGTATCCTCCGAAATGGGCGACTAACTCGTGCCATTGGATCTGGGAGAATACGTGTGACCCCATCACGTCCTCAGTGGGGTAGGTAGTCCTTGGCTGCCGTACCTACCGGCGGGGGTGGGCCTTTGGGTATCCCCCGAAATGGGCAACTAGGCCGTTCCCTTAGGTCTGGGAGATAAGGCTGCGTGGTACCCCAACATGCTTAAAAGAGTGGGTAGCTGGTGTGTCCAAGGGTGTGGGCGGTTCCAGCGCCCTACCGGGAGGATGATGGCCTCGAAGAGAGTGTAATGCGTTCTCTTGGGCACAGAATGGGATACCTAATATCCTAACGCATACTCGTACCTCAGGAGCGCTGAGGAAGTGGGTCATTCCTTCGTCCCAGTAAGTGGAGGAGCTGGGTGCAGGAGCCACTACCCTACCAGGGGAGCCGTCACTCCCAAATGACCATTGTCTTTAAAGGTAGATAGTCTACATCAGCCATTGGGTCTGGTAATGTACGGTTAACCTCTCTCGTAAGCAGAGTAGTTCTGTAGTGTTTGAACGACCCTACCGAAGGAAGGGTGTGGGTGTCCCTTCTAATGGTGGCTTACACGTACCATTGGGATTCAGACAAGTAGCTTGCTACAACGTGTACGTGGTACCTAAACACGTTAAAGGTAAGTAGCCTCGTGTTGCTTGGGCGGTCCTACCAGGGAAGACACGGCTCCCAAATGACAATGTCTGCCTTGAGCAAACGGTCTACATCAGTCATTGGCTCTAGCAATGTACGGTGTGCCTCTACCGTAATTAGAGGAAATCCCGTAATTTTTGGACGACCCTACCGGGGGGAAGTGTAGGATTCCTGCCTGCTGGGAGACCAAACGGAGGTGGGTGATGGGCCAATCCCAGGAATCTGGGTAACGGTTCTGATCCCCCAAAGGGAGGAAACGCTGTAGGATATGGGCCAGCACCAAACTCAAATGGTGACTTAACACGTACCATTGGGTCCGGGATGAGATACGGGAGTATTTCAACATGTGCGTGGTGCTTCTACACGACAAGTTGGTTGCCAGATGAACGATAGAGGTAGGCAGGGCCGGGATTGAACAAGCCCCCTCGGTCATTGCGTAGGGCCCCGGATTTGGGTTGGACTCTGCCGGGCTGTGGCCATACCGTGGGATTCGCTAGCTTGTGGGAGCCAATCCCAGGAATCTGAGTAACGGTGAACACAGGCGGGAGGTGAACTTGCCTTATAACGCTCGGGCGCCATGCCTGCAGAGCATGGTAGAACTTGCTCGCTAGCAGTCTACCTAAACCAATAGGTCAACTGGTAGGCACTCAGAACTTGGTCCGGCCGCGCAGTGGGCTATCAAACTCCCTCAGAGAATGGGGTTTCATCGCTTCGGTGAGTCAGAATTAGGGGACAAATTCTGACGGTGCACCACGGGCACGTGGATACAATAGTGTATCGAGGAACTACGGGCGGGGTGCGACACATTTTAGCAGGACCGTCCATCAAATAGATCGAATGGTCGCGGGCATGCTCTCCATGCAATCAACTAAGCGTGGCAGTAGTGGACCACTAGCAACCTGTGTAAAGCAATATTGTTAAAAATGATGCAGTTTGTGGATGGTTATGATGTGCACAATACGAGATCCGCAACCATTGTTGAAAGTGATCGTGCTCTTAGTGGGGAACGTTTTCTACAATCTTTATTTTGAGCGCTATTTCTACAGGAATAGGGAAAGTAGCACACGTGGGATCATACAGAAACAAGCTGTACGATGAAGAATATATATATATATATATATATATAAACATGTTTTAGAAACATGAGACATTTAACACTGAACATTCGTACGTTAGATTACTTAATGTTGGGACAGTGAAAACATAAATTGTCCACAAAAATAACAATAATCATGAAATAGGCAGTTACTTAACGGATAAAACATCATTGAAACAAACGTTTATCTCAGGCCTATAACCCGAATACTAAGACAAGGGAGGCGATGTCATTTTAGGAACACTAACTGAAGTTCACCCCTCATGCATAGGGATTACATTCTAACAAACAACTGGAAGTTTCAGAGGGCGCAAGATGGGCGCAGGTTTGGTTGAGTCCTCCTGGTTACACTATGTCTACGAGCCTGATGTAGCTACACAAAAAACCGTAGTTATTGCACATTTTCTTACTACCTTCTCTAGTATAAAGTTCACGAAAAATACTTTACTTATTCCGGATTCGCGATTTCTGTTATTAATTTGTTCAATGAAAGTTTTTGTAACTATCTTACTTCCCGATTGCTGGAACTGTTCTATTTGAATAGAGAATAACGAACTCGTATAAGTTGGGTTAAATTTTCCAGATTGGCGGTAAGCTAAGTACAATGCTGGTTTTGACAATGAACTAACTAAAATATACATCATTTTTCATTTGACAGAACAACCTTCCTATGAATTTACTAAACGTTTCGGAAAATGTATATACTTACTTTGCATAATTCATGCAAAGCTTTTAACATATTTCCCAGCTTCAATCAATACTGTAAATTATAATACGATCCTATTTGGAAAGTTCTCAATTGTCCATTCGTTATAATTTGCCAATCTCTCCTTTTTTTACCCAATCGGTAATCTGCGTGAACTACCTACCCTACTGTGCTATCTCTTTTAGTTTTAACTTGTATCAAATTTTCGTTAAACTATTAATTTTCCACAAATGCGTTTTTTTTAATGCCAACAACGACATAGAAACCAACTAATAGGAAATTATTTTTATAAAGTAAAAGGTCCGCTACTACTATAGTTTAATACTTGGTAAATTGTTTGGTTGAGAGTCAATTAATTGTAATCACTTAAAAATATAATTATTAAATACAATTTTCACTCTCCTCGTAAAACTTCTTAGAGGTCATGGATTTAAAAAAAATCACAATCTCATATTACAAAATCAAGGAAATTTTCATATGCAGCACTCATTTTCAAGCATCGTCATTTTGAAACTTGACGAAATAAAATGAAGAATATTTGTCATGTTTAGCTTAGAATTTAAGGCACAGTGTTTACGGGCGTATTATTGATACTTTACTACATAAAATTCATTATTCGGTTTAAATTTTTAGTTAGTTATTTATGCATATTGCTGGGCATTGCCGTCATCTATACCCTTAAACCTGACACTATAAGGGATGACACTTCTCGGCGAGTACACTATCTGGGGAACGAGGAAGGAAAAATAGGAGCGGACTGGGACCTGTATGTTAGGTACTATCCCGGCATTTAGAAAAAGACAAGACAAACCTCAGCCATTATGGCTGGTTCGAAAAATATGTTACATCTTTTCTACTAAGTATCCCCGCCGGGAATCGAACCCGTTTATCTGATGAAATCATATATGATGAAAGAGAGTCATTAGAATTGTTTAGGTTTAATCCCAACATCAACTCGTTACTAGGTTTGAAAACCATTACAAGAAGAATTTTTATCACTGTTAGTATTACACATGTCAATGTTATTCAAATAAGAATAGATACAATAAGAATAGATACAAGTAAGGATAGACAGAACAGTTAATATTTTTGCCATATACCGTACATAGGTACATTTAACTAAATATATTAAGAAATAGCTTTTCTTACCTAAACAAGAACTATCAATTTCATCAAATTAATAGCAAACTGCATACTTTTTAAGGTCATCAAAATTCATTTATCTAGACATTCTGGAAGGCATACGCGAGCATTTATTGCCAAACATCTCATTTTGTCCACCTCGATGTGTTTCGTCGATTAATTTGTTTTATCTTTGGACAATGTTATAAATTTTAAAAAGTAATTGTTTTGAGCTATATCTCATTAGCCATACTGTATACTATTGTCTTCCAAGCGGCTTTTTAAGTTTAACGTCCCATGTCTATGCATCAAGGCTAAAGGAGATGATCATGAAGATGATAAACGAGTGGTGAAATGAAGAAAGTAACAATAAACGGGGAATCGTGAGAAACCTCGCGCACACGATATTTATCTACCACAAAGACAAGTTGGAGGGAGTAGTTTAAACCATGAATCCCATACGTGAATGCTGTAGGGCCTACTACTGAACCGCCTTGATCTTGCTAGGGTTCTAGTAAATAATCTTGATAAGGTTATACTTCAGTATGAGTTTCATTTTAATATATGCGGTGTTTGTAGCAAAGCATCGACTTTTAGGTTTACAAAAGTATTGCTTTTCTCAAATTTCTCGAGACTATGCATGATCACTTGAGCTTAAAATATGATTTGTATATGTCTCGTCTTTGTACGTGGGTAAGTCAAAAATTATCCGCAATTTTGACATAACTCTTCTTACATCGTTCACGACCACAAAAACTGGATCACTGTTCGTTGTTCGTTTTTAGTGCAAACTTCTAATGGAGCGGCCATGCTGTATCTGCATCAAAAGGAAGACAAAATAGGAAATTAGAATTACCAAATGATGACAGAGATCAATATGAACAATGTAAGAAGATTTATGTCAAAGTTGCCGATAATTTTTTATTTATCCTCCTACATTTCTCTATTAAAGTAAATAATATTGTAGAATTTAGGAACTCCCTTACTTTTGCAGTTAGCATAGATTTCAGCTCGCTTTGTATTGATGTAATTGGACACTTGTTTCAGAAAGAAATCAAATTCTAAACCTATATATATAAAATTTATTTGGAATTTTATTCATAAATTCTAAACGCAAATTAAAATGGTTTAGGGAAAGGTAGAGATGAATGTTATTTTTCAATAATAAAAGTGTGAACAGGAGATTCATATTAAAAAGTTTCTCTACTATTATAAAAAGAAATAATGTGATCGGCAGTGAATATAATTTGGTAAACAGAATAGAGTCCACAACAATATTCACTTCAAGTTTTTCTCGGTTTGAGTCAAGTTCATGCATTAAATTAAATAACATACCAGAGACTTTGAAGGTAGTAGAAAAAGTTATTTTCTCCTAAAGATTTTATTCAGATTTATTTCCTAGAAAAGAGTGGTTCTTAATTTTCTTTCTTTATTTTTGTTTCATTTTTTGCACCTTCCATTAGTGAGTGAGATCAGAGCGTGAGAAAAGAGGCAGACCATTCCTTCCAGCTTCAAGGTATGGCAACTTGACCTCGAAATGTCTTTAAGAAGGCGAAGAAGGAAAAACTTAGTGGTTGTTAAGGGGAAGCACATGGAATTTCCCAGTGAAAGAAAAGTTTCGTTAACTAATCGTGAGAAAAGTTTCACCTGCTCACTTGAGATGTGTCAGTGAATGTCACTTCGAAAAATACAAAAAAATATCAATACAAACCTGCTTTCTCAGTTATATTAGCTACAGTCGCTTTTGGTATAGCAGATTATAAATAACTATACAATTTTAGTTTTAATTCTGAAAAAAGAAATGCATCAAATATTTATATCAACTCAAGTGTCAATCTCTTTCTCTCTCCAGAAACTGAATGTGTGTTTAATTCAACAGTTATATTCTTAGTATCAGGGATTAATTTTATACAGACAATCATTAATATAAAGTACGCACTGGATACAAAATCATGAAGATAAACATACTTCTTATGTTCCCATAGGTTGTCTTAGCTATTTACTGACGTGTCAAGAACAGAACAGATGGCACGATCTCTCAGTGGTAGAGCACTTAACTCAGTTGCTTGGGTCTCTGTTTAATCCCTGGCCAAGTACGTTTGTGGAAGACAGCATTGTTTCCTTTATTTCTCTCGGGCTACTATCGTTTCCTCTCCTATCTCATTCCGCCAATTCTTCCATCATCATTCACTTACCTTAATCATCTGTCTCCTTCTGTCAAGAGAGCACAATCATGGGATGTTAGATTGAAAGAGAAGAAAGAAAAACAGAAGAAATTTGAGCAACATACGACAGTGAAACAGATTTGGTGTTCCAGTGTGATTGACGGACATTTAAGGTACATTTGGATCAATTGTCCCTGTGCTAATTCCAATTTGGGTAGACAGATTTCCAGGGCTATGCCATTACTCAAAGAGAAGAGCCTGATCTTTATAATTAGCGGCTAAAATCTACCCACGACCAGCACGACCATGACCCAACTTTGAGCAACGTTTCGACTGCAATTTTTCTGAAGATCCTTCTCTTCCAGGACTAAGTGAAATTCTGCAATTGTCCCTCAATATTATTGCGACTTACCTGTAAACATTATGTTAATCGTTACGTAAGTTACCTGATTCATCTAAAAGAAATTCGAGTCCAACTCTTCTTCGTGGTTTTCCTAATTTACTCCCGGGAAGTATCCATGCTGTTTCTAACCTTCTATTAGCGATCAGCTTAAAAAGAAGAAACGCTTTATTCAAAATGGGACTAGCAAAGTCCCCTAAATTACAAAATAAAAGTACTCGTACTCCTTATGAAACTACTAGTGGAATAATTCATACTGGATTATGACAGATGTTTCAATTATAAGTTACTGCTTACACTGCTGAAGGGAAGGTTCTAAGCAGACTGCAGGTCTCTGATTCACAATGGCAATGTGATAGATTCATACTTAGATATTTGTTTTATTTATACCACTTTTCCTAGCAGTTATTACGATATTTCGTTTCAAGTGTTTTGTTTATGTATATCAAGCTGACAACAGAACCATTGATTCAATTCAAGAATGTACTCTGTTAAAATTAACGGTAAATGTTAAAGATCTCACCTCTCCCCAAAATCAAAGAGTTATCTACATTTTACTAACTACACTTGTGATAATATAATGTTTGTTTAGGGTGCAACTGACCATATTTATTCCTCTAATAAAACTGTTATTGATACATGTACCATTCTAATATTGCTAAATGGGTTTACTCTTTCAGGAGTTACGTAAACACTCTATTGGTAGAATAATTACAGGCAATATACTATATATCTTTGGTTTGGTCCTCATATGCGTCCTGGGCCACTCACAGCAGGCGATGGTAATGATTTTTCAATTCTCATATACATTCTTAACATTGGTTGATTATTTTTGTGGAATACTTGTACGCCTCTACGGGTGATGCTGCGCGTCAGTCATAAATACGACACAAGTCTCACCCCATTTTGTGGATACACTGCGCAGTCTACTTGCGGATAGTTTCAGTTTGCGGTTCTTTTATGGTTATTACTAACATATATACACACACACCCTCACACACTTTTGCACCCTGGATGCATGTTCTATGCGTGCAACAAATACTCAAAACCAGAAGTCCTTTTCTAGTAGGCTGTTCATGCAAAAGAAGTGCCTTGATATTCCACCCTTTGCCATCAACAAACATAAAGATGTCTTACCACACATCTCTTCATTCAGCTCCAATATATTCCATATCCAGATCCGAAAATTAGGCTGGGAACACGGATGTATTATGCGTGTAAATTTGGAATCGTATGTTGTCATATCATATCCTTCAAATATTGCTGTTAAAGGCAACCTCATCGTTTTGTTTTACTGATACAATTTTGATAAATCAGAGTGGTTTTAAGCAATATAAAAAACACTTCGTGTTATTTGCTGAAACGTTCCTGACATTGTTTAGAAAAGTAGCTCTATGAATTCGAAATTATGGAGTTATTTTGTATATTTTCCCCTGAGATTGATGCTCTTAGTACAGGGATGTTGCAACTTTTTACCTCTAGCAAATAACATCCTTTCCTTGAGCCTGAAACCAGGTTTGTGCAGAATTTTTGACATCAGGAATGTTCTTTAAATACTGTTTCTTTAGTTATGTCTTCAAATTTATAAATGACTTGATAACCAGAAGGAGCTAGCTCATGGAAATAGAGAGATGATGGGTTAATTGGTATCGCGGGTTTTTCACTTTGTCAGCCATAACGCGAAACGGTGAGCTGGGCAATTGTTGTGCAAAATGAAAATCCTTTTGAATAATTTTCTGCTGTGTTTTGTCTTAATTGTTTCATACAATGGGACGAATAGATTAGTATAATACAAAAATTCTGAGGTAGGAAGCCTACGAACAGGATACCGTCTTTGTTCTAAGGAATTGAACACATGAGCTTCCTTGCCAATTTCTGCGTGCGGAACATTTTTTCAATATTTCTTTCACTTTACTGACTGATCCTTGGTCCCAGGGTCATATATATGGTGTTCTGTTAGTAATTGGGACACACAATTCAGAGCAATAGACTTCAAACGGATCAAAATTGTCTTCTATGTGTTAATAGTTTTTTTGTTCAATATTCAAAAATTTCAACGTTCAGTTGGCTACAAGTTTCGCAACCTGTACATGGAACAACGAGCAAGATGCGTTTGAATGAAGGAGAAACCAATAGTGTGGAGATTAGAAGAGGAGCCAGACAAGGATGTAGTATGCCCCAATTATTCAATATTTATAGTGAATGATTAATGAAGGAAGCATTAACGGGAATTGGAGATTTCAAGATTGGAGGACAGATCACTAAGAAGATCAGGCAAGCAGATGATACGGTTATTACAGCTAGAACCGAAGAAGGATTACAGGAGATGATTGACAAAATAGTTAACACTGGGAAACTGTATGGAATGGAAATCAACATAAAAAAATTGAAAGTCATGAGAATATCACTTGGAAATTTGCCATTATGGTTCACAGTAGAACAACGAAAACCTGAAGAAGTCGACCATCTCAAATTCTGGGAAGTGTTTTTTCCGAAAGACACGTGTTGCACCAGAGAGATCAGGTTGAGAATTGCCATAGCCAAAGAAGCATTCAACAAGAAAAGGTCACTTTTAAAGTGGATCACCACCCGGAAGTCAGTACATAGTTTAGCTCGTTCCCTTAACTAGTACGCAATGAAACGTTACATATTATAAATATTGTACTATAAGATAGAGTTATGTTTCAGCTACAACACAAGACACTGATTCTTTTGGTTGTGTATTCTGATTTCGCAAAAATAACAAATAGAAGAAAAAATATGAGATTCGTTTTACAATGAGCACAGAAGATGGCACTCTCAGATCTCACTGGAACTGTTCAGTCTTATAAAATGTTTATTTGTATGTGTAGAGTATTTTAAAGTAATAATCTTATTACGAAATAGATATATTTTGAACTTTTTCATGTTATGTTTCATATTTTATTTAAATATTAGTTTACAATTAAGGAAATATATTTTGAGAAGAAATTTGCGCAGAACTAGTGATGGGTAAATTCCCGGGAAGATATTTTTCGGGAATATTCCCTGGGAATTTTCCCGGGAAGATTCCCAAAAATGGGAATTTTCCGGGAATTTATGTACAATCACAAAGAAAATTGCACTCTATTACTATATTATGATTTCAAAGTTAAATTCGTTTTTATATCACAGTATATTATTACTGTTGTCCCCAGGGGTGTCTTTAAAATGTATATTCTGAACGATATGTTATTTTATTAATATTTTATTATAATTAGAGAGTACTCAAAATGGATATTTATTTACAATATGTTCTATAAAAGTAAATATGTTTCAAAAATGGTATACTAAGTCCACATACTTTTAAACCGCTAAACAGTTTAAATATACATGTTAGTGGATTTTCTAAACTTCGACTACTGATATTATAAACATATTAAATTTTTAATGTTATAAACAAATTAGGTTGGGTAACTGCCAGAACACACATGTCCCGCCATTTTGTCAACATTTGCGCATAAATATGTATGTTCACAATATTTGCAAGATACTTTCCTGTCTTTATGATTTTGCATGTAACATTGCCACACGACTTTTCTTCCTGCCCATTTCTCGAAATTCCATGCGTTAATTCACATGTAAAAGAAGTTCGAGTATCTCTTCAGAAATTCGAGTCAGAGAGAGGAGACAGACTGACGTGTATTACTAACGGTAGTTCAGAGTTTATTAATAGTACTTCATTTCTATTTCTACATAATTCTACATTACTTTACAAACTGGTTTCTTTCCAACATTTCTAAATTAGTACTTTTCTACTTTTGGCGATTGTTTAACTTTGGTGGGTCAGATTTTGCAACTACTTTTTTGCGATATTCTATTCCGATGTTGTTGCTTTTATGGTTTCATACGTTAAATTACGTTACCAACATTAAATTTAGACAGCATTGCCGAGCGAGCGTTAGCGAGTGAAGGCGGGTTAGAGCCCTGCAGGGCACGTTGTTTTCTATCTTCGTTACCAACAATTCACTCTCTTTTCTCACATAAATCACTTCGACTTACCTTTACGGTTTGCACAAATCCCCTACTGCTCGCCCCCAAAAAAATGTGTTCGATACTTTCTTGACTACTTGAACACTACTATCAACTCATTTCTTCCGTAAATCATCCTACTTTTTGCTAGTTTTGGCCCCCCAATACTAAACAATTACTCTTTTTTTAGTGGAAATGGAACTTTAAAAATCATATTATTAGTTATATAAAGTACTGTGAAAGAATTTTAAATTTTTTAACCTCCAAATTCTTTAAAACCTAGAAGTAAGTAATAATATATAAAAATAAAGTAATTAGTCATATAGTTCTTATAATTTGTAAAGAAATGGAAATAAATTCCTTCCCGGGAATTTATAGGCCAGGGACAAAACCCGGGAATATTCCCATTTTTTAAATTCCCTCCCACCGGGAATATTTCCACTGCCCATCACTACGCAGAACGCCGTAATGCGTTGTTGCCAAATTTGTACGTTTACTGTGGTGGTCACAATAAGAAAATTCCTGGATTGTAGCGTTGCAGTTCGAGAAGCGGAACTTAGCTATGAATTGCGGCAAGGGCCGAAAACTAATTTCACCAGTAAGTATCAAGCAGAATTCCACGATTACTTCCTTTAGTATCTGGTATCAGTAAATGGTCGATACTATCTGGCAACGCCGCACTATTCAAGCAGCGTTTAGTATAACACCGACAACACCTAGTGATCCACCTTAACTAGCAGCCTTAATATTAGACTAAGGAAGAAATTTGTCAAGTACAATATATCGAGCATTGAACTTTATGGTTCAGAGACTTGGACATTACGGAAGTTAGAAAAGAAATATTTAGAGAGTTTTGAAATGTGGTGTTGGAGTAAGATGGAGAAGATATAATGGACAGAAAGAGTAACAAACGAGGACGTTTTAAAACGAATAGAAGAGAAGAGAACGCTTCTGGCCATCATCCGGCGTACGTAGAAAGGCCAATTGGATTGGATACATCTTGTGAAGCAATTGTCTTCTTCATACCGCTATAGAAGAAAAGCGAGGAGTAGGGAGAAGAAGAACACAACTGGTCGATGACTTGAAAATTAGAAGAAAATATTGGGAGTTGAAAAAGGAAGCTGAAAATCGAGAAATGTGGGAAAAACATTTCCAGGCCCAAACTGAAAATTAAGAAGAAGAAAAAACCTCAGTAGTCCCAGGACCTGTCAATAGGCAGAATACTTAATAATAATAATCGCCACCATCTTAAATTTAGTAAATTCCTGGAACTAAACATTTGAAAGGGATTTATGGGAAGTTTTGAAAGTTTCGGGGCATTGGCTCGTAAAAGTAAAAGTAAAAGTTAGATGGGTAAAAGTTGTCAAAAATTGAAAATTTATGGTTTTTGACACCATTTTTCCTGATGATGTCTGTTTGTGGTACTATTTAATGACTCTGAATGACTGTTGAGTCATGTGATTCAGGCCACGTCGTATACCAAATACTCCAAATGCTTTAAGATGGAAGTTTACGGTCCTGTGAATAGACACGGGTGTCAAGTTCTTAATTGTTTACAAGGTCCAGATATGTACGTGTGTGGTTCACTTGAATAGGCAATATTGTATACCTAATCCTTTAACATTGGTTGATTATGCTAGAATTTATGATCATTTTACTCTTATCATGATCATTTAAGACAAAATATGTACTCTTTTTGGTTTCTTTGAGAAAGTATATATCTCTGTTGTACCTTTGGCCAGAATAGAGCTAATCTGAACCATTATTCTTTACAGCGTGTTCTTAAAGTCTCATAATACTTTCTGTTAGGGATGATAATGTTATATTTTGTAGTCTGGAGGAATAATTTATGTGTTGCAAAGTAGCGAATCAGTAGTCATGCTTCTGTGGTTCAGCAATGAAAATCCAAATAAGGTGTCATGCTTACTCAACGTTACTGTAAAATCGCAGTTTTGTATTGCGGTCCAAGTAGAAGTTCCAGTTCGAAAGAAAGTGACTGCTTTCGAATAATTTATTTAGAATTTTATGTGTCAAAATTTTAGATAAAAGAAAGTAGGGTTATTTGCATTAAGATGGTGCTTAATTAAGGCTTATGGTATCTAAAATTCTCCTTCAATTCTGATATAATGGTTTATCATCGTCCCGTGGTTAGGTACGTTACTTGCTTATATATATAACACTGTTCAACAAGTTTTGATCGAAAGTATGTAAATTCTTTGAAATTGCGATTTTTACATTCATTTAAGCATAATATGAAAGAAAATGATAATAGAAGAATTTTCTTCGCTCAGGTTGTGAAAAAAACGCCCTTGTACAACCGTAGCTGTATATATACAAATGTATTAATATTTATAGAACATTTAAGCAAAATCCTTGTAAAAACCTACATTTCATTTTTTTTTATCTATTTTACTGTGATGTGATAAGCTTTGGAGTTAAGAAGTACCCTAACCTATAGCTTTCTATACCCTTGTACTTCCTTTTTCAAAATTGCGCAAATACCATTTTCACAGCGATACAGAAAATAAAGTAACCATGGTCAAGTTGAACATTAACAATTCCGTAATAAAAATCAGTATTAACATCAAAACATGAAAAATATGTACAAATACCTTTTTGTGCAAGGACTACACTGCAATGTAGACAAAAGTTTCAAGTGATCCCGTGTACAGGATTATGTTTATTTTATTTTGAGCGTCTTCGCTTGACTTGCCTTTTGTAGGTTACATCTGGAGCATCCCTTGCAATAGTCCAACAGTAGTCGGCCAATATGTTAGAACTCCACTTTCTCTCATATCTCTTCTCCATGGCTGCAATATCTTGATGGAAACGCTCACCATATTCGTCACTTACTGCTCCACAATCTTCGGGAAAGAAGTCTAGATGTGAATGAAGAAAGTAGAGTTTCAGAGACATATTGCAACCAAGATTTTCGTAGCACAATAACAACTTTGCTACCAGTTGTTTGTAATTTGTTGCTTGGTGTCTTCCCAAGAACTGCGAACAAACATTCTTCAAGCTTTCCCACGCAGCTTTCTCCTCACCTTGGAGAATTTCGTCGAACTTGTGATCTTTGAATAGTTGCCTAATCTGTGGCCCTATGAAAACACCCTCTTTAACTTTGGCATCACTTAATATTGGAATTGTCCTCTTAGGTACTTATAGGCCTCATCCTCTTGGTCCATGCTCTTAACAAAACTTTTCATAAGACCTAATTTAATATGTAGAGGGGGAAGCAAAATTCCGTTACGATCTACCAGTGGTTCATGCTGCACATTTTTCACTCCCGGCTGAAGAGTTTCTCTGGTACTCCAATCACTTTCGCGGTAATGAGATGCACGATCTCTACTGTCCCATTCACATATAAAGCAACAATACTTTGTATACCCTAACTGCATACCTAGCAGCAGTGCTATTACTTTAAGGTCACCACAAATGAGCCACTGAAAATCGTAATATTTAATGGCTTGAAGTAAACGTTTCAAGTTTTCATAAGATCCCTTCATATGAACTGCGAACCTACAGGAATTGAAGGAAGTTCATTTCCAATGTGTAAAAGCACTGCCTTTAAACTCACCTTGGACGAAACTATAAAGAGCCTTCACTCCGTAGATTCGTAATTAATTTTAGGTGCCCTCATGAGACCATTTACATCTGTATATGCCACAAGTGTGTCTTCCATAGTGAAAAATTAAGTGAACATCTCCCTATTCCGATACACTGAAATATTTTTTTTCTCCTGCAATAAATTCCATTGCTTTAAGCGTGACGCTAAACTTTCGGCTTTGCTTTTCGAGAAATCCAAGTCTCTGATTAGATCACTTAGTTCATCGTGAGTAAGTCTATGTGGTTCACATGGAGGTTCTTTTACAACAAACGTAGGGTCCTTCGAAGTACTTGATTCAGGAGCTTCAACTTCTTGGTCATCATCAGAAAAAAGATCGTATTCTTTAGGTGGGTCAGGAACAGGTAGTCCTTCTCCATGTGGAACAGGGCGCATTGCAGAAGGAATGTTAGGATAGATCAAGGTCCGCTTCTTCTTCGTGGAAATTCCCTTCTTGACGGAAGGAACCATACAAAAATAACAGTCTCTGATGTGGTCGCTTAGCTCCCTCCAAATCATGGGCACTGCAAAAGCATTGAGCGCCCTTCCCATTAATCCAATTTCTTAGCTTGCTGGCACAAGTGTTACACACAATGTGGGGTGCCCAAGATTTATCTTGGTCTCCAATTTTACAATCAAAGTAATATTGATAGGCTTTTCTTATTAGTGGTGTTATAGTCTGCTTTTGTGAGGAAAATGTCACTTCCCCACACACATAGCAGAAGCTATCCGCACTGTTTAAACAATTTCGCGGCATTTTTGTTTATTGAAATCCTCAAAATGTCACTTGAAATAGTTCCGACAACTATTTAAAAATATACATTCGAAATACCAGTATTTTTGCGTACTTGTAGTTGTATTTTTATGTCCTGCACTACACAAACATCACACCCAAAACGCTGATAACTGCACTAAACCTGTGTTTTCTAACAATAGCAGAACACTACTGAGATAAGGAACACAATGAAACCAAGCGTTCATATAGTTTCTCCAGTGTTGCCGGATCAGTGTAACATTTTACCCCGAACGAAGCGAATATATTTATTTTTATAGCGTTATTATTAGACATGCCTGTAAAACAAAAAGTAGAGCTAATATTCGAAAATAACTTTCAAATTCGTGATCAGCACCACAAAATCAATAAGAATTAGCTGATTTTGTTCAATTTACATTTTCGTTGTTGAACAGTGTAATTGATGTCTATGGCTAGAGAGAATATGCAAGTTTTAGTTACCCTAATCCACTACTCAGCATCTGTTGGCAAAAGTTTAACAACTAACTGAACATACACACACAAATATCAGACTTCATACCTATCAGCTGAAACTTCTTCTTACTCGTTAGTTTTCATCACAAACATTCGCATCTTTGTCACATGATATGTTGTCGAATTGCTGACTGCTTCACCTACAACTAATGTAACTCGCTGTAACTTACATTACTGTAACTTTGTATTACCTCAACATATTACATCTTCAATAGACAGCAAAAGTCATGAGAGAAGCTTAAACAAGTACCTATCTGTTTTAATATATAACAACTTGAGTTATTGAACATGTTGTTTTAAAGAATAGTAAGACGTGAAGGAATAAATCAATTGACGTAATTGAAGGTCACACATTATATACTTGATTATCATTCAACTTAAAAGGTTCGATTTACCATCTATATGGAATTTTGTTCACGGAAGTAATTACTTGCAGCAAAAATTATGGTGAACTTTGATCGATTTATTGTGCTAACGAACAGTTTGTAATATTAAGATTAATTTTAATTAAAGGTACTTACGGAATGAGACAACAATAAGAAGTTACAAGGAATGTGGTAAGATTGCTAAAAGTTGAGGCATTTTCCTTAAGTAAAGGAGACGATTTATAGCTCTGCGCCTAGTTCAGTAAAAGTTATGCCAATATTTATGTATTGTAAACCGATCCAAGTCTTTAAAACATTTCTTTTTTCTGTTGGACTTGCTAATTATGAGCAAAAAAATATTTTTCAACTATTTTTGTGTAAAAAGTTTCCAGCAAAATATGTTTGTGTGTAAACATTTCAACCAAGTATTCGTATAAATTTTCCTCAAATGAAAGCTTTATTTGGTTTTCTGAAAAAAAAAAGAATTTACTATTTTCTTTTTTTTCGAAATTTTGGGTAAAAAATACAAATTCTTAAAACGACCCTTTCTTGCACTTGTAATTTATCAGTATACACGAAGTTTGAAATTATCTTCGGAGTAAAAATTATTTAGAAGAACTTTTTCTCTAAACTGTCGAAAAACTGAATTTCATTTGTGTAAAAATTTCAAACAAAAATTTTGTATATAATTCTAAAATCATTTTTATGATTTTGTTTTCTAAAAAAAATTGAGTTAATTTTTTCACACCTATATTGTTTGTAAATCTTTTGTCAACTTAGAATTATTGTTTTCCAAAGAAAATAATTTTAAAATTTAAATTACCTCGAACTAAAATTTTTCAAACTGGAGTCTTTAAAATCAAAAATATTACGGCTTCACAAAATTACTTTGCTAGAAAATTGTTCACCACTGCAATACTTTAGTACAATTTTTTTAAGAAAAGAACCAGAGGGATTTATATTTTCGAAGCAATATTATTTACAAAATGAGAATATGAAAGATATTTACACCTAAATATTTATAATCATCTTAGTTGATGCAGCTATATTTGTTCCCTAGGTGAACCATGGTATCAAAAGAAAGTTTGTTCTTATCTACTGAATCCGAAATTGAATATTAGGTTAATTAGCGAGTGGAATAGAATTTAACTTTTTGGAATTTAGAAACAAAAGTGCTTTATTTAAAATATAATTATCTGTGAATGACGTTGATTCACTTCACTTGAAAATCGAGTTATTCCTGTAAAACAGTTTTTAGAGATTCCTTTCCACTTCTTCATTGTTATAATAATTGTGATATCTCTCCGGGTGTATTAAGTAAAATGTGCTGACCACTATTTATTTCTAATAGTGCAGAAAAGTTGCCTTTTATGTGAAAAACAGAAAAAAAAGATAAAACTTTAGTGTAATCGAAGCATACTTTGAGGTGTCGCAAGTACGATAAAGTTTCACAAATTTGACATTTCTTATTCCATTTCAGGCCATTTCAGGCTTCGTCTTTTATTTGCACTATAAAAATATTAATTGTACTTGTTATTTGTTTTTAAAATTGGCCACTAAATAATCTTATAAAAGCCTTAAGTTTAATATTTGGTCCGGGTACTTTAAACAATATGGTCTATAAGCAAATAAACAACTATATGGGACAAAGAACGAACGGATATACACCATAACATATATTTTTCGGTGTGTTGTGGCCATTAAGCGTGTAAATACGTTGAAATGTGAAATTTGACTTTTTCACGACCAGCAGACTTTCTTCTTTCTTCGCTCGAAAGTAAAATAATAATAATAATAAACATTCATGACTACTACAGTAGAGGATAGAAAGTTAGGTATAAGATTCAATTATATGCAATATTTGAATCGTTATTAATGTTTTTTTTTTTCTTGTAAAGGGATAGTGAAAATAGTTATAAATTCAGAAGTTGCAAGCAGAGCCGTAGCTATGGGGGGCGAGCGGTACGGTCGCTTCGGTCGCTGATAACAAGAGGGCCCCGAACGACCAAGAAGAAAGAAAGGTCTTGGTAATAAGTAAACGCACCTCGCCTAAAAAAAAAAAAAAAAAAAAAAAAAAGTATTCCCGCCCTATTAAATCAATACTATTGTCAGTTTGCAAAGAATTAGATTTGGTAAAAATGTTCTTGCTCGCTATTCGCAATTCGAAGTTTTTAATAAGTCACAACAAGTTTTTACTTATTACCTAAAGAAAGTTATTTATATGATTCCTTAAGGATGATGTGATATTCATGTTGCCAAGTAAAGACCTATAGTGTATGCAGAAGCGTTTTCAAAATCAGAAAAGGTCAAAGTCTGAAATACATGTTTAGTGTTCAATGATGATGAATTCGATTAATTAATCACGCTTTTCTACTAAATAGGATTATTCACAACGCTGAGCTGCTATTTGCACCGGAATATTAAAAATGAAATTAAACAAGGGGAATAATAACACTTTCGAACTTGAACCAGTTGTAGAGTAGGGGCGTAACAGCTCAGAACTTAACCCAACGAATTTCGTCTTTTTCAAAGATTGATCACTACCAGTGATCTTTTTGGTTCATCGACATATGAAATGCTTCCAATTTGAAGGAATTTATTGAGATATTTTCTCCATCAATTACCTGTATCGCCAGGATCATTTTGTGCATATATATCAAATTCTGTGATATTTTTGCCTATCTACATACACAGGAAAGATATACACACATTATATACACACATCTGTATGTTAGTGTATTGTTAATGTTATTAATAATAAGTAACTTTAAATTCAGAATTTTCATTCATTAAGAAATTAAGTAATTACTATAATTTGGATTTTATGAACTAACATTAAAATATTATTCACCTTAATCGATCAATATGAAGAAATTTGCAAGGAAAAAAGGCTCCTTCTGAACTTCCGTTACGTCTCACAAAATATTTTTGCCACAAAACAATCGAAATTAAAATCCTGTTTAAGTGGACACATACAGAATATTTTTTTTTATTTTAAAAAATACAATTTTTACTGGAAATTGATGCTGTCACCCATTTCGAACATTTTAAAAGCACATAGTTTTTAATGTATTGGAATTTTATTTCTTATCGATAGTATGAAAAGTTGTAAATAGTTGTAAATTTCCATAACTGTTCTCGAAGTGGATTCGTTTACAACTAAAGGTAGTTTTGGCAAATTTCCATGAAGTCCAAAATAAGCCTCTTGAAAATAAATCTTACATATTGCTTTTGGTTGTTGCAATAGTCTGTCCGAGAAGCTTCATAAAAATTCAGCGCAGCATATCAACAAACGCTGCTTCTCTTATTTGTCAAAGAAAAAGAAAGAAGGAAGGAAAAGCTTGGTGAAGTAAGTTTAGGGGGCACCGAATTCTATTTCGCCCCTCGTACCGAAAACTCTAGCTACATCTCTGTCTGCAAGTGAAATTTCAAACGTTCCTCTATCTCCTGACACAATCGATAGTCAAGTCAGTTCATCCTCAATTACATATTTGTGAGAACTGAAGTATCGTTATTGACTGACATTACAAAATCAGACTAAAAGACTCAAATCAATGAACGAGTATTGCATTGCTAGTTTCCTCCTTATAGCAGTCGCATGTGTGCAATTAATCATATTCGAGCATCACGTTGAAAGCATGAGTGCAATCATTTACTTTAATAGTACCAGAAGAGTGTATTTTTTAATTTTATTAGAGTAAAATAACTTATCTGTCTCCATAAATTTTAATATATGTTGGTAAATTATTAACAAAAGTGTGACTTGATTTCTGTTTAATAATAGTAATATTATTATTATTATTATTATTATTATTATTATTATTATTATTATTATTATTATTATTATTATTACTATTATTGTTATTATTATTATTATTATTATTATTATTATTATTATTATTATTATTATTATTATTATTATTAATAATAATAATAATAATAGGTCGCTTATACACAAATTTATATTACGAGTAATAGTGTTGTCATACAATGCGTTTTGAGCGGAGTAGGGTTTTATTGTACCTTATTAATTAATCAATAATTTATGCTGTGCTGCAAATAGAAAAAAAGATGCGAACATTGTTACAGCAAATTAAAACAAACATATGAAGTTACAAGGACATGAAAGAAAACGATTTTTCAATACCGTAACACAATGCTGAAAACTGGATAGCATTGCATTGTTGCTATCAAAATTAGGCCTATTAAGTGATTTACCTTTGTTTGGTTCTTACATTTATCTCTTTTTCATTTCAAAGTATGAGTGCAATTGAGGGGTTAGCGCAACAGTAGTCTAACCCACATTTTTAAAAATAGAGAAAAATCAAGTGAAACTTAAACACTTTTTTTTTGTACAATATATGTATGTACAATGTATCAAACATTCAACCACTTGTGCTTGCTTTTGTTATATTGCACAAAAAATCACATGTGTTTAAGTTTCACTTGATTTTTTCCCCATTTTTAAAAATGTGGGTTAGACCACTGTTGCGCTAACCCCCTCAATTATATATTTTAATAGTACCAGAAAAGTGTACTTTTTCTACCGGTAAAAGTTATTATTAGCAATTTCGCGCTACACGACGTCACATCAGACGTCATTTCTGATTTCTATTTATTAAACATGAGATATGCTTAGAGTTGTAATATATATATATATATATATATATATATATATATATATATATATATATATATACTGAAATGCTTTTCAATAAAAGAAGGCGTTATTTTTCAGAAACTAATAACTAGAACCAGCAGAAAGTAGTACGTCCTAGTATATCATATATAGTACAGTGAGAAAAACTCTGTCTATGTTAGTTACCAATCTGTTGTTTTGAAAGTGGTGACTATCTTAGAGAGAGTGAATTGCAGAAAATAAAATGTATTATAGGCTGTATATAAAAATTCAAAAGTAAAAATGGACAAATGTAAAGTGGACATAGTAAGCTTGAGTGAAGTGAGTTGGTCAGGAAAAGTTGAGCGAGTATCGGGAAATTACAGAATATACTATTCGGGTGGTGATAAGGCCAAGAATGGTGTTGCGATAGCAATGAAGAACAAAGTAGCAAGAAGTGTAACAAAAGTGGATGGCTGCAGTGAACGTTTGATGTTTGTAAAACTACATGCAAAACCAGTGGATATTGTGATAATACAAGTTTATATGCCAACAACCGACTATGATGAGAATGAAGTGGAAGTAATGTACGTTCAGATTAGTGGCATATTGCATTTGGAGGGAAGAGGTAAGGTCAATGCCATAGTAAAGAGAGACTTCAACAGCGTAGTAGAAGAAGGAGCTGCGCATAAGGTGGTAGGACCATTTAGATTAGTTAGAAGAAACGAACAAAGTCAAATGGTTATCGATTTCTGTAGGCAATATGATCTGGTGGTTGTGAACACGTGGTTTAAGAAAAGAAAAACCAAGCTTACAAAGATATCGTATATCTGACATTGTATATCTGACATCTGTGAATTACTTTCATTTCTAATTGAAGCTATTTTGGGCAGCGGTGCTTAAAAGTGCACAATATGTTATGAAGAAGGAGAAAAATGTAGAATATATATTGAGATAGATTGATATTCATGTAATGGTAGTGGCTATAACTAGAGATATAGTTGTTTGTTTAAAAGTTGCTATGACAACAAAAAAATTATTATTCATGAAGTTTTGAGAACAAAAGTTAGTTGTTCTATATATTTGACGAGCCTAATTTCCAAGGTATGCAATTGTTAGTTTTTTGCAATTAAGTGCAAAAATTAAGGTACTGAATCGTGTTTGCTTATCTAGGGATTCGAAAAATGAAATGAGATATTTGAGTTTTACATCCCACGATTATACCGGTTAGGCTAAAGGAGACGGTGATGATGAGAAATGCATGAAATGGTGGAATGAAGAAAGTGGAAGGAAACGGGAGAACTCCTAGAAAACTCACGAGCACGGTGTTTGTCCACCACAAAGTCCAATGGTGCGAGCTGGGATCGAACTAGAGACTCCAAGCACCGGAGGTAAACGCTCAACCACTGAGTCACCGCGCCCCCCTAGTGATTCGAATTGTGGGCAAATATATGTAACAAAAGGGAATCTTAAATAACGTTACACTTTTAAATGGTGGTTCCGCCCAAGAACCTTGAGATTTTTGTGAAGTAAAGTAAGCAATCTCGTGAAGTAATTAAGGAATATTAAAATGGATTTACCCAGAGTCAAAAGTAATAATGATGAAGTTGGTGATGTTGAAACACTAGGATCGGATACATCAACGAATGTGGCTGACCTTATAAAACAGCTAGGTCAATCCTTGTGACAGCAAATAAATACTAAATTTGAGCAACTGACACAGCAATCACAACAAATGAATACTACATTTGAGCAAGTGACACAGCAAACACAACAGACGGATACAAGGTTTCAGATTAAACAAACAAGGTTTCAGATTCAAATTTAAACAAATTACCCAGCAAATGAATACTAAATTTGAGTAACTGACACAGCAAACACAGTAACTGACAGAGCAAACACAACAGATGGATGCTAGGTATCAACAAATGGACAGCAAATTTGAACAAATTACGCAGCAAATGAACACTAAACTAGAACGAACAAACTGTAGGATGGAACAAATTTTCCACAGATTTACAATTGTACAAAGTTGGGTGGAAGTGGTTGAAACCCAAGTTAATGAACATAGCAACCAAATTAAAGTATTACAGGAAGAAATAAACACTATCAAGGAAAGTATCATTACCATAAATGATAATCCTAATCAGATCACCAATAGAGGCCATATCCAAATGAGCCTAGATTAGCTTTGGAAGAAAGTGATATACCGGAAAGCTGTACTGAGAGAGGTGACAGTGTTTCTAGCACCGGAAAAGAAGAAAGAAGACAGTATTCATCACATCGCCCGAAAACCAGATACGTAAAGTCTAATCAATTGAAACAGTCTCGTAATCATCATCATTTCAGATTTAGTGAAATAAGGTTTTTAACGAAATTTAATGGAAGGTCAGAAAACATACCTTGTAAGCGCTGTCTACGCGCCCCCTGTTTGCAATGGCTCTCTACGAGCCCTCTGCTGGTAACTGTTATTGTCGAACCTCTTCGTGCGAGTGCTTTTACCAGACTCTCAGTATCTAAAGTTATTACCATACCCACCAGTTAACAGCTATCTTTCCAAAAAGAATATTTCTTTGGAGGAGGGATGATAGAACTATTAATTTCAAATAATTAGCTTCACCAAGGTTGTTTTCGACCAGGACGGTTTAGATCCTTCCCTCCCTTATTTCCTTTAACTTACTCTAGGGAAGTAGAGAGGAAATATAGATTAAATATCTCTTAATCCCTTAAATATCCTCGTACAACCTTTCCTGTCGACCAATTCCAAATTAACCAATTTATTCACCTTATTTGCAAGAATCTAGGGGAGTTCTTACTACAACTAGCATACCAGACTCAAATTATAATGAAAACTCATCAAGTTTCCTCTTTTTGATATATTTATTTCAATAAAGAGCGAATGATAGCTGAGAATAGTCTATGATCTCTAGGTAAAATATTTATCTGTTTCTATTGGCCCTCCCGGAGGCTGAGAGGGGCTTAAGTATATCTCTATCCTAATTCCTAAAGAAAAGGGAATTAGTTCCTACTATAACAGATCTAACAATTTCCTACTTCAGTCATTAAGACAAAATTACATAAACTATAAATAATACTCTAACTAATCAGGGTCCATTCAGGAAGCGTTCTCTTACAAGCTGATGAAGTGAACCAATTTACAGTACTAAAGGTGCCTTCACCAGTTATCCAGAATCTGACCTGAACCTAAGCGAGGAAAAGCCCGGAACCAGACCTTCCTCAAGAGGGATACTATCTAACAAAATTTACTAGGAATAGGTTCAGACAGGATATAAGAGTAGAATCCAACAAGAGGCCTTTCTAGATCAGCACTCGGATGTATAGAGATAGGTTAAATTCACCCGTTCCAGTCCCCTAGCATTCTAGAGCGGAACTAAATGTGTATTTTTTAAAACAAACTATCAGCCTGGCCTTATATAGACAGACGTCGCGTCGGCAGGACTCGAACCTGGAGCCCCCGATTCAAAAGCAATAAGCCTATCCACTGGACCCAAGCAAGGAGCCCAGACAAACTATAATGTAAACTAGAAACACTAAATGTCCTAGTTAAAGTGCTTAAAGAGAAATCGCGAGCTAAACATGATCCAAAATACAAAAATATATATTTATTTATTTCCTTAGAGAAGTAAAACAAATAAAGATCTAACCTACCTCGTGGACTCACTTGCCCACTCGCTATACTATACATGAACTTTTCAGCTTATTTTGAAAATACCTGCACGACAGTCATCAGGTATTTTCAGGTCAGTTTAGACTGTTTTAACCAAGGAACTCCCATCCCCTGAAAATGGAACCAGAGAAAGGACAAACTGCCTCTCCCGCTATTCGAAGCATTAAAAGTGTTCCTAACCTCAAGAGAATGCCTTCTATATATACGAGAAGTTCGGAAAGATATCCAACTGTTTTTCTAGCAAAACTACCTATTGACCCATATAGATGACATAGGCGAAATAAAAGAAAACGAAAGTAAAACCAGGTCCCCGTTCCCCTCTGCCAGTATCCTAAACGTTGCTGGCAACGGACAATCTTTCCAACTAACATTCGTTATCTATGAAAAGAGGAAGATTTTGTTTCGTTTATATCCTGCAGAAAGGAATATGCAAGATTAATATATGGATTATACATGGTAAATACAATATATTTTACATGAAATAGTAATAATAATAATAATATATATCACATAAACTTTTGCCTTTGAAACCAACGCTGGTTTATCTCATACCTATGTTGTAATTACAAATATATAAGAATATATATATATATATATATATATATATATATATATATATATATTATGTGATATATATATATTATGTATAATAATAATTATAATAATAGAAATATGTAAGAAACTAGTAACCTGCAAGTATATTTTTAGAAAAGTTCGAAGAAGAATTCTATGTAATTGGGGTAGACCGATCCAAATTTCTTAAGATTTTACCACACATTTTGCTACCACCGTGCTCTGTTTGGTTCAAAGCGATCAGTGGGAGTTTACGCAATTATTCAGATTTTAAGAACGCATTGCTTTCCTATTTTGAGAATGACTTTATGTTTGGTACTAAACAGACGGTACGATCCCAAAATTGGTAAGAATGTTACTGATCTTGTGATTTCCGTATATAATGAGATAAAATTAATTAATCCATACCAACAGAAATCACGAATCATAGCATCGATGCGGATATTGTTACTTCTTAGGTTGCAGCAAATATTAATTTCTGCACAATGCGTTAATTTCAATCATCTAATTATGATAGTCCAAAATTTTGAAAATCAATCAATGGTGCAAAGTAACAATAATGGGAACCAGACTAATAACAACCGAATCCAAGCCAATCATATTCCAATCCGAAATATCAATGTGCGTGAGGAATGTAGTCTTAATGTAAGAAGTAACTATAGATTCAATTATACCGGTAATAGAACCGAATCCAATTTCAGAAGAAATAGGAATAGTAATCGTACAACATTTAGAAATCAAGTAAACAATACATCTAATTTTTCTCGAAAAGGAATCTCGTAACAATTTCATAGGCGGTAGAAATTCTCAAAATAGAAAGCAAGGTACCGTGGAAGCAAATAATAGGCAGAACTGTATACAAAATTGTGGCGTGCAATGTAACTTAACCGAATTCTTTGGTAATATGAATTAAGCTAATGTTGTGGCGTCCGAGAAAACATATTCAATTTATTTTTGTTTTAGTTCAGTTTAAATATCTTAATGATTTCATTTGTTGTTTGTACTTTGTTTGAATTCTACACAGAAATTGCCTAATCCACATCAACGAGAATCATAATTTATAGAAAGAAACTCGTAGTAGTATGAGTAGGAATATTGCCTATCAAAGTTATGCTAACTATGCCTTAATAAATAAAAATGTTACATTGTATTCTAACCCACATAAACTTTGTTAGTTCTTAATATAATAATTTCTTTATTTCTATCGTTCCTGTTAATGATATTAATCAAGTCTTGATTTATTTCACTTTGAGTACTGTTATGATTCCTTTGTAATTCGCTTCACTTATCAATATTGTGTTTTCTAAGTATTTTATAGTTATTTTAATTATGTCCAAATGGAAGAAATATGTTATGTATTATTTCAATATACCTTAATTTAATTTGTATATGAGCTCCGATGATATTGAATTAAAGAACCTATTTTAGGACCTTAATAAACAGCAAAAGGATCGTATTTTGAATAAGTCCTCTTCGTCGATAATTTTATAGAATTAAAATGAAATTGATAATAAATGAATATAAGATTATTGTTAAGACAAAATGAAATTAATGTATATATGTATTATGTTTTATAATGAGGGCTATTCGGAAAGTAAGGTAATCACGTGTGTAAGATGTGTAACGGTCCAGGATTCTTTCTTCAGTTGTAATCAATTTAAGGAGTCCTCAACGATATTCTATATCTGACATCTGTGAATTACTTTCATTTCTAATTGTAGCTATTTTGGGCAGCGGTGCTTAAAAGTGCACAATATGTTATGAAGAAGAAGAAGAGAAAAATATAGAATAGATGTTGAGATAGATTGATATTCATGTAATGGTAGTGGCTATAACTAGAGATATAGTTGTTTGTTTAAAAGTTGCTATGACAACAGAAAAAATATACATGAAGTTTTGAGAATAAAAGTTAGTTGTTCTATATATTTGACAAGCCTAATTTCCAAGGTATGCAATTGTTAGTTTTTGCAATTAAGTGTAAAAGTTAAGGTACTGAATCGTGTTGACTATCTAGTGATTCGAATTTTGGGCAAATATATGTAACAAAAGGGAATATTAAATAACGTTACAAGCAGTACATGTGGAAAAGTACAGGAGATAAAGAACGCTACCAAATCGATTACATTTTTGTGAAGCAACCTTAGTAGGTGGGCGTCACCTGACGCACACTGCCCTAAAATTCGCCTTCCTTTTCAGAGCCTCCTGATCAGTGTCGCACGATACGTGATGCTACTTGTATCGCACAGCTATGGAAAACTGAACACTTCGAAAACTCGCTCTTTTTACGATCCTTTCTAAGGGTGTACTCGTTCCCTTTTATGACAAATTTTTCAACCCCTATATAAAGTAGCAGAGCTCATAAAAGATCATGGCTTATTTCCCAACCCTTATATAACATAGAAGAGAATGCATAAAACTATGAACACAGCAGAGAATAATGGGGGTGTATTTGTTTTCTTTTATGACCACGTTTTTCAATCACTATTAAAACATAACAAAAATTCCGTAAGAAAATGAACACAGAGACTAGAAACGCATATTGTAACAGAACTCCTATGTAACATAACAAAGACTACTAACAACGCAGAGAATAATGAGGGTGTACTCCCTCCCTTTTATAAGAAATTTTTTCAACCCCTATGTAACACAGCAGATATTACTTAAGACAATGAACATGTTTTTCAACCCCTATGTAATACAGTAGAGATTACACAAGAAAGGCATTACACAAGCATTTTTAACATAGCGGAGCAGATAAAAGAGTATGGCCTATTTTTAACCACTATTTAACATATCACAGATTAAATAGGAATATTAACATATATTACACAACCCTATTTAATACAGGTGAGAATGTTTATTCGTTCCCTTTCTTCAACCCCTACCTAACATATTAGAAACTACACAAGCATTCATCAACTACTACATGTCCCAAAAGTACTGACAATTCAAGGTCAATATCAAATATTTAAACCCAAATAAGTCTTAACGGAGCCACATATTGAGATGCTGTTTCCAAATTTAGTAATAGGACATTAAGCACTACATGTCTCAAAAGCACTGACTATCGAGGTCAAAGGTTAAATATTTAAACCCGAATAACTCGTAAACGGAACCACATATTGAGGTTGCGTTTCCACATTTAGTAATAGATCATCAACTAGTACATGTCCCAAATCTACTGATAATGGAGGTCAAAGGTCAAATATTTATGCCGGAATAGCTCGTAAGAAGAGCAACATTTTGAGGTGCTGTTTCCACAATTAGTAACAAATCATCTAGTACTACGTGTCCCAAGAGTACTGACCATAGATGTCAAAGGTCAAGTATTTAAACGGGAATAACTCGTAAATGGAGCAACGGGTAGATTTGTGATACCCATTCGATCTTGAACAAGCAGAAAAAAGTGAAGGAATAAATTTGAGTGGCTTACTTACTTTTGAATTGACGAGAAAAAAAGCAAAGATGCACCATTTTAACAAGTTCAGTGTTTTATATCTTTCTCGCCTATTCAAATAAAAGAGAAAATAAATTTGGACCAATGAAAAAAAAATGAAAGACCATTTTAACTAGCTGAGAATCTCTGTACCTTTTTCTGCTATTGAAATAAACGAAAGAGTAAATTTTAGTGGTCTATTCTGTTTTGAACTAACCTAAAAAGGTGAAAAAGGTTCATTTTAACTAGCTGAGAATTTTATATAATCTTCTGCTATTCAAATAAACGAAGGAATAAATTAGAGTTGTATATTTAGTTTTGTTAATCTATAAAAGGAGAAAAAGGACCATTTTAACTAGATGAGTATTTCATACCATTTTGTACCATTTAAATAAACAAACGAATAAATTTGTACAAACCAGAAAAAGCGAAAAATGACCATTTAACTAGCTCAGAATTTATTTACATTTGTACTACTTAAAAAACGAAAGAACAAATTGAGGTGTTCTACTTTTTGTACCAATGAGAAAACTTGAAGGAGAGCCATTTTAACTAGCTCAGAATGTTA
The DNA here is from genome assembly GCF_964235325.1 of Thermobia domestica. NCBI lineage: Eukaryota > Metazoa > Arthropoda > Insecta > Zygentoma > Lepismatidae > Thermobia > Thermobia domestica. Next base: position 115,440,366 of record NC_137467.1, read on the forward strand.
TAACTTTTGTACTATTTAAACAAACGAAGGAATAAATTTGTATTAACGATAAAAAAGAGAAGAAATACCATTTTTATCTAGCTCTGAATTTCAGCGTTGCAACCCGAATCAAAAAAAATGCACTGCACGAAGTAGAACTTCTGTAGGTAATATGTACAGTATACTGTAATGTTTTTTCTCAAATACGTTTTATAGCTAATAAAAATAATATGAGTGTTATGTGGCATATAACATTCAAAATTGCCTTCTGCGATACACAAACGAGCAATTGTTTATTTGGATTATCCCTGTTTACTCAATAGAAATACAGTTTTAAAACACAAGGAAAGCAGATTTTTCACAAAACACAGACAGTGCCATATTAGCAGTTTTATGATCGACCAACAAGTAGCAACACTGTATATGCACAATCTTCAATGAACACCGAACAGTGCAATTAAATAAGCACAAATGCATTTGAGTGACTGTTTGGCGGTTTTCATTGTTAAAACAAATAGTTGAAAACTATGTACAGTATACTGTACATTTTCCTTCAATGAATGTAAAAAGAAACACGTAAATTTGTTACGGATGGAAGATGGAAGAACGCAGAAGGACGAAAACGCAAACATAAAACAATACAGAAGGCTGAATAATGAATTGAGAAGAAAAACGTACAAAACCAAAGAGAAGTACATGGAGCAGGCATGTGAAGAAATAATTAAACTTCAACGGCGATGCAGATATGATCTGATGTACGAGAAAGCACAAGAATTAGGAGGGAAAACTATAACAAAAATATACAAACGTTTACCATAGATGATCAACAAGTTAATGTAGTCACTGACACCTAAAGAATCTTTAAAATATGGGAGGAATACATAAAGGATCTGTATGATCAGAAAAAACGCCGCATAGATATTGCAATCGAAGCAGAGGAAAAGGTGGATCATGATGGAAAAGGACCAGTATATTCAAAAGTGAACTTGCACAAGCAACCAAAGACATGCGAAGAAGAAAGACCACTGGAAACGAAAAAACGCTTAAACATGTCTTACTGTTTTTTAAATTAAAAGCCTAAATACAAATTTACATATCTCTTGCCTTAAGTTCTACATATGGCCATCTTATTTTGACCATTGCAGAAACCACTTTTTTTGATTTTCCGCCTTTTTATACCCTTATAAGAGAAATATTGAAAATGTTGAAACGTCTTGAATTAATTTAAATGAAAAGCGTAAATGTCAAATTCTGTTTTTAACCTTATATGATTTCGAGATATGGACATGCTGTTATAACAATTCTAACCTCATTCTTTCTTCTTCCTTTCTAGGGAAAATATCATGAGATCGTCAGTTCCATGACATACTCAAAACATCCATACTATCTCAGTCATCTTTGTAACACATCACATGATTCTTCTGTGAATTTGTAAATAGCTGTTGGTCAGTTAGCAGTAGAACTGAAAAAGAAGTATTCTGCTCTCTTATCCTTTTCTTTTTAACACTTTGCAACATGAAGCCGATCGTTATTTTTTGTCAATTTCTTGCTAGCCTAAAGAACGTTAAGTTATTTTATTAACTATGTCCTTATGTCAGTTAACTAATTTCTGGAAAACGAGTGTAGATAATTATTATATTCTCATTTTTCATTTGAATTTTAAGAAGCTTCTAATTTATAGTTTGTTAATCCCACTGTTCTCAAATGGGAACAATTTATTTTTATCAATTTTTGTCTGTGGATTATTTGTTGTGGATTTATTTCGTCTTTTACAATAAGTACCTGCTACCAGACCATCTGCTAAAACTAAAATCCTCAAAATATGTTAAATGAGGTCAGAATCAATAACTTCAGAAGGAATTAGAAAATTCTGAAACGAAAATAATTTGGGAAACGAAAATAATAATTTAAATGGCTATTTTTCTTTACTGTACATAATTTTTTGGATCAAAAGGTCCTATATATTTCAGACAAAAATTTTCTTGTAAGTTTTATATCTGGAGAACTAAATGTAGTGTAGCCAAACCCAAACCATAGTTTAACTCAGTATGATGTGTTTAATCCATAAAAATAACAAAACCCGATTTAAGGGCCGTTCAAAAATTTTGTAGCCCCTGATACAAAAAAATCGATATATATTTCATTCTATCAAAAAATTTCTTGTACGCCTCATGTCTGGAGGACTAAATACAATGTAGCTAAATCCAAAGTATCACTAACCTAGTACGATGTGCTTATTCAGTATCAAATACGAAAACTCGATTTATTGGCCGTTCAATAATTTTGTGGCCTTTGATCCAAAAAAATCCAATATATTTCATTCAATCAATAATTTTATTGTACGCCTTATATCTGGAAAAGTAAACATAGTGTGGCCAAACCCAAACTATCACTAGCAGTATGATGTGCTTATTCCGTAAAAAAAAAGAAAGAAAGAAAAAGAAAAAAGAAAATAAGAAACGAAAACTCTATTTAGGAGCAGTTCAAAAATTTTGTAGCCTGTGATGTAAAAGCTAATTATTGGCCAAGGTCGCAATGTTTTGATGCATTTTTGGATCATTCCTAACATTCTTGGCCAAAATAGCAATCTTTCGATCTATCTTTTTGGATCATTCCTATTATTCTTTTTGAAACGTCAAAAAGTGCAAGTAAGTAGAAATAATAATAATGAACTTGTGTTCTTCAATATTGTATTATTATAATTTTAAGAACTTCAAATTGTTAATATAACCGAAGTGGAAATTCGCTTTAAACATAAAAAGTAAGTTTTTCAGGAATTTGACAACACAAGATATGGAGGCTTGTTTAGACTACATTTTATTGCTCTTTATTTCTAAAATCAACATTAGAAGCTAATCTCAGCATATTCTAAGCTCCATTTTGTTTTCTATTTGGTTGTAGAGACATTTCTTAACATTTCCCTGGAAAAGTAATCTTGCTTAAGATAAAATTGACGAATCGTATTTTTTTTATAAAAAAATTTTTAAAAAACGTTTAGAAAAACATGCTTTTTATTTACAAGTTTAGATGCAGTATAGTCAAAAGACAATTATTAGCCGTCACAGCCATATATATAACGAATATACATAAGTTGAATATGTACTTGCTGCTATTAAACTGTATGATATACAAGGATACACATACCTCACAACAGGAAAATGGCGTTTATAATCAGCATTCGAAGTAGACATCAAGATAAACTCTGTACTGAAACAATTCATATGCTTACATCAATATGTAGAATGGTCAATTTACATTATAAATTGAAACAAATTAGCTATTACAAACTTAACTGAAATAAATTAGCTACTTAATTACAATTTTGTCTTACAACAATAAGACAAAATTACAGGAATCAGTGAAACAATGCAAATAAGACTATTATTATTGCCAACCTAACATACCACAAATTAGAAACACGTACCTCAACAAATATTCCATTAAAAATTTCTAAGTAATTAGATTAACAGTGATGAAAAGGGCAAAATGTCAATCAGACAAATGTATCCTTTGCACGTAAAAGGATTTGGGATTACACCCTACTACCTTAAGCTGCGATAGATAGCCTTGATTCAGTTTGGTGTCTTTTGTGAAAATATAGTAATAGGGAATGAATTGATGCAAATTATTACAAATTTCACTCCATTCACAATTCGACAAATTGTTTATAAATTCCTTGATCATTCTGAAGTAGTGAATTAGAAAACAAATGAGTCAAAGAAAATCAGAAAATTCCTTTCAATTTTCTTTGAGTAGATGAAATACAGTGAAGGATTTGAAGTCATATTGAAGTACAGTATCAGTTGCAATGGCTTAGAAATGAAACGAGTCCTCTTTTTCTATCTTAAGACATTACACAATCAATCATGGTACTGGATCAAAGACCCAGACTCTTTAACTTTAAGCGTGGCGTATTGGAAAAAAATCCCCCAGAGCATCGATTTCCTATGCTCTGTATTCTGAATTTCTATGGCTTCAATTCTTAGCAAACGAGAAGAAAAATGAAAAAAATAAAAGAAAGAATAGGGAGAGAAATTCAGGAAGATTAGTCAAAATAAAGGAAATATTTCAAACAAAACTGTTACGGATGAGAAAGTAATTCCAGAAAAGCAGTTAGTAGTCCAGAGAAAAGAGAAGTTTTAATGTTTCTCCAGGGACTTGAGCTAAGGACTAAACGTGGAAGTGCGCTAAATATGTACTTATTTATACTTGATATTTTATATATTGCTACGATTAAGACGTAAATCCACATTGCTTCTACAGTAAGTTTAAATTTTGGCAAATATACATTCTTTTTTTATTGTACACGATATGCGATAATCATAAAAAGTTATTAGTGTTCTTATTTCAGAAAAAGGTCCTTTACTGACCCAGTCTTTATTATAAGTACACACTGTTACATTTTACGCTTTAATAAATTAACTTCTAACCTCAAAATTCTCCTCTTAAATGTATTCTTATTCGCAAGCAACAATTTTGTGGCTCCTACTATAAGAACCAAAGGTGTGCACAACAAAGAATTCACATTTGGTTTTAGAAAGTCAAGGTATACCTCAATTTCAAGTTTGGCCAAGAACGGATGAGCTCTGTTGACTATGCATGACATATACGAGGGTTGGTCAATATGTTTTTGCTCTCGTTAGATGAAAGTTATGCACTAAATGAACTAGTGTCACATGGTCATAATAAACTGTTTTCATCCCTTGATAGATTTCCTTGGCTTTCGTCCCCTTCAAATGCTTCTAGGAACCTTATGATTGGTCTATATTTCACTTTGAATAGTTCCAACACTCTAACTATTTCTAGATGCCATATATTAAATAATTTTGAACTAAAAATCATAAAAGTTCCTAACTAGTCACATGATTGCACTATGGTTTTTAAACTGGAGGTCTTATCCTGCTAGGTTGACCGTCAAAAGAACACAAACTCCTGAAATAAGGTGAACTGTGACATTATTTTTAAACTGTCAGGTCATCAAATTTTTAAAACAATTTTCTCAACTTTGTATTCAACGAAAATCAAACTAAGAACGGTTATTTTTTATTTCAAATATGTTTAGTAGTATTGGTCAAAGAAGAGAGAGAGAGAAAAAATAATTTTAAAAAATAATGATTACAATTAAACGTTTAAACAATTTCAGAATAATTTGAATGGAAACTGAGGTTACTCAAATTTCTCGTAATTTGTAGAACATAATTTATAGAAAAGTTTTTTCATTGAAAAACATAGCTATATCAAATTCCAAGTTATTTAAAAAAATAATTCTGCAAAATTACACTTGCTTGGAAATCTATATTATTACAATTATTATAGTGCACAGAGATAGGAAACAATTAGCTTGATTGATTATTATGACAGTTTAAAGATTCCATTTAATTACCCATATTACATTAATTGTTTAAAATTAACATTAGTTACCTCAACCCATTTTATATATACGTTCTGGTTATGTTCACACACAACCATGATATAGGTGCACTGATTTTGATGATTCCTCCTTTGATTGTTTGTTTAAAAGAGTATCTCTCCAGTAATTCCATATAAACTAATTTTAAGATCTGGATATAATCTTTTTGGGCAAGACTGTGAAACACCTAAATTCAAGTTTGGTTCATTACGGCAAAGTGGCATGCTTTCAGGTTACTATGTAGTCTTTAGGATGATTATGGTTGCATAATGGCACAGGAATTTTGCTGTAAAGTTCCGGAAAACATTCATAGTACCTTAAACTGTCTTGTTTCCAGTATTTTAAACAAGTGAATTACATATGTGAAGTCACTTCTATTAAAACAATAAAGACGTTTATAACTATTAATGGACTGAAAGCATACATTTTAAATTAATTTCAATACAAAAATCAAGTGGCTGCTGAGCCGTTTGAGTATCGAAATACTGTATTCAATATAGTTCATGAGTCTTAAACTATATCCCCATTTCGTTACGCACACATATAGGTTCATTGTCTATTTATTTAACAAAGTTCTAGATACAATCTATGAGACCAACTTGTAGTAGAATTATTAGTAATCGACGAAAGTAAAAACTGTGAGAAAGGGTATACAAAGTAGGCTAAGGTTTACATTTAAAGATAGCATAATTATATTTGCCTTCGCCTAGTAAAACTGGATAAAAATGCCTGAGACATTAGAATGGCCTGCAACAAAATTACAACCGATTGCGAAGCAACATCATTAAGCTTTGTCGATTTTTTTTAACGTTGTGAGTATAAGTTTCTTTTCTTTCTTTCTCTCTCTCTCTTTTTATTTACGACATAATAATACTATTCGTCACAATTTAAAAATATGAATTGTAATGTCCTTTATTTAGGATGTAATACGAACTAGATTAACAAAGATTTATTTTTATAGTTTTACCTCCTTCATCGTCCTTCATTTGTTTTTTTGAAAAATCAAACATAATGATAGTATATATATATCTTAAGTGATCAATGAAATTTATCCGATATTGACCAAAATTGATATTGAAGTATTAACGAAATTATTGTACGTGTGAAATATTATGGTGTCCAAACCTTTTTTCCCCCTGAGTTATTGTCCATCAAAGTTTTTATTTGGACGTTATGAAAGGACATTATATATCACTTGCTTTGCTATTATTGAATCTCATTGATCCTTGACCAAACTTTGTATTATGGTATAGCGTACTACATGTGCGTGTTTAGTATGAATATAGTGTGGATATTTACAAGATTTCCGAGGTTCCCGAGTTATTGGTTATTAAAATTTAATTTGTGCTTTGTGAAATCAAGGACTTTCACTAAAACACAATTAATGTAACTCATTAATTTTGACTGGGATCCACATGGTAGTACATCTTTACAAGCTTAGTAGGCTTATGGAATATAGTGTTGAGCAGATCTTTGACTCGTGAGTTTTTTAAGATTAAAGTTGAAGTTTGGATTCAAGTCTGAAACTCGATGAACAACAGCTCGAGAACCAAAGAACCACATATCGTGATTTTTCGTGTGGGTAATAAACTTGCTAATGTCTACGAATATTTTATATTTCGTCAAGTGAAAATCTTTGGTTTCCAAGTTAATAGTAATCAAAATGTGGGTTTGGACTTAATAAACCTGTTAAGGCAAGTGTGTTATTTATAACAGAACTTCGGTAAAACTCAATGAAGAACGATTCCTTTCCGTTATAAACAAAACTGCTGATTCTTAATCTAATATCAACTTATTCCATTCATACATTTCAAATGCTATATTCAAAAAGGTATTAATATATATACATATATTTACTAGGATGCAAACGGTTGATGGTTGGAGCTTAATGTCCCTTTCAGGAAGATGCTATGTGAGGTTGGAGATATACAGGATAATTCTTATAGAACCAGTCGAACAAAATTAACTCTAATGTAAAATACGACGTTATATATATATATATATATATATATATATATATGATACAATTTGTACAAGAGTTACCTAGGGCTGTCCTATGCTTATTGGAATCAGAGCAAGTGTTGAAAATGAGTGCTGTTTTCACCACACCGCTACCCACTCTATGGGTATTCTTCGTAAGTCACTGGAGTGTTACTCAGGCGATAGTTTTGTTTTGAGCTGAAATGTCCCACTTCAAGTGGGGTAAACCACTGGATTTGTGTATATACATCCAGTCTTTCAATAAATCTCACAGAAAAAATCCGAGATCCTAAGATCGTGGGATCGTGAGGAACACAACCTTTTAGAGATAAAACACCGAGAAGAAACACCGTTTCGTGTCCCTGAGCTATTTACCTTTCACAAGGTGCAAATGGTATCGAACCATTTACGCATTACTCGACTCCATAATTCTCACGGGTTAATGTGTCCTAATTTGGATCTTTTATATATATCAACTGTGAATCTAGTAGGAAATTAATTGGCCAGTTCTTTAAAAATGACCCTATAATTTAACATTAAATCTAAATCACATGTATAGTCTACTTGAAATTGAAATCAAATAATTATTTAGCCTAATGAAGCATAGAGTGGGAAAGGACCAGAATCTATCGAAAATAAGCTATATTTCATAAAAAAAAACTTTAAAAGAAATTTGAAAACAATTACCACCATTTGCACCTAGCGAAAACTGATAAATATGGTTGGTTTTAATACGTTGGTGAATGTTTTGAAAAATACGTGTAGTTACTTTGAGGCTATAATCATACTTAACGGAACCACTAGATTCGATTTTTCGTACCAGTAAGTAGAAGTACATGCTTTATACCTTCCGTGTTTCGTTATTATTTTCTTTTCTAATTGAGATTGGTAAATAATTTTGTATACTTTAAAATTATGTCTATTTCAAAACTTTGGTGCCGTTCAGAAGCTACACAGAACTATGCAAATATAAATTCCAGGATTTTAAAAAGAAATAGAAGAGCACTATTTTTAAAAGAATAGAAATCTTTTATGTTTGTAACTGCTTCATTTTGTTGCATCCAATAATTACGTTCATTTTCTTGTAAAATAATAATGTACTAAACAATTATTTCTTATTGCCGAGTTACAACCACTGTATTCGAGAATTAATAAGGTCACATATTTTCGGGTAATTTACTCCGCACATCAGGGAATGAAGTTTCAATTTTACTAACTCAGTGTGGATTTCCTAAGAACAACATTAAGCAATCATGTCTATTCAAATGCTTGCTTAGTTAGAACCATGGAATCTTTTTTAAGACTGCAATACAATAGTCAGATATGTCAAGAACACTTCCATGATATTCTTGCAGAACGAAGAAAATTCGAATCTCTTTAGAATTTCCTGGTTATTAAAGATATATTTATTAAGCAGATAGTAACATCTGATGAAACTTAGATACATCACCAGTCATCTTAGAGAAAGATCGCAAATGTGAAATTGAAACATAAAATTCTTCCATAACAATGAACTTCGTAGGCACTCCTTCCATAGCTTGTGTCGTTTGTAATTATGAATGCGTTTTTCATATTCACATTTTATCAAGAGGTACAGGAATGCAGTAACTACACCAAGGTGGTAATCGGATACTTGTGTCTAGCAATTTATGTAAAAGTGTGATACGTTTAAGGAAATAATACTTTATTTTCCGAGGATGCGAAACCACAAATCTTCTGGGAAATAGGAGAAACTTACAAGTTTGACTATAAATTCATTTCCTACATCTATAGCCCTAATTAGGCTCTTTAGAGTTCTGTCTGTTTGCACTGTCAACCCCTTTTTCTACCAACCGGAGATCTCAGCTACTCCAACGTCTTTTTGGTGATAGTTTCTAATAAAAATATTTTAAAAAAAAAAACGTACATCGGCTTCTATATATATTGTTTATTGCAAAAAGAATTGAACCTTTAACATACTTTTAATACACTGATTACAGCCTAGTTTAGATCAAGAAGTACATTATGGGATAACTGAATTACACCTCTAAGTTCATTAGAGATTATTTTCACACAATATGAAATATTATTGTTATATTACGGGTTATATGCTATGAGTTGATAAGAGAAAAACACTGTAACACCTGTAGAATATAACTAAAATCAGTATCAAAGCCAAGAAAAGTCTATTTGAAAAATAATGTGATAGAATTGGTTAAAGGATAGGTTCTGTTACTTAAAAATACGTGAAGATTCCATCTCAATAACGGCTCCCGCTTAGAACTTATACGATATGTATTTATTTTATATTCACCGTCGATTGAATATTGTGGACACTTTTCCAGAGGTTTTACCTGTGAAGCGCCACCTACCTAGAACGGTGACGATTTTTGTAGAAACCTTCCTACTCCTGATCCTGGACTTTTCTCCGCGTTTCTACAGGACACTGTTCATCAGACTTATCTCAGCCAAGGGTGTACAGTGTCACTGCATTAATAGGGGAACACTCTTACCTGGACTACTATCCAAACGGGTAGTCCCACCTTGAGATCACACACATCTCATCATACATTAGTCTCGCTAGCTTTTTCCATCTGGGCAGTTGCCCATCGGACGGTCTTTAAAGATGGCGGATTCACGCACCACCTCTGGCAAACGCATGAGCAGTCGGCATACTATTCTTCCTTCTGTCGTAGACGAATCTTCTGTGTGTCCCACGAAGGTGAGGCCACGGAAGGGATCGTCAAAAGCGCAGACAAGTGCCACAACTTCTCGCACACGCAGAGATTCTCATACATTCGTTGCATCTGTAGAATCCACGACCTCCGTTCGATCCAGATCACCTCAGTCTAAAGACAGCCATGCGTCAAGGGTGCAAGATTCCCCACCAAAGAAAAAACATCATCACGAAGACTCTGGTACTGACAATATGGAAATAGGAGCTTCCGAAACGCCAACTTCACGTGTTCCAACTTTCTCTATGTTACTCCGTAATTATGACAGCAAGTTTTCCAATGAGAAGTTTGTCCACTCCAACTTCGCAAATATCTACCACATGCTGCTCTCAAAGAAATAGTTCATACCCGAAATGGGTACATTCTCAAAACAGCAGACCCTGATCTTTATACCACAATTCGCAACAAGGTCCCAATAGATACTTTCAGGGCAAACGCCGAAATCACTCGACTGTCAGATTCATTTCGCAAACAACCACCTCCACCATGGCGGCCTTCACTTCTCTCTGTGGTTATCCGCGGGGTAGATCCATCATACACAGATGATAAAATCCATGAGGAATTAAAACTCGATGGCTACTCTGTAACTAAAGTACTTAGGATCCGTAACGACCGTGGGCCCACTTACATCGTCCCTATTCTTACTCCGCATCAAGAGAGAATTGACGATCTCCTCGCTCATGGGGTATATATTTATAATCGCAAACACAGAGTTGAACCATCGCGTTCACTAGCACCATTGCCCATACGCTGCGAGTGCTGTCAGGAATACAATACTCATACCACATCTGAACGTAAAAACAACTACAAGTGCGGATACTGTGACGGACCCCACTCAACACGGCTCTGCACCAATTTAAACCAACCAGCGAAGTGCTCGACGTGTCCTGACAACCATCCCACTTATAGTTACAAGTGTAAAGCCAAGCCGGAACCAACACCAGCCCATCCCGAACTTGTTGTACCACTACGTACGGCATCCGTCGCCCCTTCCACTCCGCCATCCACCGACACTCCTGTCACATTAAATCAATTGCTAACCTTTTTCACTCTGGCACTCCAGAACAGTCACCCCTTCATACGGCCACACATTTTACAGCAAATTACTCTGGCAGCGAAAACCACATTTCATATCAATTTCACAGCTACGTATTCTGGTAATACAGTACATTTTCATGCATCTCCAACCACGCACATCAGTTAATCACTCCTACATCATGGCTTTGAACTTTCTGTATTTGAATATCAGATCATTCACCACAAACAAACTCCTGTTTGAGACTCTCATTCTGGAGAAACGTATCAGAGTCTTCCTGCTAAATGAAACATTCTTGACAAAAGCAACTCCATATCGCATACCAGGCTACACTATACTCAGGGCAGACAATCAGATCCCAGCACAACGCGCAAATGGGGGCGTGGCAATTGGTTTCTCTCCGCATCTCCCCTATCGTCAGCATCATTGTGCCATTAATTAGTTACCTGAACATCTCATCACCACTATATATTTCAAATCTCCCAACATCACGTTTGCAACCATTTACGTACGTTCTGATCACCTTCTACCGACTCAGTTTGTTCAGTTTATCTCAAACACATAACGTCACTTTATCATAATGGCCGATTTCAATCTCCATAGTCGCTCACATCTGGATCCTGTCACTTTTCAAGCTTTTATAACCACAAGTACAACTGGAATCATACATCATCTCCCAAAGCCTACTCGACCCATCTCCAACACAACGCCCGACATTGTCTCCGCCCATAGCCTCCTTAATGTTCTTGATACAATCGCTAGTGATCACGCTCCTGTCCAGTTTACGCTTCAACTACACCCTACTGCATCACCTCGATCGCAGATGCCTTCCCGTACTTGTTATCGCTTCCATAAAGCAAACTGGACCCATTATCACAGTTACTTGACGCAACATACATCACATCTCACATCACCCACTACCGAAGAGGAACTATATTCTACTATTGATTCTATTATCACGTCCATCCAGGAAGCCAGTCAACTTTATATTCCAACTAGTAAATGCACTCCATATCAGCCACGCCTACCACCATAATATCTGAATATGATAACCCGTTCACGTCAACTTTTCAGAGATTACCTTAGCACCAGAAACCCCGAATCCTTACATCATCATAAACAATTACAGCGCACAGTGCGCAATTACATTAAAGCATACAAATTACGATGCTGGGTCAAAACCTGCAACAACCTAGCGACCACCAGTCATCCAACAAGATACTGGAAAAGATTCAACGCTTTATGCGGCAAGTCCAGCAACACTCCATACCCAATACTGATTGGGAACTCTGCTCCTCCCACAGATACAGATACAGCAAATGCTTTTGCCGATCACGTCCAGACAATCTTCACACCCCCACCCTCTGAGGGCAGGCCACACATAGCTGATCGGATAAACCCATCTACCCCCTTTATACAACCTAGTCATCTACATGTACTCAACCAAAATCAACCCATCACCGCACCCATAACAGTAAGAGAGCTCAGCGATACCATACGGTATAAACGAAATACAGCACCAGGGTTAGATAACACCACATATCGCCAAATCCGAGAGTGTCCTTCTTGCAAATATTTTCACCTTCATCCTGCGTACTGGATACTTTCCTATGTCTTGGAAGACTTCAAAAACTCTTATGTTCCCAAAACCGCATAAACCACCTCACGAACTCTGTTCCTACTGTCCGATTCAACTAACAGCAACATTCAGCAAGATACTTGAACGTATTCTCGTCAAATGCCTCCATAGCTACCTCACTCGCAGAAACATCCTACCTCTCACCCAAGCAGGATTCCGCCCTTTGTTTTCTATAAATGATCAGGTTTTACGCCTCACCAGCCTAATCAGCACGCATTACAATTCAGTGAATCCATCATGTTTGGAAAAAGCTTTTGACAAAGTGTGGCATCTCGAACTAATTCACAAACTCATTCGACTTCAGTTACCTACCGAATACATACGTCTCATTTTTAACTTTCTCTCCGGCCGCCTTACATATGTTGCCATTCGCAATAGCCTGTCTCATCCAATTTTCTTATTATCAGGAGTTCCGCAAGGTTCCGCTCTTTCCCCTCTCCTATACATTCTATTTGTAGCTGACATGCCACGCCTCCCAGATCACGTCCACGCCTTTCAGTACGCAGACGACACTGCTTTTCTTGCTCTTGACACATCTATTCAACATATCAACCGTATCTTGCAACTCGCTATAGACGACTTCTGCCGCTGGTGTAGACACTGGAAACTTACAATAAATGCTACCAAGACACAGGCCACCATCTTTCTCCCGAAGCGGAAAACATCTAAAGTACGCAGAAATAGACGTTGTCTTTCTCTCCATGTGGATCAGGTTCCGTTGCAAGCCACCAGGACAGTAACTTACTTAGGCATCACTTTTGATACTCATCTTACATGGATGCAACATCTTAAAGCAATTACGACAAAAGCTTATAATAGACTTAATTTACTTAAACGTCTCGCCGGTACAACTTGGGGTCTATCACCGCACACTATTCTAAACACTTACAAGGTCTTTCTTCGCCCTACTTTACCGTATGGGTTTACAGCTTGGATAGCCGCTTCCGACAAATTCTACCATAAGCTACTTGTCCTTGAACGCCACGCTTTCCGCATAGCCTTTCGTATAAAATTGCCTAACCCAACACGTGACCTTTATAGCCGTATTTCTTTTCCAACGTTGCAATATCACCTCGAAACCCTCCGACTCTCCTACATCCGTAGCCGTTTTCAAGCTCACCATCCTCTTCTGTTTGACACAATGCGTTATTTAGCACTACATCCTACGCCTTCACGCCATGTACACACTCCATTATCCCTTCTTTTCACGTTATATCATTACACACTTCCTCCCGATGATCCCGTGCTTATGCTTTACACCATTCACCACTCATCTTACCCTCATTTTCCCCTCATTTCACGCATAGTGATTTCCTTTGTATACTAACTTGGGTTTCCACCGTCTTACATCATAGCCTAGAGTCCCTCTAGGCAAGAAGATAACCTCATGCGTCTGTTAACATCTCACCGTTGTGTTGTTTTGTGCATTGCACCTCACTCGATCCTTCATCTCCATCATCACCTAACTACAGAATCGTATCTTAAACTACATCGTTTCTATATTTCCTAATTTCACAATAAGCCTCTTTTCATGTACGTTATATTTCTCTCATATTATGTATGCTATTTCCATCACTTTCTCAGTACTGACAATCTCACTTTCCATTTCATTATTATTATTTTTTTATTATTATAAAATAACAATCATAAATGTTTGTAATTCGTAATTTGTTATTTTGTAATTCCTAACAACTAATGAATGTATGTATGTCTATCATTCCTGGAATATATTCATCACTGCATCAATATATGTAAACTGTGAACGTTCTTTCTCCAAGCCAAATGTTAAGGAACGCAAAGTTCCTTAAGTCCAGCATTTCAACGAATAAAGATATAATAAAGCACTTAGACCACCTCCCGACCTTTAAACCTCAGTCTCCTCACAGCAGTTCCCTAAAACAGGGCGTAACCCTGTAAAAGGTAGCTAGCTTTGGCTAGCATTTAAAAAAATGAATATTGTATCAAGAATTTATTTATAGAAAACTGTGCATCATGCAGCAAATACGTGTGAAAGTAACCAGTTACTCTCTTTGTAGAAAGTGTTATATTTTAGCTCCCAATGAAGCAAAGGTCAGAGAAGCATTTGCACTACAAGTGAATCCACTAGAAGGCAATTTAAATTCTAGGAGTGTAATCGAAAGATAAATTAATCTATTCTCTCGCATTGTGTTCTCAATTGCAGTGTTGTGATGTAAATGGATTACTTTGAGCTATAAATGTGATGATTTGTTGGTTATATTTTGTTTATCTTTAAAAATTTCTGTTTTGAGGTTTATTATTATTATTATTATTATTATTATTATTATTATTATTATTATTATTATTATTATTATTATTATTATTGTTAGTAGTAGTAGTAGTAGTAGTAGCAGTAGCAGTAGTAATAGTAGTAATAGTAGTAGTAATAGTAGCAGTAGTAGTACTCAATATTTATAGATTTTAATAAAAGAATAGAGAATTGAAAGTTTAGTTTGAAACTTAAAGCTCTATTTTAGATGCGTTAGGATTTAATGAAATCGAAATACCTGAGATATGTTACTTTCCTATCTTCAAAATATAGTGATGATTTTAACTTAGGAATAAAAAAGCTGTTTAAATAGTACAATTATAATATAACCACAATAGATACGCCACAGGAGAAATGTATTTTTCATTATACTAACGAAACAATATACAGTTGTGCTATTCAAATATAACATTTGAATTTAAATATAAACTTTTGTCTTACTTCTCTGTAAACACAACAAACTCTCTCCCTTTCAACACATTACACTTTCATTACAATTTTTCGTAATGAATGCAATAAATGAGATACTAAAAGCAATTTTAAGTACATATTAACATTAGAAGTTATTTGTTTTACAACTATTCTACTTCACTGGGCGTGTCGTTATTGAGGCATAAATTCTAAAAATGGATTAAGCTCAAATACATAAACTGGCAATAAAAACTGTATGTGCATATAGATCCACGCTTCACAGCCTTGCATAATGTGTTATCAACCACTGTTATTACCCTATAACCTTTAAAATTCACGGTGACTCCAGAAGTATTGGAGCTTGTTTGTTGGTCAAGAGATAATGCATTGAAAATTGTGATGAACATGGGAGTTTTAAACCTACAGCTATGAAATTAAGAGGAAAAGATGAGGCAAGTTCTTATTGATGTAATTTCAAATGAAATGATTTGATAATTATGATCATCATGAGAAGAGAGTATCAATCTCTAGTACCTTATGTAAAAAAAATATACCGGCATTAAACATTTTAATGTTTATGACTTCAGTCAACCAACAAACGAATATAATTATTGTTTTGGTAAAAATAGATACGAAAGTAGTATTTTACTGCAAAAATGTAATTGTTTAATAATATAATGAAATATATATTATTTGAAGTAGAAGAAACTAAGACTGAAATTATGGTTAATATAAATAGGAATAACTCATATACTTACTTTTTTCTAGTTAGATATGTTTAGATATTTAGTTAGAGATGTTCAGGATAAAAGCAATGCCAACATACACATGGTTATCAAAATAATGGAATCAAATAAAAATGTAACTTGCGTGCTTAATATGAAGTGATATCATCCTTAAAGTGGAGAAGAGTAAAATTTGACGTGGAATGGAAATACATATAATAAACAGTTCCAAGAGAATTTTGTGGAAGTGCAGCACTCTGCTCCGTAAGGAAGAGTGCAGCAGGATATCCAGCGTTCAAGCTCCGGAATTGACCACAAGTGCTCGATAATTTTGAGGTGTGGAAACTGTTCTTTCAAGGAGATGTGTTGTAGTTCATCATTAAACTCAGCAAACCATCCCACAATGTCCAGAACTGTGAATTGGCTCATTGTCATCTTGGAAAGTTGTGACACTGTCTGGAAAAACCTCTTGGTCACAACACATACCGGGTCATCTTAAACTTCTTAGAATCCTTGGCAGTAATGCGTCATGTAATCGTACAGGAACCGAGTAAAACCAGAAAAATGGAACCCAAATGATAACAGAGGTGCCACCATGATTCAGGGTTTAGAAAATTCAGAGAAGAGTAAAGATAATTTGTAGCATAAATTTACCCTAAAATTCACCATAAATAAATAAAGTTTATTCTCAGGAATAAGGTTATGGCGAGCTCTTCGGACCATATTACGCATTTTCAATAATCGGCGGCCCACTTTGCACATTTTTGGTACTATTTACTGGGTGTTTCTTTGTTGTTGACTTTGATAAACTGTTTGGAAATTGCAACCCGGTCATGGATGTTCAGATTGTAACGGATCATTTCATTACAGATATTTTACTGGTTTATCTTGTAGCTACTACCTCCCATTAGGGTCGTTCTTTTGTGTCTACCTTCCTGGTTATGCTTTCTGTCTGTGTTACTTACACCATTTTACGTAATTTAGTTTTATGTATTTCTATTCTTTCGTTTAATAATAGTTTTTAATGTTTTAAGAGGAATTATAATATTTTGGGTTAAAGAACCGTTCTTTATATTATTTTCTTATGTCAATATCAACATCACGATCTGTGATAGTTTTACGTATGTAGAAAAACAAGTTAACAATTCATTGACGTTGTAACAAATCACGTAGCTGCAGAAACTTTCCGCGTATTGCTTCAATGTTTTTGCCTTAATTACAACACAATGGTCAAAATGATTTGTTTTCTTCTATAGAAATAAGTATATACAACATATACTGCACGGTGGAAAAATAAAGCGTGTTGTTGTAATGAGTTACTAGTTCGAAGACAATGTCAGTTTTTATAAGAATTTTACGTGAATGGTTTTTGAATATTGTTGACATTAATTTAATAGGAAAATATGAAAATGAAGAACATGAATCAACTTATACCGTACGCACCATTTCACTCTATATACCGGGTATTTCCGTGACCTTGGGGAATATTTAGAACAACGATGTACAATGAAAAAAGAATCAATTCGATACCTGAAATCCGTTGTAAGAAAATATGCCAGTCCTGATCTAAAACCCACATGAAATAAATAGGAATTATACAGAATGTCCTTAAGTGGAGGAAGAATTGGCCTACCTTGAACGACATGCCTTCCGCATTGCTCATAGAATTAAATTATGTACTTCTACCCAACAGTTTTACAAATTTATCACATTTCCAACACTACAACATTACATAGACAAATTTAGGCTTTCTTAAATTACAAAACGTTAAAAGATCATCAAGAAATTTTGCCAGTTAAGAAGCATGGAAGCATTTTGAAAAACTAAGAAAATATAGGAAGCTGTGTCCCGCTTGCTGCCGTCCATGCAAATCCTACAGTAAACCATAAGTATAGAACTTCAACATCATGTTGTTTTACACTTGATCGAACAAGGATTCAAGTGCGAAAGAGAACAGAATTCAATAAGACGTTATACCATAACGCCCGATGCCGGATCTGTATAGCATGCACTAGCCTGGAGTAACAGATTGTCTGACTCTGATCGGTCATCTTGATACGTTGGACAGAATGAAAATTCGTTCTCGAAGATGTTATGCCATGTAGAAGGTACAAGTCATTGCACACCTTTGTGTTGTGTGTGTACACAATGAAAGGAAGATATAATAATGGAAAAGGAAGAAACATACTTGCTCCCGGATTAGGATTTCGAACTGTTCGTAGGAATATGTTCAATATGCAATATAGTGCGAGAGGTAGGCATATAGTGAGAAAGTGTGGGATAAACTGTAAAATAGTACATGGTGTCGAAGAGGAGCGGATGATGATCTTTGTAACTTTTGGTAATATAAGAAAGCCTAAATTCGTCTATGTAATGTTGTAGTGCCGAAAATGTGATACATTTGTAAAACTGTTGGGTAGAAATACATAATTTAATTCTATGTGCAATTCTGTATCATTCCTACTTATTTCTTTTGGGTTTTAGATCAGGACTGGCATATTTTCTAGCACCATCATTCGGGATGTAGCTATTCGATTTGCAATAGTTATGCTTTTAAGAAGTCTGTCCTATCCGTCCTTAGCATGACGCAGTTAACATCATGAACATCGTTATGTGTCACTTTCATGGAGCTATCAATTCAATATTCATTCAATATAACACGGGCACGAATGTCGGGGAAAGATAATATGTGCGTATTTCCTAAATACTACAAATTACCCACCGAGCTCCCTCGTGTCTATATAGTCAGCGTATGTGCCTTCGGTGTGGGAGATCTAGGAGTGATTTGCATGGTGTTCATGTGCTATAATTTCCACGTTAAATTGAAGATTCACATGTCACATAGCTTTGGTGCTAAAAAGGGACAAACGACCCGACCAATTTTTCCACGATCATTACTATAACTCATGCATTTGTTTCCACATTTGCTGACAAGGTAGTACTCGACTGTCCAATTACACTCACGTGACGCTAACTCGGTCACTACTGAACTGTGGCATTCTGGCTTGCCTCTAGTTTCTATTTTCAGATCTATTTCACGCCCCTCAAAGCTGGATTGTTAATTGTTTTACTTCCCTGCTATACTAATGTAGAATCAGTCAGCTGTTTGTCTCTTCCAATTGCATTTATAATGCGATAGCAGTGCGTATTGTTTTTAGACAATTTATTTAAGTGGTATTTAAATTCGTGAATGATGAATTAATTAAATATTTCATATGATCTCCTTTTATTGCAATAAATTTTCAAAATAAAATAATCATCGTTTACACTTCTTGAACCTATTGACTTACCATCAATGTACAACGTAAATCGCTCCACTCAGAAACTTAAAATTTGGACAACTTACTACTTTAATGAGTTTGAAAAATGAGGAATCTTTGGAAAAGGCGACTCTAATGGGAGAGGTTTATTTATTTACTCATTTAAGAGTCTTGAAATGACGTGCTAATTAAACTGAAATTCAGCTTTCAAAACCATTATTAAGAGTCCATAGTTTGAGGGTTTTGCAAAATTTTGTTTCAAACAGAAAAAAGAGGGATATATTTATTTCTGATAGGATGGATTGAAAGGTGGAATGAAATTTAGATCTCATTGAACGCCTAGTATTCATCATTGATCTAGTTGGTAGCACGTGATCTTTTGGTGAATATGGTTCAGGGTTCGATATTCAGTGGGAGAGTTTTAAAAATTTTGATTGCATTACAGTGGTTTGGATTCTACTATAGAAAGTATAGACCGACATCTCAAACAGCCTTCATGCTGAAAAAGGTAGCTAACATTTATCAAATAAGCAAACAAATATCATTACACAACTAAATTTTGGCAAATAAAGATTTTACTCACTTGAAAGAATTTTGAAAAATCCTTTCTGAAAAGATGCTGGGAGTAGAGAAACTTAATCCTGATTCAATGTTTTTTTATTCTGGAGTTTTCTGACTATTTTTTTTATTTCTTTACTTCCACATTTTGTATTATTAACGTAAGGAGTACCTGGGATCACCTCCTCTAAATTTTGTCTCCTCAAATTGTCTATACGTCGATCCCCTCAAATTTTGGGAGGGTTACATACGACAACTTAAATTTTGGAAATTGTCAAATTTAAAAGTTCGGTAGGTTAGTATAGGACCATTCTATGTACCTCTGTAAGTTGGGGTATTACATTTCATTTCATTTATACAGGGGAAAAATTGCCAAAAATTCAAAATTTGGAAGTTTCCTTTACTTTCGGCATATTGACTCATATCTGAAATTTTAGAATTTAAAGAAAACATTTGGTAAATGGTCTATATCGCTCGAATATACAGGGTGATTTTTTAAAACCCATGGATTTCATTTGGGTCTAGAATTTCTAACTGAAATCCGATTGTATGCGGTTTGTAGCAAATGATAAAGGAACAATGAGAGATTTATGGAACTATGTTTACTGGTTTAAATTCATCCCGAGTAATATCGGCCACGCCACAAGTAAGACAGCAAACACTCACTAGTATACCTTATAATTGGAATGAAGTACGGTGCGGTGCGAAGATTTGAGTTTTCCCAGTTAGATGACAACCTCGCCAGGGTCAACAAAAAACAGGAAAATGGTCGTTGTATTGAGAATTGTTGTGCTGTACAGTTGTAAGCTATTGTGTGATTGTGATCAGGATACAGTGAGAATTGTGTACTCTTTGGTGCAATGTGTATTTATTGTTAAATGTTTATGGATAACGGTATCTGTGGTTGCTACGCAATGTGCATTTAGAAACAAATTTGCTACACATTCTGCCCCAGACAGGAACACAATATTGTAGCTAGTTAATAAATTGGAAGAAACAGGATCGATTCTGAGTAAGAGAGGGAAGCATCGGATCCCGAAGAAGATGTGCTAGATGTCAGTTATCAAATCCTTATGTCACCCAAGAAATCTCTCCATCACCCAAGAAATATTTTTTGTGTTTATAGGTGTTACCACTAACACTTAATTTGTATTCTGCAATTCCGTTTCAAAAGTTGAAAACCTCATTTCAATTGTAAGGTACACTGGTGAATATTTGTTGTTTTTCTTGAAGTGTGGCCAATGATACCTGGGATGAATTTAAACCAGTAAACATAGTACCATAAATCGTCCATTCTTCCATGACCATTTGTCACAAACCGCTTGGAAATTGGACATCAGTTAGAAATTCAAAACTTAAATGAAATTCATGGATTTTAAAATATCACTTTGTATATACGTATGTCTGTAAATTTTAATGGTTCATCGTATTCCCTTTTATGGAAAAAATGTCAAAAATTAAAAATTCGGAGATTGTTGACCTATTACATCCTCTTTGAAAAGAATTTATTGTACTATGCTTACATAGATGAGTAATAAAGTAAATCCTCTAATAAAACATTAATGATTGTCTTTCAAAACTTGGCATGGCAACATCAGCAGTCCTCTTTAACTTTTGAACTCTCAGAGAAACTACAATTGACTGTAGTACTTCAGTATATAAGTCTGTAAGTTTACGTGGTCCAGCTTATCCTCTCAATGGGTATAAAATCGTCACAAATATTTGTTGGAAGTATTCCTTGTTGATTGGAAGTTTAAGTTTTGGCAGGAAAAATACATTAGTATGAGGAACGAATTTTGAGTGTTGTGTTTATTGTACATTCAGATATATATTGTGACATGGAATCATATGGATGAATACAGCGTTCCATTGTCTTTTGTTGGACGTTTTACTGAATGTAATAATTGTAGTTTTCGGTCCCCTTGAACTCCACCGTGACATCCCCACTTTTTTCATAAAATTTCTTTTGGCGTGTAAAATAGTTCTAAACTTTCACCTCTTTGTATTCATTACAAAAAAGCCCAAACCCTATGTCTTCTTTGGTCGTATAATTACTGTAACTGTAACTGTGTGAATGAAGCGTTTCAGGAGCAAAAATTATTTTTATATATGTCTAGATCTATAGGAATGATGTACAAGGGAATCTCTTTCAAAACCAGCAGGAAAGGGCAGGATGCACAGTGGCGAAGCATACTATGAGACTCTGAGGCCGGGCCTACCCTGTTTACTGCCGTATAATTTCTTTATCTTTGATTTCTTACAAAATAAAGTCAATACTTCAACATTTCGTTTTTCTTGGTAACAAAATAGTAGGTTGGAAACATTCGGAGTCCCTTCCATCTGAGCCTCGCCAGCTCGCTAGACAGGTTTACGGGCTACGCTGCTCATGGACCAAAGCTAATGTTATGATCGTTGGGGATTGCACGCATTGTTGGGAGGGTGCGAAGGCTCGCCTCTGGGAGTTTAGTTTCAGGGTTGAAGGGATCTTTCAATGCTAATATGTTGTAAAATGATTTCCTTAACACAGAATAAGAAGTTTCTGTGTAGACTTATGTATTTCTATTATTGATACCTTGTTTAATTTAGGTATGTACTCTCATGAGTTATTCAGAGTAGCTGCTTTGTTTTCTACATTCGGCCTGGTCCATAAAACTTATAGAATATAAGTCTGATACATTAAATACATTACCAAACGCTACCGTACAGGATAAAATAATTATATTTGTGCGTAATTTTAGTTGAGTTTTCCATTTCATGGAATCAGTGGCGTGTTTACGATTTTGTTTCGGGATGCTTTGCTTGCTTCTGGAGGGACTTTGCTAACGTTTTTTCCTGGAAATGTGAAAATTCTGTAATATATATAAACCAATAAAATGTTACGATAAAATTTCGATAAGTTCTTAAGCCCTAAAGTCAACACTTTAAATATGCTCTCCATGGAATACAATATTAAATATCTTGCGTTAATTCAAATAAAGTTCCTTCTGAGCATCAACGTTTCCAGTGAAGTCATTATCATGTAGTGGATTAATTAAATGCAGTATTGTACTTACTTTAAAGTAAGAGATGCAAGTAAGACACGCTTATCTAAGAAATTTGAAAGCTAACTGTAAAAATGTACTTTGTTTTTCTTCCCCTCTATTTTCAAATATACAGGAGATGAAAACGGAACTGAGGAAGAATTTCCCCTCATCCCCCTTGCAAGTCCCAGACAGAAGAAAGTATGAACTGCAATTCAAAACATTTGTAGTAGAGCTAAATGGGAATATTCCATTAATATATTGCATGTTTCCTCGTATAAATATTTGTATAATAATAATAATAATAATAATGGATAAACTACTTTCCGTCTACTTTTGCTTACATATTCATTCTTTCTTGTTAAACAACAACAAAAGCTACTATGCACATAAATTCAACTCTAAACAGTGTTAGAAATACAGCTAAGAAAGTTTATTAAAAAAAAAAAAATAGGTTTGGTAGTTTCATTTGTTGAACTCAATAAGAAAAATAGAATTTTGAGTATAATTTTAAACATTTTATGCTAGATTGAATGTTATTTGTGTTATTAGTTCGCCGGGTCGACCCTACTTGTGGGATTACGCTTCGCCACTGGGAATGCAAAAATGGTTTCGGTCAGCGAAGGCAACCGAGTAACACAGAGGATTAGGCGCATGGGTGATCGCCACAGGAGAATGGGTATACGAAGAAGTTGGTGTACCAGAAGTTTCGCGATTTGTAAGTTTTTTTTTGTCGGAATTTAAGAAAAAAGAGAGAGAGAGAGCAAGGAAATAAGATCATTCGGTATTTCTTCAGGACTGAATTTTGCTTCACCAACATTGTTGAGATCCGTGACGTCTCACGTAAACATTCTGTATTTTCAGTTTACATTTGATCCATTATATCTTCTTCAAACTTATGCAAATTGTTCACATTGTGTATTGTGCAATATTGTAATAAATGCCGTACCCAAGAAGGGATTTTGGGGCTTACGCCCCCGTTGAACAAGATAGGCCCATATATATATATATATATATATATATATATATATATATATATATATATATATATATATATATATATATATATATATATATATTAAGTACACTGAGAAAACTCCGTTCTCCGGACAGCGGTATATTGTATAAACATACGGAATCCAGTTGCTTACTTCAGAAATCAGTGTGGAGCATACGTTAACTATATGCTACATACGCACTGCCTTTAGATGTTACATCATGCCATTGCAGGATGTGTGACATCTAATAGTTTTCCGTATATCACATGCATATACTTACGTTACATTCCTCAGCTATATGTTACTTGAGATCCTGACCGCATATATTGTTTCATACGGAAAGTACATATAGATGGAACACTTATACGGAAAGTATTATAAAACATGCGTTTTCAGTTATACGCTTGCTGTACGTTAAGACCAAAAACTACGGGAATTACGTGTGTAACCTACCTTTTTAAGTGCGCCACCTACATTTTTTCTCAGTGTTCATAAATCACGCTTGTTCTGAAAGGATAACAGAATGAGTGACTGTTCCCCGCTGATGAGATTCGGCTTACTCCACTGCTTCTAATGATGAGATTTACTATGGTACTTGAGCGAAATTTGTAGTTTAATATATTATTTTTGCTGTCTTTGAACGTGTATCAAAGATGAAATATTACTTTCCTGAAGAAAGGAAAAAACTGCAGGAAATATTACGGTACATATTCAAAAGTTTTTCTATGGCACACAAACGAACACATACTAGCAGCCTTCATTTTGGAAGTATAAAGGAGAACTCTTCTGCACGTGGAGGTTAGAGCTCGGTGCAAATCATTATCTTACATCTTTCATGTGCAATCGTCCATTTTAACCTTAAGATTACCATTTCTATGAGCTCAGTTTGTCAGTCTCCTGAAATTAAATTATTTTAGTAATCTTCTCTTAATGGATTATATAAAAACAGAAAGATCATACGTGAAGACGAAGAGGTTAGCGAAGGACCGTGGAGCATGGAAGCTTCCCAGCTGCTGCAAGTGACCTGCCAGTAAGGGCAGAATATCTATGATAATGATGAATATCCTCTTTATGCTTTGCGAAAGATTTGCACAGAGTGATTTGATATTCTATCTATTTGATACCTGTGTACTTAAGGATACTACCAAGACTGTGAAAACAGTGTGTTTGCAAATATTGTTACCTAATGCCTTAGAAATTCGTCTCTTATTCACCTGTTTGCATATGTACCTACAGTAGATGAAACTAAGCGGAACATCGCGAACATGGTAGAAGCAAGGTGGCTCAGTGGTAGTGCGGTCAATTTTGATGCGAGATGTAAATCATGCTTTTGAGCAACAACTCGTGTTTTAGGGTTATCTCACGGTCATACCGTACCGTATCCTGCAGATTCACATTCCATCAAATCTTCCATAATTATTTAATACAATGGAATTATTCGGTTTTATCTCTCAGGTTATGCCGGGTAGGCTATGAAATACCGAAATGAATAAAATGAAAGGAAACGGAGGAACCTCGAGAAATGCCACGCACACGGTGTTTGACATCACTGAAAGCTCACTTGGTGCGAGTTGGGATCGAATTAGGAGCTTCATGTACACTCATGTTCAAAATTATTCTCGTATGTCTATAAATATGTTGTTGTAGGAACATAGTTTGATAACAAATTCGCCCGGTATTTCTTGCAATGTTAGTATGTGTATAAACGGCAAAGACATGTATGTGGCAAATTTCATGTCAAAAGAGCAGTAAAAAAGAACAATAAAACGAAAATAAAACTTTCTTGTTCATTTAGCAACATTTTGTTTTACTCATTCTAATTTTTGCATTTAAAATTATTTTCCTATGAAATTTATCACAAATATACATTTCCCGATTATACACACAGAATCAGTATTAAAAGTACCCTGCAAAATCATTATCAAATTATATTCTTACCAGAAGACAGTTATAGATATGCGACAATCATTTTGGACATGAGTGTACCTTAGATTAGCATTCTATCATTAAGACATGGTTTTTCTCACAATTAATCACCTTGTTAATTATCCGTCTCTTTTATCCTAAAGGACATACATAAACGTTTAACGCTAATTATGAATTTTATTTAATTTCACGAGCATGGCTCTGCAAAATTCGTTACTTAATACTTTAAGTTTTTTCTATTCTATATGACTTCACATTTTACTACGCATGTTTTGACGAAGGGATATTTGTTTCGCGACCTACATTCAAGTGGAGGTACCACAGATTGTTAGGGTCATATGGGAGACCTATCGTAAAAAAAGGACCTAAATGATTTAATCTAAAGGAAACATGCATATTTTTTAATCCTGCAGAAATTAATTTATATTTCTGTCGAATTTAGATATTTTTTTATTGTATTTAATTTTGCCTCGGTCACATGGACTCTATCAACTTGACTTTTTCCTTCTAAGACGAAACTTTCTAATGGAACACGAGTTGGTAAGGCGTGCGAATACGCGACAAAACGTACTAGCGACCAAACGTACCACCGACAAAACGTACCACTTACCCTGAGGGATGCT
The DNA here is from genome assembly GCF_964235325.1 of Thermobia domestica. Taxonomy (NCBI): domain Eukaryota; kingdom Metazoa; phylum Arthropoda; class Insecta; order Zygentoma; family Lepismatidae; genus Thermobia; species Thermobia domestica. The sequence continues at coordinate 115,466,932 of NC_137467.1, forward strand.
TGTGAAGGGTTTTCTAAAAACACTTTAAATAATGACAAGCGACAAAACGTACCACTTGCCTGGAGGGCTACTTGCGAAGAGTCTTCCAATCAGCCATCAAATAATGACAGGCGACAAACGTACCACTTGATAGGACAGCATATAAGTATATATATCTATCGGCCAAAATAAGGTTAAAAGTCGAACAGGTTGGTGGTGAGAAAAGTACCGATGCAAGACCAAGACTACGACTAAGGCTAAGACTAAGACCATGCCTGCAAGATTCTCGCAACACCAAGACCATATCTGCAAGATTCTCACCAGAGCAAGACCAGCAAGAATCTTGCATATGCAATTTTGAATATTTGCTGATTGCCATCACACTTTATCCAGGCTTTGGACCAGGAACGGATAGGTATTATTAGAGGGGCGCGGGCGCTTTCTCCCACAAGGGCCACCAGCATCTCAATGTCACAAATCAAGTTGCACAGTTTTCTTTCTACAGTAAGTCAATAGTATTAACAATTGACAATTAAAACCTGATATTCTTTCATCAGTATATTATTCTGAATTGTTCAAAATATTATATGAAGTTCAAGGGGAACGTATAGTATATTAAAAAATTAGCAGATGTTTTAGTGTACTAGTTTTTGATGCTACTGTTATCTATCACTTTTGCATTCGAAATACTTTTTAATAAATCTTTTTCAATAGACATCAACATAAATGTTTTCAAATGTTCTTGAGACATGGTACTCGTTAGCCTATTTTTAATGTATTTCAGTTTATTTCAGTTTTGAAAAAAATCTTTTACATGTTACCTGAGATACGGGCAAAGTTAATAAAAATTTGTACGCTGGAAACCTGGATAAGTATCACTGCAAAATTTACAATTCTGCAAAATTAAAAAGCAGCACATTGGACAATTTTGCAACACGTTTTGCATTCGCTTTCCTTGTAAACAAATGTATTTTCTCCTAATTCTGAATCACTTGCACCATCAGGACAGTCATTTTTTCTCGGTTGTGCTCGTCATCAAGACTGACTTTCAAGGATTTCCACGTCCTTCAAAAGTCCAAAAGAGTACATTTATGGTATCCTTGGAAACTTCTTTACTGAAGTTTTTCAGAAAATTTGTAAGTTTATCGAAAGGCACGTCTGGAAGTTCTGTTGCTTGATTGAAGTGCCTAGGGTCCAAATAATCCATAAAGTACATTGCTTCTTGAATCTTGAAGAAATACTCGAAACTACCATGTCCAATATTGTGTTGAATGCTTCGATGCAGTACCTGGTCATTGAACAGAAGCAGCTTCATCTTCATATTCACAGGAAAATCTTCATCCATCTCTGAAGGCGAATTGTCGACAGGTCAATAGAAAAAAAAATCACGTTCTAAGTCTTCAAATTTGTTATTGGCCCATTCTGCAAAGCTTAATGCTGCATTCTTAACGGATTCAAAATCATCTCTCAACTGTTTCACTTGGAACAGAGTAGTCTGCACCATCCGATAGGACTACACTAGCAGCACCCTCTATTTGGAGATAGTTTGACAGAGAGGTCGTCACTTGAAATATCTTAAGGAACATTTGTGCTGTCCGAGTTGTTTTGAACTTGAAAAGATCTTTTATATATCCTTTCGCTTTACACCTAGCTTTCGGTTTGATATTTTCTGCAGAAGCAATTTTCTTAATTATTATGGTCCACTCTATATATACAAAGCACTTTCTGCGTTCGAAAAATGACCATACTTTTTCTGAAAAACAATGTGTTTTCTACCATCTTGTTTCCGCAATAACTGTAAGACGCCTTTGTTAACATTTGATCTTCCAAATGTCCATTCGCTGATAAGACTCACGCATAAATATCGCACAGTCATTCAGCAGAACAATGACACAGAATCAATGCAATTTTTTGTCAGATCACATATGACATGATTGAGTATGTGAGCGTAACACCATACGTGTAACTGAGCTTCTTAGTGGTTAAGCGGTTAGCCTATGCGCCTTTGTCGTGAGAGACCTGGGTTCAATTCCTGGCGGGAGCTCATGTGCTTCGGATTTCCCGTAAATCAGTATGTCCCGTCTCATATAGCCTCGCTGCTAAAAGGGGCGTTAAACTCAAAATCAACTGAATCACAGTGTAACTGATCATAGGTGAATTGAAAAAATCCGAGTATAGTCCTTGCATGTTACTTGAGCCATCGGTTGAATTTCCAATACACTTCTTAATATCAAGGTTCAACTTCTGCAGAATTTCCAGCAGTAGACCGCAAGGACACTGGCCTGTAGTAGATATGCATTTTACAATGACAACAATACTTTGTTTGACAACCATTTTAACAACATATCGTAAAACAACACAGCATTGGCCTGAAACTACTATATCTTGAGTACTGTCTAATAGAATAGAAAATATTGAAACTTGAGAGACTTCTTTCGAAATATCCTCTCTGATAAGTGTTCTGAGAGCATTCAAAACATAATTCACCGTGTTTAATCAAAGTTATGCGACCACTGTCCTGCTTACTTCCTCGTATATGACTCTTCTCGGTGACTTTATCTAAATTACTTTTAAGCGGAAGATCAAATTTGCTTAAGAAAGGAATAATACCCAAAAAGTTTCCATGATCTATAGCTGTGTCTTTCAGTTTATAGGCTGCTACAGATGGTGATCAGAAAAATGGAAACACCTGAACGAAATTACAACTTACCAGATTAATATGGTTTCGAGCCAGCTTTCGCCTTCAGAACAGCCTTGATGCGACGTGGGATGGAGGCATAGAGATCGTGAATGGTAGCAAGTGGAATTTTATGCCATTCCTCGTGCAGGGCATAGGCCAGTTCTGTGAGAGAGGATGGAGGTGGAAATCGTCGCCGGAGTCGTGTTTCCAAGACGGACCACAGATGTTCAATTATGTTGAGATCTGGGGATTGGGCGGGCCAGGGGAGGTGTTGAACTTCATACCGATGTTCCTCAAACCACGCTGCAACAACGCCAGCTGTGTGAATTGGTGCATTATCATCTTGGAAGATGGCGTCATTGTCCGGGAACAACATCCGGACCATAGGATGCAAGTGGTCTCCTAAAATTGCGACATAATACTTGGCAGTGATTCGTCCGCTACGTGTGACCACAGAACCCAATGACTACCATGATATGGCGGCCCACAGCATCACCGAGCCGTCCCCATGTTTCACAGTTGGGCGGAGACACTGCAGATCATAAGCTTCTTTGGGCGTTCTCCACACATAAACACGGCCCGTGGTTGGAAATAGGGTGAAGAATAACTCATCCGACCATATCACATGGAGTCCTCAACGGTCCAAGTTGGATGGTCGCATCACCATTTGCGGCGTGCGAAAGCATTATGGTCCCTGATGAGCGGTTAGGCCCGTGCAACACGACCCCGTAAGTTCATGTCATGTAATTCGCGGCGGACTGTGATTGTCGAAACAGGGTGGGGGAGGTGCTGATTGAGTTCCTCCGTCACTTGCTCCGCAGTGGCACGACGGTTCTGCGTGACAATGCGTTTTAATACCCGGCGTGACCTCTCACTCATGATTTTCTTCCGCCCACTATTCTGCTTCCCCGATGCGGTTTTCCCGATTGTTGTGTAGGCCGTCATCACCTTCGACACTGTGCCACTGCCACACACTGCGTCACACTCACTCCACATAACCGCGCACAAACAATTTGCCCTCTTTGAAAATCTGAGAGGTCTCCCAATTTTACACTACCTCCGTCTGCTGCAGCCACTGGACACTGCTTTTCCACTGCGCCTGACGTAATATGGAGACCGACCTAACACACCACTACCAGCGGTCCGGCGCTGCGGGAGCCACGACACCACTGCCAACCCATACATCTGACGTGTTGCCAACTACAGGTGTTTCCATTTTTCTGATCACCATCTGTACATTTCCTCTGTAAATGAGCCCTTTTTTACCAATGAGTTTCTGCACTTTGACAACTCGATACATTACCTGTCTGTTCTTTTCAATCTCATACTGCCGTTGTTTTACCTGTTCATGAGGAAGTAGTTTCTTAACATTATGTTCTCTTTTGTTAGATATGTAAGCACCCACATTGGTCTAATGTATTTTGGAATACTCGAGTTCTCTTACTTGCCGATAAACGTGTTTAATGTTGCGTTTGTCACGTACAGAACCTTTAAGAGAAGTTTGTACGATCTGGAGAATAATCTGTGAACACGCTAAAAAAAAAAAAAAAAAAAAAATGCTTGAAATGGTACGTTTTGTCGCGGATTAAATATCCGAAATGTTTTAATTAGTCTAAGACAGGTTGTAATTCTTATAAGTGGTACGTTTTGTCGTGGAATAAAAATCAGAAATGAATCGATGACAGGTTGTCATTTATGACAGGTCGTCAAAAGTGGTACGTTTTGTCGCGAAAATTCAAGTGGCACGTTTTGTCGCTGGTACGTTTTGTCGGGACACCAGGGCGTGCGGGAGGAGTTTAGTAAATAAGCACACACACACACACACACACACACACACACAAATTGTGGATATTGAATTATATACATATGGCGTTGTACATAGCTGACTTTTGGTTCACGAATGCATCAATTGACGAACAAATATGTTTACGAACTACTTTCAGGGACAATTTTCCCTCGGCTTATGAACATATTTTGGAGTACAAACACACACATACACACATGTATGTATATACCATAATTTAATGTGCTCAGTAGGGATGGTCAAACTCCCGGGAAAATATTTTTCGGGAATATTCCCTGAGAATTTCCCGGGAAGATTTCCAAAAATGGGAATATTCCAGGAATTTATGTACAAATACAAAGAAAATTGCATTCTATTACTGTATTATAATTTTAAAATTAAATTCGTTTTTCTTATCACAGTATATTTATTACTGATGTCTCCATGGGCTTCTCTAAAATCTATATTCTGAACGGTATTTTATCAATATTTTATTATATTTAGAGAGTACGCATAAATGTATATTTACTTACAATATGTTATATGCGAGTAAATATGTTGCAAAAACATTTGGGATAGGAAGTTCACATACTTTTACACCGCTAAACAGTTTAAATTTGTATGTAATTGGATTTTCTACGTAAACCTGATTCTACTACTAATGAAATTAGGTTGGGTAACTACCAGAAAACACATGTCTGTCCATTTTGTCAACATTTGCGCATATATATGCATGTCCATAATATTTGTAAGATACTGACTTATCTTTAGAATTTTTCACTTAACATTGTCACACACGACTTTTCTTCTTACCTATCCCTCTAAATTCCATGCCTTAATTCGCATCTAAGAGAAGTCTGAGTACCTATTCAGAAATTCAAGTCAGAGACAGCAGACAGACCAAAGTCTATTACTAACGATGGTTCGGGGTGTATTGATGATACATCATCGTTCTTTCTACAGAATTTCTATATTACTTTACAAAGTAGTTCTTTTTCACCATTTGTAAATTAGTGATTCGCTACTTTCTAGCGCAAATGGAAACGGAACTTAAAAAATCATATTATTAATTAGTTATATATATAAAGTACAGTCAATGAATTTTATTTTTTTAACTTTCGAATTATTTAAAACCTAGAAGTAAATGATAATAAATTAAAATAAAGTAGTAAGTTATGTTGGTTTTAAAATTTGGAAAACAAAATAAAGAAATGGGAATAAATTCCCTCCCGGAAATTTATATACCAGCGGAAATATCCCCAAATATTCCTTTTTTTAAAAAAAATTTCCTTCTCACTGGAAACATTCCCACTGGGAACAGTCACTATTGCTCAGTAGTGCTTTTGCGCTCTGGCCGTAAACATTATTTGTTTGTAGGGTTACCACCCATCCCGATTTCGGACAAAATGACCCACATCTAGACGTAGCCCTTTCGAGACTTTCATGTCCCAACTTTCATGCTTATTGATGAAGATGGTTACTATTACTGTTATTATTAGGATCACGCAAGTAAGACCTTGAAGATTGTACTGTGAGTGAGTGAGTTTATACTTACGTTCATTACTCCATTCAACAACTCCTAAACGAAATCAGATTTTTTAAATTACGCTCTTTTTTTACAATAGATAACTAGAGTGATTATCTCATTTGATTTCGTTACTGGAGTTATCAGTTAATAGATTCGTTTTTCTTATCACAGTATATTTATTACTGATGTCTCCATGGGCTTCTCTAAAATCTATATTCTGAACGGTATTTTATCATCAGTTATCTGATGATATAGTCATCAGTCATCAGTTAATAGCAATTCATAGTCATCTTAATGACTAACAGTAGCTATCTTTATCCCATACACAATGCATGTAGGTTTCACTCGATACCTCCTGAGCAAGGTTTATATCCATTATATGGTATAGATTCTGTATTGGTTAAATTATCTTACTTTCCTTTCTTCAATTGGGTAAAATGATTTTCTTTTCACTAGAAAGGTTTATGTTATATCATTACGGAAAAAAGAACCGCTGGTACTTCTCCCTTCTTATTGGATGTATGAAGTGCTTCGACATTTTGCTTTGGGAAGATGGCAACCATTTTTGTCAGATGTACAAAAGCAGTAGCGCCAATGTATGAATTAGTTTGGGAGGAAATGATTCAGGTTTGTCAGATATCGTCTAACAAGACATCAATGAGGTTTTGCTGTACAAAGATGAGGCCCGACCAAGGGAACCCACGCTCTCTAGGTTCCCCCAGAATCAGGTGTGTCATCTAGGGGGTCACGCGGGCAATTTCCCCTTTGAGTTTGAGCCATATATTCATTTCACCAATAGTATGATATATACCAGTGATCGCCAAACCGACGATCGCAAGCGAGTCGACATTTTCGGTCCCCGCGTAAGTTGGGTCATTTTCGGTCCTTTTGTAATGTAAGTTTATAGGAAACAAACAAAAGTAATACTTTAAAAAAAAACGTTGGTAGTTCTTTTGGTTGGTAGTTCACAGTAAGATTTAAAAACGGCACGGTAGCTGAGAAGCTTCATATGATTGGTGACCACTGGTATATACTAATAAAAGAATGTGAAACTACTTATGTTGTTGGAGAGTGTTACCCCTCCCTCCTCTGGAAATCAACATCTAAAAGAAGGAAGGAAATATTTCTGAGCTTTCGGTATCTATGGGTGTTTTAACCCTCGGCAATCACACTAGCCAGGAGGAAATGGTGCTTGCCTGTTGTGAACGAAGGAAACGAAAGAAAAAAAATCACAATCAGGATGACTGGCCTAAAATGATTTCCACATTTTTTGGAGCGGGCGTCCCCATCAGTTCCGCTGGCACCAAAGGTGAGAGAGTTAGCAAATACACCATGCGGACCCACAAACAAAACTTAAAATTATGCTATTGTTCAGGATCGGCTCCCATGCTGATAGCTATCATAATTGTTATTATTTCATATACCTAGTTAACTGTTAAGAAATAATGAATCTTTTCTAGTCAACCTTTTAATTTTTGTCACACATCCTATAATTAACAATGCATATATCTTTCAAAGATGTTCATTTACACGTTCAAGAAGCCGCGGACGCTAAACCCGACTTACTTATTAACTTGTGAAGTCCAAGAACACAGCAATCAAAGGAAACAGGTACGTATAAAGTGCGAGTTTTATATATATAGGATTTTCTTTCAGCGTATTAGTTATGCTGTCCATAACACTCTTTTTGAGGAAACTTTATCCCATATAAACTAAACTGAGTGCCCGTTCCTGTTGGTTGTACCTTCTAACTTAAGATACTGTCTCAGCTTTTGCTCCATGGATACTATACTTAAAGATTTTATATAAGGTGATCTACATAAAAACAGCCTAGCTGGGTACGAGCAAATAGTGGTATGCATTTCTCTGAGTAATCCTGGTTGACGCCATTGTGTCACTCCATCTGCAGTTGTTTCTAATATGTGGGTAAGTCTGTGTTTACATTTTCTTCTGTTTTCAGCCAGTATCTGGTACTACCAAGTGGATTACCTTTTATGTGAATCACCTTTTAGTTCCGCAGAGTTTGTTTGTTGAAATTTAGTTCCGCATGTTAGCACTGAGGTTATATGAGACGTAGACCTATAATTTAGGACAGAATCTGAACTATAGTAACTTCTTGACCGGAAATCGGATCCTAGGCCCGAGCGTTAGCCACAATAATTAGCAGAGAGAAGCGATTTAGAAACGTGAAAAATACTCAGCAGATGGAATTTCAGTTGCTAAAAGAATTGCCCACTTCACAAAACAGAGACAAAAGACAGTAGGCGGAATTCACATCTTTCCTCATGCCTTTGAATTACGCAGGAGCACAAGATAGTTTTTGATTGATTAGCTCTAGTTAGCGTCCGTTTTCGGCACCAAGCCTATGTGAAGCGCGGACTTACAGTTTCATATTTATTTTCTTAATATTGTTAGGTAGCGCAATTGGTAAATGAGATCTACTGTCGATAATATATAAATGCTACTGAAGACAATGCGAATCGACACTTCCCATCGTTATTTCTCTATCTTAATATTTTAAACTATCAAGTTAAATTCTGTTGCATCCACGTACACAATTTGTACGAATATGTCAAACATCTTATTACTTGGATAACCCCCAGCTTTTGTTGTATTAGCAATTTTATGTCCATAATTTTATCCCTAACGAACATAAATAATTAACTCATCTCACATGTGCGAAAGATTAAAGTTATCTTTCATAACAAATCATGTATCTTTCTTTCTAAATTCATTTTCCGAACTTAACAATGTTCTTTTGTTTTCTTTTTTCCCATATCATTGTATACTAGAAGAAAGAACTGTATCAAATTTGGAAGACGATTTTTTTTTAAAAAATAACAATTTATTAATAGAAATTAAGCTCAATCTTTCAAACGTGTGCGATCAGTTAGTTATTTATACAGGATGTATCTTTAATGATGGGTCAAACTTCAATTATATGGGAAAATTAGACCCAAATTGGGCAAAGTGCGGAAAAATAGTATAACAAGCTGAAAATTGGTGGATGTATTCCTTGGATACCCCTGATTAACATACTCAATATCCCAAAAAATCCCACCTGGGCAACATGCCGCCATCTTGGAAAATAGCCGCCATTGACATTTTTTTTACTTAGGTTCTTTTGAAGGCCATAACATCGGACACAAGAGAGATATCGATGTGCGGTTTGCGCGAGGTTATCGCAGACACTCCAGACTATTCACTGAAAACCACATTTAAACCTTTAATTAGAAATCTATGTAAACAAAGTATATAAAAATTACAACTGCGAAAACTTTTCGATACATATTTTCAATACAACTCGATTTTCGCTCTTTTCCGTCCGTGTTATCAAAAAAAAAAAAAAAAAAAAAAGTAATGAAGCAAATGTTGTAGAGCACACAAAAATACACAAGAATATATCCCAGTTTTGTCCAAAAACTCAAGTCTGAATGGTTTAATAGAGCGCGCAGTAAACGCATTGTCAGTTGCTAGCCTTAGTTAGTTGCTGCACAAGAATGTAACAAAACGACTTCCAGATGGGCAATACTTCCAAATATTTTACTTCGAGCATTTTCTTTTGAAGGAACCTACGGATTTAGAGCATCCACGTCGCTTGCTTGCGGTTGATATCAGGTTCGGCATTTCGTTATCGGTCAAGTCTTTATGTTCTTCTTCATAGATCATTGAATCTGCAGTATCCTCTTGATTTGTACATCCCTCAATTGCACAGTTGCTGCAAAATGGTGAGCATCGAAGTCAATCTTTCCGACAACCACAATATTTTTCACACCCTACGTGGCAATTGCAGCTTACAAGGTTCATCAGCATATCTGGAGCTGGAGGTTGAATGCTAGGGACAGGTATTAACTCACCATTACTGTTTTTCTTCCAGCCCCATTCGACTGGAGGAAGGGACACATCACGCCATTCCTGAACCTGATGATACACTCTTAAGCAATGTTGCTTCGCTGCTGCTGATGTAGGAGGAAGGGTTGCTAAATCGAATGTTGCACCTATTTTCTGTTTAGCAACAGTCCTGACGTAGCACTTATATCGAGTTTTGTTAAGCCCATCGGAAATTTTTCCACCGTACATAGCGACAAGAAATTCTTCACCAGCCGTCACGATCTCATCAACTGCTGCATTCTCCTTATTAAAAATGTCCACTTTCTTGCGAAGGTTTGGAGATGCTTCCAGTGTCTTAAAGGCGAGTATTTGTCTTCTTTTGAAAGGTGCCGATGTGGTGTCACAGCCAGATATTGCGTGAAGGAAAAGCATATGATTATACATGTCACCCAGGGCCAGCTGCAATTTCGTAGATTCGAACAATTTTGGGGGGTGCGACTTCCAGCCCGGTATAAGCAACCGAATGTTATTATTTGTTGGTGCAAGTGCCGTAACAAGTACTAGCAAGTCGGTGTCTGTGCCCACAATGACAGGGTTTTCCTCACTTTTTCCCAGTTCGATAGCAGTAACTACTATGAGACGGTCAGCATCACCCGAAGCGTTGATCACAGTAATTCCATGTTCTTTTAATTGTGATTCTAGAAGCGCTATGAAGCTTGCCTTGTTCGCCTCATTTCCTAAAAATTGATGCTGTGAAGTACTTGCTTCAGTTTGCAGCTCTACCAGCACTTCTGAAGACGAAAGTTGTGATCTTCGTCGCATGTGCTCTGTGGCTTTTGTTGTACATTCCGTATAACCATCAAAAACTATCGTAACCTGTCCTTTATAATTTGCTTTGATGAATGAAACATAGCTCTGACATACATCACTGAAAGTCCCTGGTCTTGGCCAGTGAACTCGATGCAGTAAATCTCCTCCGTCTAGAACAAAGCTTGAAGTTTCAGGAAAGGTTTCAGATGGGGGGCATATTTTCTCCATAACACCTCTTAAAGTTGACTTTGTGCCTTTCCTAAGCATAGTTGCGTCGAAGAGTGCTGGTGGCATCGATGCCAGTTCGTAGTTCATACAACCTTGCAGTTCCTCTTCACTTCGAACAACGCATGCCATTCGATGGAACAGTTGGTTAGGATTCACAGGAATCAATTCACCCCGAACAACCATGGCATTCGTCATTGCTGCAAGAGTGACTACCTTGTCCTTCCGTTGAAGCTTGATGTCCGCAAAAGATTTCCCATGAAGCTTCTTTAAGGTCTTAATTCCCTGCTCGTAAGCTGAATCACTGTTGACTGTTTCGTCTGCTATAACACCACTGTGCAAAGAAACTAGAAGATCGAGAGGTTTCTCAAAAGGAGAATGCGTTCGTAACCACATTGCGGATATTTCTATGTGCCTTAAGTCCTTTTTTTTTGGCAGGCTTGTCCAAGTTTTACATGCTGTTGTGATATTGCGATAGCTACACCTGCGAAATCTTCCAAAGCATCCAGTACCTTCACTGATGCCGGCATAGAATGTATCCAGCGTGCGAGAACAGAGTCGGATATATCAAGACCACGAGTTAAACCTCCGGTCGTCTTTATATTCTTCATCAAAACCTGCTCAATGGTCAATTCTGACCAAACTCCGCTCCAGAATTTCGATTTCCGTCGTACAGTGAAAAATCCCTTCTTCACAAATTCTTCATAGTCGGAAGATGACAAATCTGCTGCAAATACATGTGAGCAGATTTCGCATAATTAATATGGCCACCGGCATGCAAATAGGGAAGCATTTTTTGTACGCTGAATAAGTGCAGTGCCCAATCCTCTGTGCGTTCTGCTCTAACAAAATTACGCATGATTTCTACCTGCTCAAAGTACTGGACCCATAGTTTGCCTGTCCTGCTTTTCAGAGCTTCTACTTCTAAAGCTGTTTTAATCGATGAAATAATCTTTCTCATTGCGTCGGTGCGTAGAACATCATCTACTTTCTTCTTCCCCTGGAATAAAAGTTCATAATCTTCTTTAACTTCTTTCAGTCTTTCTTCACACAGCACTTCGTCGTTAATGATTTTGGTCACAAGCAATAAGCAGAGAGCATTTTGAGTTAAGAAGTGAGTTCGTAGTCTCTAGCGTAAAAATGTCCTGTCAACCTATGTACTACAGAGTTTTTCGCAAATAGTTCCTGCCAAAGCTCTTGTAAGCCACTGCCTTCCATAATTTTTCCAACGGCACCCATGAACGACATTAACAAATGGAATCCTCCAAGACGTACAATCACTTTTGAGAGCGGGCTGTCAACATTTGCTGCTAAAACGATGTCCATAGCTTTAACGTAAAGTGGCTGGTCAAATGTTACGATACATGATGACTGATTTTGTTTCTTGCACTGCTCCGATGCAAACTCAAAACAGGAGTATATAGTCGACATGTTACTGGGTTCGAGGTTCACTATTGGAAGTGGTAGTACATCAGATATTTCCACACACTCCTCGGATTGCATTATTGTTTCCATGAATCCGCTCCATCCTACAAAATTTGACACTTTACAACTTGGTCCAGAAATCTATAACAAGTCGATATTTCTAGCGAATTCAGCATTCTGTGGCTTAATGTTAAGTATGCTAACATCCTCCATAGAAAAATGCTTGAGTCCACTTTTGTAGTGCTTGTTATACGTCCTGATCTTTGTGAAACCAAACCTCCCGATATTGTTGGAAAAAGGCACTGACGCTGGACGAAGAACCTCATTTTCAACTTTCACGAAAGAAGCTGGCGTTGCACAGACGATTCCACCCATTACATGAAAATTACCATATCCGTCAACACTGCTAACGTTGTGATCTATGTTATCGAACACATACTGAACGAAAGCTCTGTCGTCTATTAATGTCGAGGCATGTTCCATTACTGAAGATTCATACTTCACTGTAAGATGAACACAATCCCATGGCATGGAAAAGGTCGATAATTGAGCGGCACCGAAACGTTCTATGCAAATGAACTGATACACCCAATTGAATTGGTGACACGAATGATCTTGGCCGTACTGCTGATATAATTGCATGGGCTATGGTCAGTGTTGTTTGTGATTTGCAGTAATGTTTCTTCTTTGTTACTGTTTCCAAAAACAGGTTTAAATTTTCTGGAACCATGTCAGCACCCCCTTTTCGAATGTCTTCAGCTGATGGATATGTATGAGTCGTGTATACAGCAGAACAAATATCTTCTTTGATAATCTCTGCTGCCATTTGCACTATTCTCTTCTTTTCATTCGAAAGGTTGATTTCCACTCTTTTAAACCATTCGTCCGTTAGTACACGGCTCACTACACTTCTAAATGACACTACAATACCCGATTTGCCTTTGATGTGTGTGAAAATTACTCTTGGGCCAAAATGTTGCTGCAGTCTTTCTTTAAGGCGCCTTTCACTGTACAGTTCTACACCAGGAGACAACTCACTCATTACCCGATGAAGATCGGCCAAGCGATATTGGCACTCATCATCATTTTCCATGAATTCACACAGTTTTGCAAACGCTGTATCCTTTTCCAACTCAGGCCCCATGCTGTGATAACCCACAGATGGACGATTTTGATTTTTCGCTGCAAACGTAGAAAAACATTTTCGGTGATACTTAGCTTCAACTGCAGCAAGGTCAATCACAGAGCAGACCCGTAGAAGAACTTCGCTTCCCCATTCGTCATTTCTTCTTTTTGCCTGTGCAATGATAGTTTCTTTAAATGGCAATGTGGTAACACAACTAACTGCTGGAAATCGTTCGGGATGTTTTCTCGATTCGGCAAACTGGGTTGGTTTTCCACACAGCAAGCAGTGTGCCTTGAAATCAAACGCATTGACACTTTTACGTAGGTTTATGCTAAAATCTTGTCCCTTATCTGTAACTTTCTTAATTCGACGTGTGTAGTCTTTCCTACATTTATTATGCACTGTCACTTTTTCTTTATCCACTAAACTCTTATGCAAGTCGTCTCCTCGAATTAAGCTTATGGAGCGAATAGTTTCTAACCCTCTAGTCACGATCACAGCCTCATTTTCGGATATCGGGTTTTTGCATATCACACATACAACACTCTCCATCATATCCATTGTAAACCCTATTCAACACGAAAATTAGCAAAGTTTGGTACTCATTTTCAAGCCAAAACCACTGATCCCACCAAACACTGTTCACTAGTCAATTTTTTTTTCAACGCTGTCGAAACTGCATATAAAGACAGAGTTACAAACAAAAACTTCGAACCGTTGTAGATACAACAACGCTAACATGTGTTAACGCTGTTGCCAAATTTACGCGTTGCCAGGTATGCACTATTAAAGAACCTAGCTTATCAAATTTTCTTTTCCATATTTGGGAAAATAAATATACTCACATACTTGGTTTTCTCGTACGTAAGAAACTAACGAACTTATAATTTGTGAAGATATAATTTTGTACTTTCAAGTGCAAATATTTTGATTGCTTTTCATATAAATGAAAAAGGCACATAACAACCGGAGAAAAAAATACTGCACTACACATGGTGCCGCGTTTACTGCGCGCTCTATTAAACCATTCAGACTTGAGTTTTTGGACAAAACTAGGATATATTCTTGTGTATTTTTGTGTGCTCTACAACATTTGCTTCATTACTTTTTTGATAACACGGACGGAAAAGAGCGAAAATCGAGTTGTATTGAAAATATGTATCGAAAAATTTTCGCAGTTGTAATTTTTATATACTTTGTTTACATAGATTTCCAATTAAAGGTTTAAATGTGGTTTTCAGTGAATAGTCTGGAGTGTCTGCGACAACCTCGCACAAACCGCACATCAATATCTCTCTTGTCTCCGATGTTATGGCCTTCAAAAGGAACCTAAGTAAAAAAAAATTCAATGGCGGCCATTTTCCAAGATGGCGGCATGTTGCCCAGGTGGGATTTTTTGGGATATTGAGTATGTTAATCAGGGGTATCCAAGGAACACATCCACCAATTTTCAGCTTGTTATACTATTTTTCCGCACTTCGAACTAATTTTCCTATACTACAAGGGATGACAGACAATGACAAAAGAAGTGATTTAAGGTAAGTTGTTGTCCGAAAATGCGTCATTACTGAGCTATAGCCCGCCGAAAATGTACCAAAATAGAACAAAAATGATGAATAAAACTGAAGAACAAATTGTCAGAGAAAGGTCGCATCAAAGGAAATAGTGCGTTATTTGACCTGGAGATTCGATTCTTGTACAAACCAATGAGGAACAGTGGCGGCGCAAGACAGCGCCCATATGGCAACACTGATTGTGAACGGAAACATTGAGCAAAACGTACCGGGATGATGAAAAAGGATCGCCACTGCTTCTCATTGATTTATACATGAATCAAATCTCCAGGTTAAATAATGCAATATTTTCTTTGACCCGACCTTTCTCCGACAATTGGTTCTCTAGTTCTATTCATTTTTATTCTTTCTTGGTACATTTTGGCGGGCTATAGCTCAGTACTCACGCATTTTCGGATAAGAACTTCTTATTTTAAATCACTTCTTTTGTCATTCTCCATCATCCCTTGAAGTTTGACACATCATTAAAGATAAACCCAGTATATGTCAACCATAAAGAAAAAAAAGTATATTCGAAGCTCCCAATGTAACCAAATGAGGTGAAGTGAAGTGAATAGAGTTAAGATTAATTATATGTGGCAACAACTGTGTGTGCAGTATTGAGTCTGGGGCCGACGAAGAATGTAGTGTACAGACGAAAGAAGCAAAATATTGAATGCACCGAGCACGGCCAGCAAGGAAAGTGAGTAGATTTGTAGCCTTTTTTGTTGCTATTGTAAAATGCAACAGCAAGAAACTATTACAATAATTTCCTGAAGTTATCGTGATGTAGCCAATACTTCCACAGCAGCATGAGGCGACTGTTAGGTACTAATGTATATAGATGTGAGTAGTAGGGGTCCCCGTATATCTAGTCGAATCAGCAAAAATTCTGTGACGTCATAGGTCAAAGGTCAATGACCTGGCCCGGGGTCAATGACCTAGGGGTACATAGGACCATTCCCTCTAAATTTTGGCAGGGGTACCTTGGCCCATCTCCTAAATTTTGGCAGGGGTACATAGGACCACCCCCCTTAAATTTTTGAAATTGCCAAATCTAAAAATTTGGTATGGTAGCCTAGGACCATAGTATGTACCTCGGTCAGTATTGGGGGTCTATATCGTTCCCTTTTATGGGTAAAAAATTGCCAAAAATTCAAATTTCGGAGATTTTGACCTAATTTATCGCCTTTGTTGAGGTGTTATTACCCTATATAGTTATATGGGCGTATACAGGGGTCCATTCTCTTTCATGAGACATAGGTATGTTGGTGCACCCGTTGATTAATTTGCGAGGGGTAACTTGGCCCACCCCTTCAATTTTGGAAATTGCCCAATTTCAATATTTGGTACTATAGTACAGAACCCTAATATGTATTATGATAAATTTGACTGGTCCACCTCGTTCCCTTCTAGGGGTACACAATTGCAAAAAAAAAAAAACGTAAGCAATACGTTGTACCACGTGTTTGGTCTTTTGGCCCAATTTATCCCTTTTGATGAGGTCCTATTACCCTATATGGTTATGTATAGGGGTTTATTTCCTTTCATAAGACATAGGTACATTTGTGCACCCCTTTAAAAATTTGGGAGGGGTACCTTGGCCCACCCCTTAAATTTTGGAAATTGCCCAATTTAAACATTTGGTATTATAGTACTGGATCCGAAAATGTTTTATGACAAATTTGGATGGTCAACCTCGTTCCCTTTTAGGGGTACAAAATTAGGGTGGGTCGTTTTGCCACTTTTTTCCTGAACGAAATGTAATACCTGGCAAAAGTGGTCCACCCACATGGACATTACAGGTGTAGATTTTTTCTCAATTCGGATAATATCTTCTGTGAGAACTATTGTCTCAAACTTTAAAAATTTCACTGAAAATTACAAAAATTTCCAAAATTGTTCATTTTTTTGTTTTGTTAAAGTAAACATATTTTTGGGTTTATACATGCCAGATGCTTCGAAAACTGACATTCATGTCACAAAATGCCAGTTATATGTCCCTGCGGTGGGATAGGGGTGCCTCCTCTGGGGCCGGAAAAGGGGGCAATTCCGTACAATTAAGCGTTTCTACAGCTATTTTTGTCCTTGTCTTTTCCTTCGACTGGTGGTTCATAGCGGTAGCAGAGCATGACACTCCCAACCCTCCAGCTCACAATACCACATCGCTCTTCTCCAGTCCCGCTCTGCCTAACGCAGCGTCGCATTCGGGAACGAGTCGGATACGCTTCGATTTGGACTCCATTTCTCAAATGCTATATTTTGTTACTGTTGCCTTCAGCTTATATGAATTAGCCGTTACAGAAAATAGTTTGCTAACCACTATTTTCACAGAAAATACGCCAGTTCCTTCTTGATCAAAGAGGTCCCTGAATTGGTCGCATTGAGTCAGTTGATTTGGCAGTAACAAAACCAATGATGAAAAGGGCTTAACGTTCGTGTAAAAGGTGTAGACATGAGTTTCCTTTCTCAATCATCTGCTTCAAATGACAAAATTTTAGTGACAATGAAGCACACCTTGAAGACAAAGCAGAGGATAACTCTTCTGAGGAAGAAACCAAACCCAGAGACGGAACATCTAAACCGAAGCTAGATTTGACTGAAACTGTTATGTTGCTCAGAGATACAATTTAAGCGAGAGGGCTGGGCACATATAACATCAACTGTACTTAAGGCAGCTTTAAAGGCTGGAATTATAACATTCAACAAACTAGCGACATAACATCTGCTTTGATTGTCGGCAGGAGCAAAATAAGCCGTGCGAAACTTAAAGTTGCTCGGAATTTGAAAAAATGTTCTAGAAATTATGATTCCATTAAAACCTCTACTTTGATGGTCGAAGGGATGACACAAACATACACAGGCATCATTAGAGAAGAGCATTTATCGTTGGTCACGTGACACCATCCTCTGGCTCTGCACATGACGAGTCCATGGCTAATTTCGAGTACATCATGAACCAACTCAAAGTTGGGTTTGATGAAGTTGAGGTTCTTGGGTGTGATGGAACAAACACTAACACTGGTTGGAAGGGAGGTATTCTTCGAAAATTAGAGGAACTAACAGGATAACCTATGCAATGGGCTATTTGTGTCTTGCATTTTAATGAACTGCCATTTCGAGCTCTCTTCACGCATATTGAAGGCGCTTATTCAAGTTCTACTCTTACACAGGTCGCATAGGCACAAAAGTATCTGCCTGTGAAAAGCTTCCAGTGGTGCATTCAAACCAATAAAATTTGGCTTACCTCATCATAGTCCAGAAGAGCTCAGAACACTCAGTAAGGACCTGAGATACTTGTTCCAGATATCTCAAGCCATTATGACATTCATACTTACAGTCTATGAGATTATGCAATATTGTGTCAGAACAGTCTTCCATAGCTGATGGTCCTCGTCACGTCTTTGAGACCATTCATAGGTCTAGATACTTACCAAGGGAATACCAGGCTGTAATCCGTCCATCCATTCAGACGAATGCATTCTTCGCAATCCGAGAGAATGTTCTTGCCATGATGACTGATGGTCGACTTGCTGTCCGACACGATACATTACATAAGATTCTCAGTGCTCGAGAACACGAAGCAGGGAATCTTCATAACTCCATTGGATATAACATCATTCCCAGTCTGAATTTTGAGGCGAAAGATTACACTGAAATGATATTTTGGGAAAGCACTGATGTTTCAATAACTGTACCACCAGTTCTAAGGACGGTATCAAACAAACAGCTTATGGACAAACTTTTAGTTCCTAACAACACTGTGCCAGAATGATCCTTCACTGTCTTTCCGTGCCACACGGTGGCAGTAGATCGGATAGTGAAATTAGTCACTGAAGCAGCCTCCCGAGTATGTGGCAGTTATACTAGAGACGGGATGATCAGATCAATCGTACTTTCTAAGCTGTGTATAAATTTCAGTCAAAGTCCCAATTTGTGACAATGTTTCCTGACAGTGCTGATCAAATTAGTTCATCCGCCCCTACATATGGCTGGTTGGTTGAGTAGGGCTGGCGGATGAGCCTTAGGTGCACCCATCTCCACGTGGAGGGCTCTGGGTCGCTTGGCCAGGCTATATGGCCAGGTGAACGAGGAGCTGCACAACCGCTTAACTGTATTGAATTTGCCCCCTTTTCTTGCCCCATGGGAGGCACTCCTATACCACCCCAAGGGCACATAACTGGCATTTTTATACTTGAATGTCAGTTTTCATAGCAACTGACATGTATTTAACCAAAAATATGTTCACTTTAACATAAATAAAATTAACGAACAACTTTGCTATTTTTTTTTGTAATTTTCAGTGAAATTCTAAAACTTTGAGACAATAGTTCTCACAGAAGATATTATCCGATTTGAACAAAAATCTATACCTGTAAGTCCATGTGAGTGGGCCACTTTTGCCTGGTATTACATTTCGTTTCGAGAAAAAAAGTGGTAAAACGCTGCACCCTAGTACAAAATTGCCAAAATATAAACGTAAGCAATACGTTGTACCACGTGTTTGGTATTTTGGCCTAATTTATCCCGTTTGATGTGGTCTTATTACCTTATATTGTTATATGGTTATGTATAGGGTCTATTCCCTATCATAAGACATAGGTACATTTGTGCACCCCTTTAAAAATTTGGGAGGAGTACCTTGGCCCACCCCCTAAATTTTAGAAATTGTTTAATGTATATATTTCGTATTATAGTACTGAACCCTAAAATGTATTACTATAAATTTGGGTGGTCCATCTCGTTCCCTTTCATGGGTACGAAATTGCCAAATTTTAGTACAACCACGTGTTTCTTTTTTGACCTAATTTATTCCCTTGGATGAGCTCCTATTACCTTATATGATTATATGGTCATGTATAGGGGTCTATTTCTTATCATAAGACATAGGTACATTGATGCACCCCGGGAGGGGTACCATAGCCAATCCCTTAAATTTTGGAAATTTTCCAATTTAAGCATTCGCTATCATAGTACATGACCTCAATATGTATCATGATAAATGTGGGTGGTCCACCTTGTTCCCTTTCATGGGTAAAAAAATTGCCAAAATATAAAGATAAGCAATATGTTGTACCACGTGTTTGGTTTTTGGCCCAATTTATACCGTTTGATGTGGTCTTATTACCGTATATGGTTATATGGTCATGTATATAAGTTCATTTCCTATCATAAGACATGATACATTGATGCACCCTTTAAAATTTGGGAGGGGGATCTTGGCTCATCTACTCAGTTTTAAAAATTGTTTAATATAAGCATTTGGTATCTTCGTACAGGTCTTCAAAATGTACCACTATAAATTTGGATGGTCCACATCGTTCCTTTTCATGGGTAAAGAATTACCAAAATCAAATTTCGGAGTTTATTGACCCCTTTGATAAGTATTTAGCACGTTATACGGTTTATTACCTTTATATGTTTATGTTCCCTTTTAAATTTGGGAATTATCAAATAACCTAATTCGGTAAACGTTTTCTAGGACCATTTTAGATGTTGGTGTTCCTCTTATGGCCAAACATTCAAAATTTAAAGATTATTGACCGGCTTTATTATTCAATAACTACAGGATTTATTACTTTCTCATAAGACACAAGTGTATTTGTGTACCAATCTGAAATTTTGGGAGGGGTACATTTCTTATTGTCATATCAGTAATTCGTAATTGTTCTTAAAATTGGATAGTATCTCATTCATTGGGTAAATCATTGTCAAATATGAGTATAATCACGTAATCAGTTATTGACCTATGATGGGATTAGGAGTCCAGGACATTGGTACATTGAAACTTTGTAGGATAATTTGAGAATTGTCAAATGAAATTGCGTCATTGGTTTTGGTTATTCCAGCCTATGGACCAAATATAAACGTAAGCAATACGATGTACCACGTGATTGACCTTGATGAGGTAGTGTACAGGGATTCATTTCCTTTGTTGTGGTACTTCTTAAGTTTGAGTACACACTTGCAGAAAACACTTGGTTCTACTCAGGTTAACAATTGATGGACATTATTGACCTTATTGAACATATAATGATATGATTAATTCTAAGACTTAGGTATATCGAGAGAAGTATTCTTTAAATTTGGGAATTGTGATAAACAAAATTTTAGTATGAGGCGTGAAAATTTGAAACTATACTTTGAACTTTAGTCATTGCTCATAGTCTAAGATAATTTGTGGTGATTGATTTGACCTTGAGCTTTAGAAATCTGATAGCTAACCTTATTGAATCTTATGACTCATAGTCTTAAGGGAAAACATGCTACAGCACTGAAATTTAGTCACAAGGTGATGTAATCTGACACCGCCAAAGTTATTGTCGATACAATTTGATTGGTTAATCACTATCTTTCGTTAAATCTGATTGTCTGATCACTATCTTTCGTGCAATCTGTTTGATTGATGAGTTTCAAATTTTTGGTGCATTCAGTTTTGTTTTAACATTAAAAAGTTTTTGAAATTTTTGTTTGAAACTTTAGTTTGAAATTTTTTCGTTTGAAATTTTTGTTTCAAAATTTTTGTTTGAAAAATTTCTGTTTGAAATTTTTGTTTTAAATTTTTTTGTTTCAAATTTTTTGTTTGAAACTTTTTGTTTGTAATTTTTTTTGTTTCAAAATTTTGAAATTTTTTCGTTTAAAATTTTTTGTTTAAAATTTTTTCGTTGGAAAACTGAAATTTTTTGTTTGAAATTTTAGTTTAAGAAATGTTCGATTTTTTCTGTTTAAAATTTTTTGTTTGAACATTTTTGTTTCGAAATTTTTGTTTGGAAAATTTGGTTTCAAAGTTTTAAGTTTGTGCACTGATTAGTGAAGAACCGAACTGCTTAGAAGAAAATTTGGTTTGAAATTTTTTCGTTTGGAAATTTTTGTTTCGAAATTTTTGTTTGAAATTTTTGTTTCAAAGTTTGGTTTGACATTTTTTTAAAGTTTGTGCACTCATTAGTAAAGAACCGGAACTGTATAGAACTAAAACCTCTGGTAACATTGTTTATCATGGTGCAATAGTACACGTCAGAACATGGGGTTGTATTTGAAATGAAAAAACACAAATCATTGAAATGGATCATTTTATTACACTGCACTGGTTAATCACATACATCCATACCAGATAAAGGATCCGGATATTGTCGATACAATGTATTTTGAACTTTTTGCACTAGTTTGTCTTTAGCATTAAATTTCAATTCCAGCTGAAGTCTTTTAAGGTCTATTGCGATATCAATAGGTGGAAACTCAATGTCCATTTGATCACAAATAAACTGTTTATCAACACAGGTATGCACCCACGAACGATGTTGACAACCATGACAACATCTACACAAATCATTGAAATGGATCATTTTATTACCCTGCACTGGTTAATAACATACATCCATACCAGATAAAGGATCCGGATATTGTCGATACAATGTATTTTGAACTTCTTGCACTAGTCTATCTTTAGCGTATAATTTTAATTCCAGTTGAAGTCTTTTAAGGTCTATTGCAATAACAATTGGTGGAAACTCAATGTCCATTTGATCACAAATAAACTGTTTATCAATACAGGTATGCACCCACAAACGTAGTTGACAAACATCACAACATCTAGATACATGTACAATATGCATGACACATTTTTCAAAATAGTACTTTTTCAGGAATATACTTGTTTTGTTGCACACTTCCACTGCATGTTTCACACACTGGAATACGTTGATGAATTAGTTCCATTCCGTTTGCGTTAGATACACCATGTTGCGAGGGACACGAAATGTACCCTTTTTACGTAACAGCACCATCTTCTCTTCAAGGACTGTACGCAGCATCACTTCATGACTTGAGCCTAATGATTTGACTATGGTCACACTTAGCTCATCATGAAAATAATCGTTCATTTGGTCGATTCGTGAACATAATATTTGCCATTCTTCAAAGTTCAGTTGTATACCAAATTGTTCTGCTTTGCCCAATCGAATCACAGATTCAAATGTTCTCGCACTGATACCAATCATCACATGTTTTGTTTGAAATATATTTATTGGATAATAGCTTGCGAAAAGGAATTCTTTATCGTTAGAAGTACACACCTTTCCTCCTGAAAAGCACTTGCTCAAATGATTTCATGGTATTTGCTGATTTCATAGAGTTATTGCTGACGTCATTGGAAAGGAATGTGCTGACGTTTGAATTCATGATTTCATCACAGCTGCTGACGAAACCAAATTCACAGATCTGGCTGTGTACTAAATTCAAATTGATGACTTCTACCAAAGAATCCTTTGTAACATAAAGATACAGATCCAGTATTTAAGAAACGTAACAGTTCTTCTTGTTTTGATGCTTCCATGGGTAAATATCTTGCTGGTAAAATTATATTCTTATCATTTTCAAGCTTCACTACGATTCTAAATCCAAACTTTGTAGGGATTTTTTGGCTAGCTAAGATAATATAAGGTACATTTTGTTGTAAATCAGTAATCTTGGTAAATGATTTAATCACATCACGTGTGTCTAGAAACTGCAGACAAGTAGCCATGATGACGATATCATGAATACTAACTCGAACGATACCTATATATGATGCAAAACTCATGACGTTGCATTATCATGTTCTGACGTGTACTATTGCACCATGATAAACAATGTTGTCAGAGGTTTTAGTTCTAAACAGTTCCGGTTCTTTACTAATGAGTGCACAAACTTTAAAAAAATGTCAAACCAAACTTTGAAACAAAAATTTCAAACAAAAATTTTGAAACAAAAATTTTCAAACAAAAAAATTTCAAAAAAATTTTCTTCTAAGCAGTTCGGTTCTTCACTAATGAGTGCACAAACTTAAAATTTGAAACCAAAATTTTCCAAACAAAAATTTCGAAACAAAAATGTTCAAACAAAAAATTTTAAACAGAAAAAATCGAACATTTCTTAAACTAAAATTTCAAACAAAAAATTTCAGTTTTCCAACGAAATTTTAAACAAAAATTTTAAACGAAAAAATTTCAAAATTTTGAAACAAAAAAATTTACAAACAAAAAGTTTCAAACAAAAAATTTCAAACAAAAAATTTGAAACAAAAATTTAAAACAAAAATTTTTCAAACAAAAATTTTGAAACAAACATTTTCAAACTAAAAATTTCAAACGAAAAGGTTTCAAACCAAAGTCTCAAACAAAAAAATTTTCAAAGAAAAATTTCAAAAACTTTTTAATGTTAAAACAAAACTGAATGCATCAAAGATTTGAAACTCATCAATCAATCAGATTGCACGAAAGATAGTGATCAGCCAATCAGATTGCACGAAAGATAGTGACTTTGCCGGTGTCAGATTACATCACTTTGTGACTAAATTTCAGTGTTGTAGCATGTTTTCCCTTAAGACTATGAGTCATAAGATTCAATAAGGTTAGCTATCAGATTTCTAAAGCTCAAGGTCAAATCAATCACCACAAATTATCTTAGACTATGAGCAATGACTAAAGTTCAAAGTATTGTTTCAAATTTTCACGCCTCATACTAAAATTTTGTTTATCACAATTCCCAAATTTAAAAAATACTTCTCTCGATATACCTAAGTCTTAGAATTAATCATATCATTATATGTTCAATAAGGTCAATAATGTCCATCAATTGTTTACCTGAGTAGAACCAAGTGTTTTCTGCAAGTGTGTACTCAAACTTAAGAAGTACCACAACAAAGGAAATGAATCCCTGTACACTACCTCATCAAGGTCAATCACGTGGTACATCGTATTGCTTACGTTTATATTTGGTCCATAGGCTGGAATAATCAAAACCAATGACGCAATTTCATTTGACAACTCTCAAATTATCCTACAAAGTTTCAATGTACCAATGTCCTGGACTCCTAATCCCATCATAGGTCAATAACTGATCACGTGATCATACTCATATTTGACAATGATTTACCCAATGAATGAGATACTATCAAATTTTAAGAACAATTACCAATTATTGATATGACAATAAGAAATGTACCCCTCCCAAAATTTCAGATTGGTACACAAATACACTTGTGTCTTATGAGAAAGTAATAAATCCTGTAGTTATTGAATAATAAAGCCGGTCAATAATCTTTAAATTTTGAATGTTTGGCCATAAGAGGAACACCAACATCTAAATCGGTCCTAGAAAAAGTTTACCGAATTATGTTATTTGATAATTCCCAAAGTTAAGAGGGAACATAAACATATAAAAATAATAAACCGTATAACGTGCTAAATACTTATCAAAGGGGTCAATAACCTCCGAAATTTGATTTTGGTAGTTCTTTACCTATGAAAGGGAACGATGTGGACCATCCAAATTTATAGTGGTACGTATTGAAGACCTGTACGAAGATGCCAAGTGCTTATATTAAACAATTTCTAAAACTGAGTGGATGAGCCAAGATAACCCTCCCAAATTTTAAAGGGTCCATCAATGTACCATGTCTTATGATAGGAAATGAACCTATATACATGACCATATAACCATATACGGTAATAAGACCACATCAAACGGTATAAATTGGGCAAAAACCAAACACGTGGTACAACATATTGCTTATCTTTATATTTTGGCAATTTTTTTTACCCATGAAAGGGAACAAGGTGGACCACCCACATTTATCATGATACATATTGAGGTCATGTACTATGATAGCGAATGCTTAAATTGGAAAATTTCCAAAATTTAAGGGATTGGCTATGATACCCCTCCCGGGGTGCATCAATGTACCTATGTCTTATGATAAGAAATAGACCCCTATACATGACCATATAATCATATAAGGTAATAGGAGCTCATCCAAGGGAATAAATTAGGTCAAAAAAGAAACACGTGGTTGTACTAAAATTTGGCAATTTCGTACCCATGAAAGGGAACGAGATGGACCACCCAAATTTATAGTAATACATTTTAGGGTCCAGTACTATAATACCAAATATATAAAATGAACAATTTCTAAAATTTAGGGGGTGGGCCAAGGTACCCCTCCCAAATTTTTAAAGGGGTGCACAAATGTACCTATGTCTTATGATAGGGAATAGACCCTATACATAACCATATAACAATATAAGGTAATAAGACCACATCAAACGGATAAATTAGGCCATAATACCAAACACGTGGTACAACGTATTGCTTACGTTTATATTTTGGCAATTTTGTACCCCTAAAAGGGAACGCGGTTGACAACCCAAATTTGTCATAATACATGTTAGGATCCAGTACTATAATACCAAATGTTTAAATTTGGCAATTTCCAAAATTTAAGGGGTGGGCCAAGGTACTCCCTTCCAAATATTTAAAGGGATGCACAAATGTACCTATGTCTTATGAAAGGAAATAAACCCCTATACATAACCATATAAATTAATAGGACCTCATCCAAGAGGATACATTGGGCCAAAAGACCAAACACGTGGTACAACGTATTGCTTACGTTAATTTTTTTGCAATTGTGTACCCCTAGAAGGGAACGAGGTGGACCAGTCAAATTCATCATAATACATATTAGGGTCCTGTACTATAGTACCAAATATTGAAATTGGGCAATTTCCAAAACTGAAGGGGTGGGCCAAGTTACCCCTCGCAAATTAATCAACGGGTGCACCAACATACCTATGTCTTATGAAAGGGAATGGACCCCTGTATACGCCCATATAACTATATAGGGTAATAACACCTCAACAAAGGCGATAAATTAGGTCAAAAACCTCCGAAATTTGAATTTTTGGCAATTTTTTACCCATAAAAGGGAACGACATAGACCTCCAATGCTGATCGAGGTACATACTATGGTCCTAGGCTACCATACCAAATTTTTAGATTTGGCAATTTCAAAAATTTAAGGGGGGTGGTCCTTTGCACCCCTGCCAAAATTTAGGAGGTGGGCCAAGGTATCCCTGCCAAAATTTAGAGGGGGTGGTCCTATATACCCCTAGGTCATTGACCCCGGGCCAGGTCATTGACCTTTGACCTATGACGTCACGGAATTTTTGCTGTCTCGACTAGATATACGGGGACTCACTATGCGGGGACCCTTCTACTGTTGTGCCTCATTATATTGCGAACATATTTGAAAAATGATGACGAGGTGGGACGAAACACTTGACATATTTTGTGGTGATGTGAAGGTCCTGTTAATCATTCCATAGTATATACTGTATCTATCTATCTATCTTTATCTCTCTCTCTCTCTCTCTCTCTCTCTCTCTCTATATATATATATATATATATATATATATATATATATATATATATATATATATATATATATATATATATATGTGTGTGTGTGTGTGTGTGTGTGTGTGTGTGTGTGATGCAGTGTTCTGCCGGAAAGCAGGTGTTTAGTCCCTTGTCTAGGTGAACTCATGGGAATTAGTTATGGCCTTGCATAGGAGGATGATGACGTCCTGACGTCCTAAGGACGGGATCTACAGTTTAACATCGGATCCAAACCACTCGTAGCCTACTGCGAATCAAACCCGGGACCACTTGATTACAAAACGGCGAGCGTAACCACTCATCCACCGTTGAAACAAAAGAGAGCTGTGTCTAATGCCAAGCTTCTTATACGGCAATATATTACCCTCTGAACCTGTTGTATGTTTGTGTGTAATCGTTACTGCCAAAGGTGTGGGTCGGAGATCCGCCACTGCCTATTTTGTAGATTACATTTGTTTTGTTTGTCTTTCAGATGCCCCGACATTAAAAACTAAAAACGGATAGTCGTCTCTTCAGTTGGGAGGAGGAGAATTTATGGAAGCTGCCATTAGTTTCGTAATTGCCAGACAACTTGTTTACGAAAGCAGTAAAACGTTTGGTATTCCATACGCTACACTAAGAGGACGGGTAAAAGTGCGAAAAGAAGGAACAATTTCATTGCCTTTTGGTAACCCATCCGTGTTCTTAGTAGATCAAGAATGTGCTTTAGCCTACTGATTACAACTAATTTAAAGAACAGGGTTTCCATTAATTCCAGATGATGTGCGGCGAGGAGCATTTCGTTTTGCAGTGTGGTTGAACATCGATCATCTATTCAATCAGAAAACTATGATTGACGGTTACGATTGGCTCAACAGATTTTTGAAGCGGCACCCTGAACTGTCAATTAGGATACCCGTCGGTATCTCTCAGGCAAGAGTGTCAGGATTAACACACGAAGCAGATGGGGACTTTTTCAATTTATTGGAAAAGATAATCACAGATTTAGGATTGGTAGGTAATGGGGACAGAATTTTTAATGTTGACGAAATCGGGTTTCTCCTCCTCTACAATGAGTTCCCAGGAAGTGTAATTGCCATGAAAGGACAACGTGACGTTGTTTTCGTCATATGTAAGGAACGGAGGGAAAATGTTACCGATATCGCTTGTTGTAATGTAACTGGCATATTCATACCACCATTTGTATTATTCAAATGTCTCTGGATGCGGTCAGGCTTTTGTGATAGTTTACCTGTAGGTTCACAGGTGCGAATGAGATGATCTGGTTATGTCAGATGTGTTTGTGCCATATCTTAACTATTTTGCAACATTTATATCTTCGAGGCCCGCTCTGTTCTTGATGGATGCTCATGCAGCTCATAAGTGTTTGGATGTCCTGTAATTTTGTATCGAGTACAATATTTCAGCAATGTGTCTCTCTAGTCATACAACACATGCGTTACAACCTCTATATAAAGCGTTTTTAAACCTTTATTTACATATTAAAAAATGTTTGCAATCAGTGGTTTTTAACCATCCCTATCAGATCCAGTTTGGACATCTCCTGAACATAGCGTGGGGAAAATCAGCTTCGGTAGAAAATGTTGAGCTTTAGGATCACCGGTATTTTACCCTAGAATACATTGGCCATCTCAGAAGTACGGTTCATTGACAGCAGTGAGGAACAACACGATGCTATTGAAGACCCCTCTCCGAAGGGTAATGGATCTAAGAATACAAGCAACGTGGCTGAATCACTTCGGTTGATATTGCAGTGTCCGAAAAGCAGTTTCTGCACAAACTGTCGATTGGAGCAATCGCATGAACGGTGCTGAAGTCCTAAGAAAGGCACCACTTGCGGTCGTACGTAGTAAAGCAGATCATCTGTGACTTCGTCGGTCACTTCTAGGAATTCCATATTTGACCTCTGTGGTTTTGTCACAAATCATTTCACGCACCCATTACTGTCAATACCTGAATTAGATCCAGTCCCCAAAGTGTCAAGTGAGGTACCATGAGCATTGTGTATGAGCCTTTGGCAAAGAAATGTACACATGTGAAAAGTGTTCCGTGTGAACCGTGTGTGTTCAGCTTGCCTTTTTTGTGTGTTCTGTCATCAAACAGTGCTCTATTATGAACACAAATTGACCTGTTAGCAACGTTTTCCAAAATATTTTGTTTTCTGCACGAAGCAGGCTCGTTTGTGTTTCCCTTTGATAGGAAAGTGTTCCACAATCTTCTTTTTTTTTTGCATTTCTTCTGCACAAAGCAGGCTTTTTTCTTTGGTGTGTGTGTGTACCATACATATCCTTTACTCTGAAAAAGTTTGTGTTTACGTTCTACGGATAAAGAACATATCTACAGAGGAAAATGGGTTCAAGACCTATTGGGAACTCAAAATGTCGTGGTCTTTCTTGTAAGGTCAGTCAAGTTAATACCCCCGAAACGGTACTTTGGACACGATCTCGGATTGGTATGTCTATTTACTTCTTAAGTATTTTTAGAACAATAGCTTCTATACCTTTACATCATGAAGGTGTTCTTCGCTAGCTGTATACTCATTATATAGCAGTCTATATCTTACAGTAGTCTACAGCAGTCTATATTATATAGCAGTCTGTATTATTTACATTTAGTCGAGGATATTTCTTCTCACAACTTCACGCCCACGTATGTGTTGAAGTGAATACTTTACCTTATATAGTTCATTTCTTTCTTTTTAACGTTACTTCAGACACGATATGAGCCATACTTTTTTTCAGAATGCAGAAGATCTGTCCTATTCATTTATAATCGTCAATCAGCCATGCTACAATTTATGTGTACAATTTTTTCACTGTCATGCTTTCTATCTTCACTTCCCAATGAATTACTCTATAATATTTATCATACTTACACAATACATCGAAGTCCACAATCATATTATTTTTGGTCGTGATTGGATTAATTTCCTCGATAGTTTGCGTTATATAATATTTTTTCGTTAAATTCAAGCCAAATTTGATAGCAAATATCTCGGGGTCTAAAGACTTGCATACGATAACATTACATGTGGTTACGAAACTTGTCCAGATATACCTCCGTGAGTAGTGGTTTCATTGATAGCTAACAATATGTACTATTCTTGTGATCCATATTTTAAAGGAAAATTCAAGTGAAGAACGGAAGCAAAACAAGAAAAACGAAAAAAAAAGTTTTCGTATTAAAAAAAACAAAATATATCGAAGAACAAAAACTTGATAAATAATATTTACGGAAATAGATAAATAAATATTTCGAGAATAAAATACCTTGTTTATAGTAAATTTAAGCTAAAGCTGCCATTCATGAACTTTTCTGAATCTTGATGGACAATGATGGACGATATTTTTACATTAACGTCTCCTAGAAATTATTAGTTACAAATTACAAAAATAACTATGTGATACTTATTTGGTTAAATTCTTCAAATTTGCCTAACCTATTTCCTCTAATTTTTTCTAACCTCTTTACCCAGTAAGTCCTTAAAATGTGATTTTTTTATGTAAAAGCAGTATATTTCTGTATCCGTATAATTATAATATTTACTTTTCAGTATCATTGTTTTAAAAATAAATAAAAATCGTTTGCGAGTTTAGTGGAGTCTTGGTAATCCAAACATCTGCTTAATCCCAACAGGTTAGGGAGGAAAATTTACTTTTTGTTGCGAAAATACGCAGTTTTAATAAAATTGTTAACTAAAGGGATTAAAATAGTCGCATGTTTTCGTAGAAAACAAAGTAAACTTTCGTTACATACAGTTTTTTCTTTAATACTTGTATTTAGGCGTTAAGCCATATTACGACAATTACACAAAGTTTGAAATAGAATACAGTACATACTGTACAATATTGAAACTTGCAGGTTTAGTATGAGTGAAATACAGTAGAAAAAATATTATGCTGTAACATAAAGTAGAATAAGTACCGGTACTGTACTGTACTTTAGAGTAAACTACACAAAGATTATAATACCCGTAATGGAAATATTTTTAACTACTTTTCGCACTGTACATGGAAAAATAAAGGCATTAAGTTTTTTCAACATTTCAAACATTTTTCCAGTACAGTACATATACTGTAGTCAGAAAACGTGTTTTGAAATACTATAAGCTATGTATTCAACACAATAGACCCGTCCATACGTTTGAAACCGCGATTTTACTGTTATTCCGGCTAATCCGAACAGGGTTCGGTCCAATTAGTTTGGATTAGCGGGTATTTAACTTATTGTGTTAGTTATTATGATGTAAAGAAATAATCAAAATATGAAAAATAAATATCACATTGCTTTTATAAAATGTGTGTTGCATATGTTGGGCCTACACTGACCATCCCAAACATTATTCGCTACTTTCTGAACTAAGTCATTGAACTGACGTAAAATCATATGACACAGTAGAACTGCTCGTTAGAAGATGACAAAAGAGTTCAATTGATCAGTCGGCATGATGCTTATGCCTAGAAAAGGCAAGGCAGCCAATTTATCAGATTGATTAGCCGGATCGTGATGACGAGAGAGAGCAAGAAAGAGTGATATCGGAACCTGCTCAACTTGTCGGTTGTTCGCGAACTGCCGTGTCTTGCACAAGTTGGAAAGAGATGGAGAAACCAACAACAAACAACGAGATGTGGGGTGGATGCACCTCATTAAACATATCGGACGTCGTACGATGTTGAGGTTGCTACAACATAATGGAACCGAAATTGTGGCACAATTAACAACAGACTTTAATGGTGGGAAAAGCACCAGTGTATCTGAGCACCGAACACTATTAGATATAGGCCTTCAGAGCCGATGTCTCTCACGTGTTTTAACATTAACTGCTTGGTGTCGTCCATTAAGCTGGAATAGGCAAGTGTTCATCGTCATTGATCCGCAGAACAATGGAATGTAAGTTACATTCTCGATGAATCACGATACTCCCTAAATCACATTGACGGCCGAGTCAGAATCTGTCGTCTTCCAGAGAAACAGATTCTAGAGAAGTGCAAAGAAGGATGATAACTGGACAGTGGTATCTTTGTTATGGTTTGGAGAACCATAACAATGTCATCCGTGGATTCCATAATGAATGAGGAGAGCACCTTGAATTCTCCTTCCTATCGGCAGGTCATTGCTGATCGCCTACACTCATTCCTGTAGGCATATTTCAGTTGGGAATACAATTTTTCAGTAAGACGATGCTCCTTGGCACAAGGTCAATTTTGTGCTGCTACCTTTTGAGGATCACAGTAGTGAATTTCAGTTACTGCAAAGGCGCCCGAACTCATCTAATCTTCACCCTATTAAACACTTTTAGAGTGTCATTAAAATTAGATAAGAGATTTATGGTAAAATTTACAGGAATTAAGTGGCTTGTGTGTGCAAATGTGAGGCGCCATGCCTCCAGCCATCTACAAAAGTCTCAACCATTTTGCTGCTATCCTAAGAACCAAAAGTGGACATACCAGATATTAGGTAGCTGGTCATAATGTATTGACTGGTCAGCATATATAAAATTAAATAAAAATTTGAAAACACTCTTGTAAACTAAGATCGTCAATTAGTAAAGGAATAAGATATAATATAATAACACAAGAACAGTCAAATGAAAACACTTCAGAAAGACTGAACTGAGGATTCAATCTGTATCTTCCTATTACAAGACAAACTATCTAATCTGGCATATCGTTCTTCGGTACATCATACTTACCATTCGGAATGTTAGCCCACTACAAACTTCCCCCATCTTATGAAAATTTGGAACCCCTCATTGTTTCAGAGATATGATGTTCATGGAAATATCTTTCCCAAAATAATTTCATATAGAAGTTGAAATGTATTTAATTTATGTACCTAAGTGCATACAAAATCAAATCAGCAGTCCTAATAGTTCAAAATTACCTACTAAAATAGAAATCAGCTTACAATTAGCTAAACTGGAAAGTACATTTTTCTCTAATGCTTCAAACTTGAATTCTACTTACATAATGTTAGATGTAGACTCATTGCTAATTTAGCTCAAATATAACAAATAGCAGCATCATTTCAAATTTTGTCACGCTGGAACAAAATGGTCCATGGACAAAAAATTCATGCTTTTTATTACTATATTAGTGTACAATCAATTAGAAGTATATAATCTGATATCTCTGTAAATCAGGGTAGGTAATTGCCTCCTCAAATGACGCCGCCGCTCACAAAGTGTACATATATACAAGGGCGGATCCAAGGGGTGGCTATAGGTGCTATAGCACCCCTTGACCCTCAGGTATGCACTGGATAAAATGGACTTCAATCCAGTTTTACATTGGATAAAGCTGCAAACCTATGGTTTAGCCCCTCCCATGATCATATCCTGGATCCGCCACTGTATATATATATATATATATATATATATATATATATATATATATATATATATATACAGATAGAGAGATAGATAGATAGATAGATACATAAATAGATAGATAGATAGATAGATAGATAGATAGATAGATAGATAGATAGATAGATAGATAGATAGATAGATAGATAGATAGATTGACAGATAAACGGTAAGATTTTATATAAAAAGTAAAAATTAAAGAATTAAAAACTATAAAAATATGAAAAATATAAAATTATAAAATTCTGTAAAAAATTGAAAAACTTGAAAAATACAAAAAAAGATAATTTTGTAATGCAGTCCTATATCGTGTACATAGGTAAGTAATGTAAATATTTGTTAAAAATCTTAATCTTATATATCATATTGTAAATATTTAAATTATATACACACACACACACACACACACATATATATATATATATATATATATATATATATATATATATATATATATATATATATAGTTTATTGTAAATAGAATGTAAATATTGTAAAATAATCTTTTGTAAATACATACATATGTAAAAATTTAAATGTTTTTATTTCCATCTTTTCTTTTTCCTTGCTGGGCTACAAGCGTAGCAGTGGTATGCCTCGGATTGTAAAATCAGCCCCATAAAGATGAAGACATTAGAAATGCAAATATTTAAGACTCAAAGAAGCAAAATCATTTAGAACAGTATGGGTACGTAATGCATAATTAGGGGACAGAAGTTTATGCAGTGTTAAAAATTCTACCATATTCCGTAGCAGTTCACGATGCCGAAGGAGGTATTAACTCTTGCACACAGTTTACTAGATAGAATGGCTAATCTTTTTCCGGTTCATTTCATTTCCAGATATATGGTTTCTCAATCTATTATTTTCTTTAAATAATTCTACAGAAGTAATCTGGTAAGATTTGACCTAGTGAGGGCCGCGGTAGCTCAGTGGTAAAGCGTTCTCCTCTGGTGCATGGGGTCCCTGCTCAATCCTAACTGGCACTAAGTGAACTTTGTGGTGGACAAACACCGTGTGGGGGGGTTTCCTCAGAGCTCTCCTGTTTCTTTCCACTTTCTTCATTCCATCATTTCGTTCATCTCTCATCATCACCGTCTCATTTAGCCTATTCTGCATAATCCTGGGACATGAAACTTTAAGATTTCATTTCATTTTGATCTAGTAATCCGAACAACCAATGGATGTCATTAAAATGGGTGGGGGAAAAATGCTATAGTATTTTTAATCACAAGACAATAGCAAACAGAAAAATACGAGTTGAAGACTGAAACTTACAGGGTAAGTAGTTTAGCCCTTCCGCAAAACCCTGTGTGACGTTCGTGAAAGAACTAGATACGATAAGTGATAGAGGAGCGGATAAGTAAACATCTCCAAATAGGCATCTTTGCCACACTGTCATAGTCCGGCAGTCAGTCCATGGTACCGTGCATGTGCGTCCGCATAAAATATTTTTGCATTTTCATGACCTTTACATACTCCTAAACAATATTAGAAAGGGTGTCGCTCCTACACCCTTGGGCATTTTGCATAATACCCATTAACCCTTTCGAGTCCAATGACGTTAAGCAATTTTTAGGATTTTTTTTCAAGTATCTATTACTTCAACACAATTCATCAGAATTTGCCATTCTCCATATGCCATTCTCTTTAAAATGATGCAATCTTTCAAATACTATAAAGATCATACCCTTACAACGTACGAGAAAAGGGAAATTTAGATAAATCGGGAAATTTCTCTGAAAAAAATCCCTTTTTCGACATTTGGGGCCCTGGGTGAAAGCACGGTACCCCAATATACATTGAGATATTGGTAATGTTCATGCCAATTATTATTTTGATATCTTATATAATGACGTCGTTATAAAATGTTTCTCAATTCTCTGTGCAAGTAAAAAAAAAAAAAAAAAACAGGTTTCACTGGTACGTAGGTTAAGTTTTGATAGAAACTACAGGCTTTGGTACAAGTAACCAGCTAATTTGATACTAATTGTCTCTAGTACTTCACGACGTTGTCTTGTCGTCATTATATTCGAAAGGGTTACTATGGAAACTAAGTGCTGCTATTACTGATAAATCAAATTTTGTGCATACACCTCAAATTTGTTATCCTACCAGAAACTTCCCGTTGTGTATACTCAAGGCTTTTTATCTATCAAAAGTTGCTTTACACATCTTAAAAGTGTTAAATAATATGTTTTAAAAGTATAAACACTTTCATTTCCACAGTCACTGCGAGCAAAAAGAGTACAAATCATGAATAAAATATTCGGTCTCCTCTTCGTCTACGTTTGTATTTGCCGCGGCGATTATTTTATTTTTTTCGTTATATCACCGTGCTTCGTCATGACAGAGATAAAACACAGTGCATGACAGTTTAGCTGCATTGCAACGACAATAATCTGTTAAGAATGGTTTATCACATGAACAACGACAATGAATCATATCAAACACTTCTGGAGGTGCCAATGCAGTATTTGATAGCAGTAGCACAAGAACAAGAGATTTCGACGCATCTTCACCTTTCCAGCCTTCAAACTTGGGAGGCTAAAATTCGCACCCTGACATCCATATGACAGTTTGAATGTGTGCTCTACGCACATTTAACTCGAACGCTTCCGTTGTAGATGAGAGCAGATCAACGTGGCATCACATACATCTGTAGTTCCAACGCACATGGACTTCCTGTTAATAGTCATCGTTATAACTTCCTTTGGTTGGCCTATGGAGAAACCTGCCTGCGAAGTAGCTGAATAATTAACCATTTGATCCATTCCAATATTCGACGCATTGTGAACATTCACTTTTTTTGACGCGATTCTGCCAGTGACTATGTTGGTAAGAGATTGGGAATGGTCCTTCGTGTCAAATGGATCAATATACGTTTCTAGTTTACTCCTGAGTTTCTCTCTGTCAATTCTACTGTATCTGCTCGAATCCTTGCTAGTTTCTATTCTTTGTAAGTAGTGACTTCATCCCTCTGACTGTCGTTGGTCAAGTCGGACAGATCTTGCAAAATACGGCTAAAAATGCGCATGTTGTATGCCCACGTCTTCATACTTTCTGGTTTCATTGTCAGTCCGACGATTCCACGGGATCCTTTACCATATCTCGTAAATGTCCTTTCGATATACATGACAGACCAGATGCCGTTCCACAGCCCTTCCTTGTGGTGCATGACGTGCTTCCCTTCCATGAATTTCTTTAGTACATCACCATGACATGTTTGCATTGACTACAAATAACACAAACCGTACCTTGTATAATTGTGATGATCAGCAGAAAAGAAATACGGTAGCATATGCTTTACTGCCCACAGGTATAGTCGCCATTCACTTTCACTTTCAGCTCTCACAAACACCATCATAAAAAAACAGGCTTTACTAAATTTTCCACACCATAGTTTGGATGTAGAGCTGCTTGATGCTTTTTTTTAAATATAAGTTCTTCCTTTGAATTTACCGCAAGAAAAATAGGTCTCTAAACTTCTTCAACAACCAATTGAAGAGCTCTGAAATTTTATGGGAACATCTTACTAGATAGAATTTTTGGAACACTTCCCAATGCTGCATTCAGAATATCTTCAAGAGCATTTCATGTCATCAGACATCCAACGCAACCAATAAAGATCATTAATCTGTGAATTCCCCCAAGTTCTGGAATGAAAGTTGAAAACTGTTTGCAGTGAAACCAGCTGATGTGCAC
This sequence comes from Thermobia domestica, assembly GCF_964235325.1. Taxonomy (NCBI): domain Eukaryota; kingdom Metazoa; phylum Arthropoda; class Insecta; order Zygentoma; family Lepismatidae; genus Thermobia; species Thermobia domestica. The sequence goes on from NC_137467.1 coordinate 115,504,160, forward strand.
AGCCAACTTATACAGTTGCTGGTCGTTTGCGAATATAATCACATTTTGTCCGCACATATTGGTAAGTCGTATGGCCTCAACCATTGCTGTGAACATTGTGTCGAGGTCTGCACGATCCATGTCTATTAAGGGGGTATATATGGCCATTGTGGCTGTTAGAGTCTTGTACTTGCTGGCGGCACAATTATGTATTAAATCTAGCCAATTCTAGGGTATCGTTCTCAGTTACTATCCGTTTTATAGATTGGAAATCAGTCTCTACATCTTGGTAACAGTCTGCCCTAAAATGATTGTCCATACAAATATTTTTTTTCTTACTGGTAAATTAATGTCTTCTCGTCCCACGCATACTGTATTTCCTATGGCTAATATAATTTCTTTTTGAATTTTCTGTATATACATAAATTTTACATTATTAAATATGGACTTAACAACAATGGTAAACTGCTCAAAGTATTCTTTGACCACTAAAATATAGGTGTAGACACCTATATTTCTATGATAGAACAAGATCTTGGAGAGATATAAATGAAAATAGAAATTCCGTTAATGGCGGTAGGTTTTTGTACATACATAAATTTTACATTCTTAAATATGGACTCAACAACAACGGTAAACTGCTCAAAGTATTTTTTGACCATTAAAACATAGGTATACACACCTATATTCATATGATAGAACTAGAAGTTGAAGAGAGATTAATGAAACTAGAAATTCCGTTAATGGCGGCAGCCATTTCATATTAACGTGTTTTATACAAATTGCCCAAGGGTGTTAGGGCGACACCCTTCCTAATATTACTCGGTAGGGTTAACAGATTATGAAAACGTGAAAATATTTTATGCGGACGCGAATGCACGGTACACTCAAAATCGGGGGTTTGACGGCCGGACTATCAGTGTAAGATGCCTATTTCTTGTGAGTAAGATGCCACACCTTTTCGGCATGGCTATTACCGTAAGATTGGGGAATAGAACGGCTTTTGTTAAGTGTGATGTCTAATAAATTATGTACCGATACAATACTGACAGCGGTTTAGTCTAATGTACACAAATAAACTATATGGAATGCGTGTAAATAATACAACGGTCAACTCACTGTAGGACAAACCATCGAACATAAAGAAAATCATACATTTACCACGAAAACAAAGTAATTTTGATTCACTTATAATAGGTTAAGTAAACATTAAGGCAATACTAGAAAGTACAATAAACATTTGGACAATGGATACAATGTCAGAAATGTTAAACCGTTAGGCTCTAGAAATATTCAGAAAACTATAACGCACAAACAGGCACTTGTAAACGTAATATGGTGTATTATTTTGGAACATAGTGTAACATGAGCACAATCTTATATGCTCTTTAACCTGTAAGCAAAAACAAGCTTGGTTTAAGATTTCCTTAACCTGTACTATTACAATCAACGAGAGCACTTATCAGGATCTTCAGAACATGTAGCATGAAACCATTTCTGACAGGGAATTTCGTTATCCAATCCACTTTAGGACTATCTGGATCAAAATAATACAATCACAAACACTACAATAGTTATCCGATTGTGCAGCATAAGTACTTTTCCTTCTTTCCCTGGTGTTGGTGGTTTTGGCGGAAAATTGTTTCGCAGACGTGTTTGGAACCTCCAAATTCAATACAGATGCCTGTCACTTACATCGGACGTTCCTTGGAACGAGAACTGATACGCGACAAATATTATTGAAAGATACTTGCGGAGATGTTTGAATTGCAGCGGTCAACTCTACATTGGTCGAAGACCGGTCAGAAAAAGCAGAGTATGTTGGCGTATCTTCAGGTAAAACCTGGTCAGGAGGTCTCCAGCATCAGTAGAGGGGAGTTTTCTTTTTTCTTTTTTTAAAGCATATCTGGGTCTGTATAGTGGGAAGCGTGGCCGTCAAGAATGAGTAATACCTTCCCGATCTGCGTAGGTCTACGTGGAATGAAGTTCTGCTGCAACCAGGTCATCAAAATTCAGAATAGACGTACGCAGATTTTTAATTCGTTATTATGGTTACACCATTAGGCATAGAGTCCGCTCACTCCTGCTTTTTGTTCTTACCTTTAAAAATGCATGTAGGAGGCAGAAAGACGTCTTCTGTTCTGCAACATTTGATGAAAGAAATGATTTCACTTTTTTCGCCAAACGTAACTTGGTTCGTTGGAGATCCTTTAACATCAATAATGTGTTCTCCACGTGCGTTCATCTGGAGACAATTTCATCGACGTCAATGGAATTCGGTAGAATTGTGATGCTGTAATGCATTAATCTCTCCTGTTCGTATTTGTTCTACTGCGAATTGCAAGCTTTCTTCCGACAATTCCGCTCATTGAGACATTCGTTGGTATATCCGTGGAATTATCTGCAGAGACAAAAAGTGGCATATTTAGTCATTATGACTGCAGTATAGTCGTGTATATCGAATGAGAAAAGCATCTGTTATCTTAGCTTTTACATTTGTATCAATCTCCAGGTATCCACATATTTCTCTTGCATTTTCTGTTGTCTTGGGCATCTTGTACTACAGCATACAACTCAAAGGTTATAGGCATCTTGCACCGCACTTTTTTAGGCATCATTCCAATTTAGATGTTCAAGATGCCGAATCCTTTATCTACAGGGCCATTTGCCTCCAACTACATTTGACTCATATCAGTTCATAGCATAACCTGTCTTCATGTTTCCTGCCTAGTTTCCGAATAATAACTTTAATAGCCACTTATTAACCATGACTTGTGTGCACTTCACCAACTATTTTTAGTTATAACAAAGGGCACTTACCGCACTTGATACTCTTCTATTTGTTCTTACACTACTTTAATCACCTCATGGTTTTGGCAAAATAAAAGACATACAATTCTCTCTCTCTGGTGCGCGCATTTTCCTGCCATCTCATTGCGTAAGTTTCAAGCAGTGCATTAGTAGACATCTTCGACGCATAGACATCTCACCTTCACTCACTCTACATCTAATGAAATATACTTTCACAGTGTATCCAAAATCAGTGTTGGCCAAATGCGTATACAGTTAAGGATCAAATATCTCAAAAGAAGATTAACTATAAAGGGCTCTCCACATGGTCAAATAAATATACAATTAGGGATCAAATACCTGAAAAGGAAATTAACTCTAAAGGGCTGTGCACACACACCGACAAAATTATAGGTTGGAAAATATCAATTTTCACTAGATATAAATTAGGCATCATTCCGGGGAGCAACTGAATTGTACACACTCTAGATTCAAAATTCAGCACAAATCTCTATTGGCCTTTCTGAACACACTTAATGAAATTGCCCACACTTTTCCGGTTTTATCAGATTTATCTGACAAGCCATTATAATGTACAGGATTGCGCACAAATATTATTATTATTATTATTATTATTATTATTATTATTATTATTAATAATAATAATAATAATAATAATAATAATAATAATAATAATAATAATAATAATAATAATAATAATAAGCAATGTTGTCAGATGGAAAATATTTTTTCTTTTGTTTTGACACTGGAGAATGGCTGGTTTCCCAGCAAATGTTATTGAAAAAGGAGTTGCTTGTGTGATTAAAGATAGATTTAAGTATCGTCGATTTTGAAAGAATGGGAAAAGATCACAGTGGCGGTGAGTAAAATATTTATTATTTATTTGACGGGAGAAAGACATAGAGTAACTATAAAAATTTATTTTATTATAATTTTTTTGTATTATAGCATATACAGTATAATTTTAATAATATATAACATAGTAAAGTTGGTAACGATATATCACATTTATCTGAACTCTTGACAAATTATTACAGCTGCACATTGAAATCATATTGTGCCGGCATTATCACCGATTGCGAGAGAACTGTTGGGTTGTGGTCTATTCCAGCGTAAAGGAATGCATGCATAAAAATTCCAAAAATGTACTTTTCAACAACGTGCAATGGACGTGGAAGGGATTCTCTACAAGGTATAATTACCAGACATGTTCTTTATAAAACTAACCAATATACTCTGTTTTTAAGGTGGGTCGAAAGGAGGCGAAAGGAAATACTTAACAGCAGCGGAGACGTAATGCTGTGGCAGGAATCGAAAGTGTTAAGGACCACGAAATACACTAATCCTTGTGTTTTAAGTAACGTGCGCTGTGATGTATTTTGTGACGGTATATTTCACGCTTTTTTCGCCTATAAGTGTCAAACAAAACATCGCAGCACACGTTAGTAAAAACACAAGAAAGGTGCTACCTTTAAACGAAAATTTGTAGCGTAGTAGTATCGTACGAAACTACCAACCGCCAGATCCACACTGTAAAAAATTTCGCCTTAAATTTACTGACCGATTACAGTTAACTCTCGCTTCCATCCGATTACCCTAAATTTTACGGACCACTGTTTTTTCATAAAAATGGTAGACCGTTTATTTAGAAGCAAAATAATATTGATCGTGTTAAGAAACAAATTTAGTAACGTATATTTTACGGTAATTTACCATGATATTTAGGTGTTGTTTTTTCTTTAAAAAAGCACAGGTGTGTTATTACCGTACAAGATTTACGGTAATTATCACACCGATTCCCGATCTAGAGGTCCTTCTCAGTCCAGCATGCCCTCTTGCTAAATCCAGTAAGAATTCTTGCTGGGCAATATATATTGACCCAATTTTCGTCGAATTGCTGGAAACTGTATCAGTACACACACTGGTTAATTTTTGCTGGATGGATACAACTAGAGTGCACACTGGTTCATTGCTGTTAAAGACTACTTAACTAAAGAAAACACAAAAGTGAACGAAAGAAGCGTTGCACCTACGACGTGCATAATATCCATAAGAATAAAAGTTGAAATTAATTCTTAGTTTGTAATATCGAACACTTTTCTGATATCATCTTGAACATACATTGCTTTTTCTTTTCAAAATTACCAATTTAGTCATGTATTGAACAGGACACCAGAAGAAAGGTTCGATATTACACTCTGTAAAGAAAAAATAGCGACACCTCAAATCTCAAGCTTACACAGAAAACCATAGTTGCAGCCCGTTAGAAGAGGAATAGAAGTCAATGAAGTGTGGCATAGTTCATTGACGTTATCTGTGAAACCTGTGGTGTACGACATCGCTTTCCAATTGGTTGTGTATCAGTAATATTGTCGCTAGATGGCACTGAGTGGGTCTCGTAAATTATTGTAGTGAGAATTCTGCATTGCATTTGTGATGTGTAGGCTGAGTTAAATAGTATTTTATGATTGTTCTTTGCTTTCTCATAGTTTGGACAGTGTCAAGTGGCAAAATTGTTGTTGTGCAGCGTTGTTTGTGTTATATTGTTGCTACATGTGGATTGTAAACAAATAAGATGGGTAAGAAATGTGACTTGCTATGTGAACAAGAAATAATTCTTGCTTTGCGCAGCTAAGGCAAATCTCTAAGGGAATAGATGGAATACTGTAAATCCATCATTCTACGGCAGGAAGAGTAATTCACAAGTGGAAACAGCATAACAAATCGTCCCTTCGTCAACAGTGTGAAAGAAAAAAGAAAGCATCATCCAGAGCAGATTGCTAAATGAAATCAGTTACACTGCAGATTTAAGAAGTGATTTCCCAAAAAATCGCTTCTGTAGTTCGACATGATCTTGGAACTGCAGTTACTCGTACAACTGTATTGTCTTGACTGTATGAAGAGGATATTACAAAGAAGAAACCGCGTAGAAAGTCGAAACTGACAAAACACACAGGACTTCAACATGTAGTTTTGTGAGTCGATATACAACTTGGACTTACGACAACTGCAAGCACGTCGTTTTCTTAGTTGAAAAGAAGTTTAGAATAGTGGGAAACGATGATGGTGTGAAGTTGTTGATACGAACAAGCTAGGAACTTGACAACGATTTTGTTTAAGAGATGCAAATATTCAGTTACTGAGTCGTTAAAGACGTCAGAACGATGGATATATGTGAAGGATCGTTTGATGCACGAAAATATTTTCAAATTCTGGTACGTAAAGTTCTTACAACAACTAAAGATGACTTTTCTGAAGAAAATTTGGACTACTTCCTTCTTCAGGACGATAATGCTTCATGTCACCGAGGGAAAATCGTTAATCCGTGGTTCAAGAGTATGACTATTTAGAGACTCATGTGGCCTACAAACTCACCTGACATGAATCTAGTTGGAACTTTGTGGATCAATATGAGCAAAAGATTCAATAGACAACTATCTCAAATAGAATGGAATTCAAGGAACAGATAATCCGGGTGTTATTCCGTGAAATCGAGGTTGCATTTTGCAATAGCCTTGTCACCAAAGGGCTCCGATGATTCGCTGCACTGCAGAAAGCCCATGGTGCACGTACAAAATACAAGTTTGGTGTATGGTACTTCCCGATGTTTGCACACAATATGTCTTACCTTTAAGAAATTCCATTTCTTGTGTTCAGCTATTGTTGTTGATCTTTTTCAGTTTTATGTATAACTCTTAATACAAACGATTTTGCTCAAAACACACATAGCTACTTATATATGCATATAAATTCATTAAATTAATGTCAAAAGCCTGAAACATTGGCGCAAGTATTAAGAATAAACTGCTCATCAGGAATATGCATTGTAATATTATCAGGAATTCATGTAAAAATCATATTGATTAAAGTATGTCGCGAAAACCATACCCGAGCAAGTGTCGCTATTTTTCTTTACAGAGTGTACATGCAAAAAGAATCTATTTCTTGAATTTTATAGCTGAGTTTTCGCAGGCTTTAAAGATGTAGTTGGAACAAACATCCATGTCCTTTTAAGATAAAGTGATATTCTGTTACAGTGTTAATACTAGCTTTATTACATTATTATCGCTATGAGTACCATTAGACTAATAGACCTCAAATATTGTAATCAGCGATTCATTAGATTAATCGCATTATTATGGTTTCAGATAACCAAGCAGGCACCTGGCAACATAGCTGAGAATGATTACGACAAAACGAGTGTAAAACAATATGACTTCTAACAACACTGCCTACAGTATCCAGTATTCGCTATCCCAAATTAACAAATACGTGTTTCCTTAATTATGTAACAGTTTCATCAATGCTAAAGAAAAATCACCAAACTTCCAGAGTATCGAACTTTTGCATATTTATTAAACGCTCAAATATATTAACAAGACACCAGAACAGATTATAGGTACTGAGAACAAAATTAAAGATAAAAACAACATTTACAGAAATATTTTCAAATCTAACAATTCATTTATCCAGAAATAGTGACAGCATGGGCGCCCGACTAAAATTTGCTAGGGGATTCATCTCCCTGGTTGCTATATACCCTATTACATTTGGTATTTTTTTTAAATATGCACTAAATAATTTTACTATTTCAGATATATGTTTGTGAAACACTACATTTTCTTTTTTCTCGTAAAACAATAACGTGTATTTTTTTACATTCTATTATTTTTATTATTCTATTGTTCGCTTGTATCTGTTGTACTAGAGAAGAAACACCTGCTCCAGTTCCGTTCCAGGCGGCAACGTACCAAGAACTGACGAAACGTTGCCACGTTGGACCGCAATAGATATACGTTGGAATAAGAATGATGCTGAACGAACATCTCCAGAAACGATAGATATGCGTCTGCCTACCTCTCTAATAAAATCAAGGCTTCTAGAACCCCATGCCCCACTGGTCTCGATGGCTATTGGAGCAAATATAAATTTATCGAGGAGATTATAGTATTTCCTTTCATTTTCTGCCTCTCTACGTCTAGCAACTTCTCCAACATTCACAACGATCAATGGGAGGCTTGAATAGGCGAATGTGTCCGAACATGTAAAATCCCATACTAGAGATTTGCCTCTCATCCAAGGTATTAATGTCATGCCATCAGGTCGTTTACCATCGGAACGACAACAGCCTGACGGTTCACGAATCGAAGGAATTTCTGCCGTCATGAGAGCTCACCAAATGATGTCATTAAGGGCGGGGAGATTTGCTTAGTGGTTTTCAAATCCCCTGGGTTTTCTCATTTAGGTTTTTAAAGTTGAAGAGATTTGGCTTGTGTGTGTCAAGAAAACCCGAGGTTTTTGCCCCCTTGGTTTTGGTAAAAAAAAACACCAGCAAAGCACCAGTGGTTTTTCGTCTGGAGAGTTAAATGTCTCTGGGTTTTTAAAAATGGAGATATTTGGTCTACAGTGAAAAAACCCAAGGTTTAAATATCCAGCACTTTAGTGGGGGGAAGTTTATCCTACTGGTAGGAGTGTTTTTTCAGACAGAATAATTTCCTGTAATCAACCTGAACGAAATAGACCATATAGATTACATAGGTGATGTTATTGAGAACCAGCTACACCAAAGAAATTATACAATAAGTAGCAGAGTAGATCCTTTGGTAGTCTACAGTAATGAAGAATTTGGAGATCGTTTTGGCTATACCAAAGAAACTTTCCGAGCATTAATGCATTTGATTGAAGAAGATCTACACAAACCAGTACGTAAGCATGACTGCTCCGCAGATTTACAGGTATTGATTACATTACGCATTCTCCGCACAGGCACTTTTCAATGAGTTGGTGGTGATTTGGAAAATGTGCATCGCACAACTGCAGGAAAAATATTTCACAGTGTAGTTGGAATTATAGCTAGAAGAAGGCCCCAGTTCATAAAAATGCCTGCAGGAACAGAAGTGTCTGCAGTGAAACTGAAGTTCTATGAGGACTCACAATTCCCTAATGCAATTGGAGGAATTGATTGCACGCATATTCCAGTTCTGTCACCCTCTGGTTCAACTGCAGAGTTGTACAGAAATAGGAAAGGGGTACATAGTATCAATACAGAGCTAATTTGTGATTCTAATATGAAAATATTAAATATCGTTACACATTGGCCTAGCTCCACCCATGATTCAACTGTTTGGAGGAACTGTTCCCTGAGAGTCATAGCCGAATAAAGAAACCTTCCTGGATTATTAATAGCTGACGGTGGTTATTCTTGTACAAGCTACATGTTGGCGCCTATTCCAAATCCTAAAAACGCTGTAGAAGAAAGATATAACCATGCTCACAAGAAAGCAAGAAACGTTCGCTGCGTTCTATTCGATTAGACAGAGAGGGAAAATAATACTTTTCAGTCACATGTACAGCAAGTCGGTGGATTTCAAGAAAAAACTCTGGGTATTTCACCCCATGGTTGATATTGAGCAAATCTCTTCACTGAAAAACCCCGGGTTTTCGCAAAAATACTCGGGGGCAAATACCTAGTTTCTAAAAACCAGAGGTTATTTTCCCCACAGCAAATCTCTCCACCCTAATAGATGAATGTCTGGTGTTTCTGCCTATGCTCTTCATGCATGAGAGGCCATGCAGGCCGCGTTGGGTAACTTGATCCTCGCAGAGCTGGACAGCGATGTGGCTCACAAATAGCTGAACCTAGTCTTAGGGCTACTGCAATTCGAAAGGTTTCATTAGACATGTGAAAACCTAATTGGGGAGAAGAAAACGCATTTAACAATGAACCAGCATGGGAAGATGACGCAGCAAGAAGTCTAGCTTTATCCTCTGGAACAGCAACGGATTGTAAAAGATGTTTATGGAAATGTACTGCTATTGGTGTGTACCAAGATGCCTGAGAACCTCTTTTGCTGATTTCTGGAAGGTCCGTATCTGCTATATTTATCCATTTGGTAGAGCCTTCTTCAACTATCCCATCTGGGTCCAGGTGGTAGCCCTGAGGAAGGAGAGCCTCGATTAAACGAAGGTATCCGTGGTAGGACGCTAAAAACGTAGAAATCGCCATATCAACGGTTCGTCGAATACCAAGGCCTCCTAATCCAACAGGTAAGGATGCTTGCATCCAAGATTCGTCACTCAAGGAGCAGTTCAAAATTGACTCCAGACCCATTTTGAGGATATGATCATATTTCTTCAGAAGTGGAGTCTCATTCCAAGATGGAAAGCACCGTAGAAAGTAGTTTAGGCGAAGGACTGACAATGAAGCACGTAGAAGAAAAAAAGCTCCGTGTGCTGAAATCGAGTCAAGACGAGACAGAAAATATTCTAATTTGGATATTTTGTTTGATAGCACAGTTGATAATGCTTCCTTTGTGAGAACAGAACCCAGAAGACAAGCATCCTGTTTGCTTAGGAGACGTATTTCTGGGGCTACTCCTCCAAATCTTCTGAATAATTGGTCGGATGTGACTTCATCTGATCCAAGAAGACCAACTTCGCATTTTGAGAAATTCAAATGTAAGCCAAGAGTTGATGCTTTCTCATTTATATGTGTTAACGTTGAAAGGACTGCCTCAGGTTTGTCAGCAATAGTCCCATCATCCAAATACCAGATGTTTAGTTCAGTATTAATCGAATGTACTAAAGAATGTATTGTTATGGCAAAAAGTTTCGGCCCAAGGGATCACCTTGTTGTACTCCTCTCTGGGATGAAATAGTGTCTTGGCCTAAGAATAGGATACTGGGTTGAGCGTAACACTGGTGAACATATGGGTATATTGCGGGAAAGTATTTCAATACCTCAGTAAGCATGGAGTCCCGGCGAAGTTCATTAAAAGCGTTGGGAAAATCCAGCTTTACGATAGCCTTTGGAGCGCTGTGTGTGGAGGAGAAATATACCCTGGTTGCATGAACGGCTGCTTCGACTCCATTGGGAATACAAACTCCAAGTTGATGGGGAGACAAAAGTTCTTAACAGGCTCTCGTATTCTGAAGCATATAATTTTGGCTGATATTCTGCGCCAAATATTCCCTATGGCGATAGGTCTGATTCCACCACATTTCTTTTTAAGAGCGATAAGTCTGGCTCTTAAAAACAAAGGTCGAACTTCTAAGGGTATTTTTCCCGAAATAATTAGATTGAACAGATCACAAAGTGATTTTAATAGCTTTTCCTTCGATTCGAGTATTTGGCAAGATAAAAGATCTTTGAGAATCGAAGGCCAAAGACCATCTAGACCTCCCGAGCTGCCAGATGGAAAAGAATGTATAGCACTTTTAACTTCGTTTATTGAAACTCTTTGAAACCTGTTTTGATCTTCTGGAAGATTCGGTGAAGTAAATGTTCCAGGGTGGGCTGGATGTTTTTCCAACAACGTCTCAAACACTGAAGTGTCAGGGGCTGCTATTGTATCATCTGACATTAGTAAACGGGCTGCTCCTCGGATATCACCATCGGCTACTTTGTTTTCAATAATTTTCAGATTTGACACATTCTGTTTAGTTATAGATTTCTTGATCGTTGGCGATTGTAAGATTAAGGCATCAATACCTATATTATCCCAAACACGAACTCTTTGTTTCATCCATGAGGTAAGATTCTTTACATTCTGGGATTGTTTGGGAGCAGTTAGTACTACAAATAGAAATATAAACAACTTGATCCATTCTCTTTCTCCATTTGAAATAGCCACTTGCTGTAATAACTTGGAAAGTGCATCGGCAACCTCATTTCGAGCACCACGAGGGACACGTCTTAGGATGTGTGTAGAGGATCTTAATGACGTCAACAGTTTACCCAAGTTAGATAAGGTTAAATGCTGTGTGCTACCATTGCAGTTAGTGACGCTTACATTTGTGGCTCTACAGACAGGAAAGCTATTATTATTAATATGAAGATCGCTGCTGATGAAGTCTTCTGCGTTTTACCTATATGAATGGCTAATCCTCTTGCATTCACATAAAACTTTCCACAATGGGGACAAGGTAATCTAGGAGTGGCTGAAAAGTGGCCTCTGGCAGGCCTGCCAGTGCTGGAGTCAAAGTCATTGCCGGGGTTATCGGTTTCACCTGATTCCACTGAATTAACTGATGGAGATTGAACAGTGGGAACGCTGTTTGAAGATTCCATTAGTTCATATCGTATATCTATGTGTAACAAGGTGCACAACAAAATAAAATAATTTTTATCAGTGATAAAGAAGTATTGGTGATATTAATATTTGAGAAAGTTTAAATATTCGTTTTTAACGAATTTCCGTTGCTGTTTATTTCATTGTTAGAATACTATGTCAGAATTATAACGTTCGATAGTATTTTTTATTTTTTTATTTGTATTAAGAAATTTAATACGTCTTCATTACCTACTGGAGAGACTCCCTGCCCCTCCTTCGGGTATACATGAGTGACAGTATACTTTTAATTCTGTAACATGAAACATTCCAGTTGATGCAACACAATTTATGTAGTGCTGTACTAAGTCAAGACCTTCGAAATAACAGGCCGTGACTAAGTACGGTAAACTACGAAGCGCTTTTCCTAGAAGTTTTTTTTTTAAGTATTTCAACATTGTGATTCTAATTTTATCTTCACTGTCACTCGTTGGCTACATTATCATAAAATCTTTAGTTTATACATCCAGCAGCTTCTTGGTTTCGCATCGTTGCACTTTGGAGCGATCTGCTTGCCACGATAGGCAACTAAGGTTTTGTTTGTCACCGAACAAAGTTCAAATATTAACATGGCGCTTTCCCATACATTACCTTGAGTAATGTTGAATTTCCATGATATCTTCAACAGTAGTATTAGTACGGTATGTATCACACCAGAAAACCACATTCTAAACAAACAAACAAACAAACAAAAGAAAGAAAGAACAAAACAAAACAAAGTACAATACATCCGAATCTACGCGCCATCAAACCTCGCTTCAAACATGTACTTTTTCTCTCCAATGCGCATGGCCGAAAAAAGTATCTGACAGGAAAACGGTCTCCTGCCATTAATTTAGAAAAACAGTAAACCGTATATTTTTCGTGGTAAGAAGCACTTATTTTCACTGTTATTGGTTACAGTGCAGGTACGAGTCATGTCGTATTAATTAATTTTCTTCATATAATTAGATTATTTATACACTTGTTATCAAGGGGCGTCATTTAGGGGGCAGGAGGGACAATTGTCCCCCCCAAGAGTTTGAGGAATACATATGCTTTAATAGGTTTTCTACTAACTTACTAGTACAAAACGTGAGATTCTTATGTCAGTTGTGCTCTTGCACCTCCCAAGCGAAGACTGAAATGACGCCCCTGCTTGTTATGCAATACTAACATCGGTTTATTATTCTTATTATTAACGATCATTCCAAACCCCCACCAGTTGGCAGATTGTGCTTTACGTAAGTTACTCTGACGGAAAATCAAATGTGACTTGTGCGAAAACTATGTTTATACGTTGCAAGAGCTATAACCCCCAATGATTCAACAGAAATTCAGTCGTGTCTGCCTAACTAAGCGTAGTGTGAAGTATGAGGATTGTGAATGAAAAGAAAATCGAATTCGAGATTTCAACAGACTTACACATTTCATAGATTCTGCATACCAAAAAGGTGATTTTGAATGTCAGCTTGTCCGGGCCAATCTAACTTCATTCGCCTAGAAATCATATCGTTCAACGAATTCGCACTAAATTTTAAACTTAAGATTCTCTGGGATAGTTGCTCAACTTTTCTTTCTATCACAAAAATAAAGGAAATTTATCAAAGTGTGGAAATTAATAAAAAAGAATGTGATTTTCTCGAAAATGGCACTAACAATTTTCTTTATAGCATTTCATATACCAATATTGCATTAATTACTATTTACTGTGGTTATTTTTCTGAAAAAATCTATGAATGATAATTGATTCATGACGGTGAGAACTTTTCGGAGATTTTCTTTATTTTGTTTTTCTTTATGCTTTAAATACATTTTTGATTATCACTTTGACAATATGACATAGGGGTCTGTCATAGGGGACGAATTTGTTTTTGCCCGGGCCCGGATCGGCCCGTGAGTTTATAATGTGATACCCGACCCGAGTCTTAAATATGTTTTATCATTTAGGCCGAGCTCGTGTTATAGTAAAATGAGCCCGAAATAAGCCCTAATTACAGAAACTTAACGCAAAATTGTATTTTTATTTACGGCAATAAGATATTTAATTTTGCAGTTATGCTTTAAAAGTTCTGCAGAAGGAATGGTCCAGTAAAAATCGTTGTATAGTACATTTGCAAAGTTAGGCTCGAGAAATATGGTTGTATATTTAAAAATTTACAGCCGAAGCCCGAAGTGATATATATTTTGTAGGCCCAAGTCCAGCCCACGGGCTCTGGCAGAGCCCGTGCAGACCTTTACTTCTAAAACGACGTAGTTTTATATAGAGGTAAATGCGGATCTCAAAAGGTAGGACGACGGTAGGTTGCGACATGATGTCACGCCGTCCCCCTGATTATCTTTGCCCATTGTAATTCCTTGGGAACTGGGGAAGGACGCCGTACATATTTTTTGGAGGTAATGGACGCCGTCCCACAACATTCCCCCTCACTTTTACTCAGGGTTTTATATAATTTTTTTCCAGATGAAGATGGTCGCCTCACAGAATAAGACATAAATGATATAATGTTAGAGGAAGTATCCCCTATAGAAATCTGTGGACAAATTGAATCGCACTTTGGTTATATATAATACAGACATGGGACGCTTTGATGGTTTTGATAAATTATTGTCAAATTACCGTTATAAACTTCGCTGTAGAAAGTATTGGTGGAACCTATTTTCTAATAAATGCACACTAACTATGTCGGGAACTATATGACAGTAATGAAAGTGAGCACCTTGGGTGATATCAATAAAACGGAGAAGTTACTCATTACGCCCAATTTTGAAGTAGTTACTCGCATTGGTATCAAAAAAAGAGAACTGAGCACTAGTCGTCTCGGCTGACCTCGGAGAAGCCCCGCCCTTTTGAAGTAACCACACCTCTATTCTCGAGCCGAGTAACTACTACGCGTTTGATATCAATAAAAATCAAAGACTCCTCTGTGATGCTAGTAACTTCTCCAAATTTGTGGAGCAAGCTAAATAGGTGACTCCGTGCGAAATATGGCAGAGTATATGATTGTTTTACTACGTAGAAAAATTTATAAACTGCATAGAAATGTTGGAAATGGAGATTACAAAAAGCATTATAAGTTTATGAAAGAAAATGTAGTGATTAGCACAACATTTTTTAAGGAGAATCAACCGAAATTCGGGGTGGTGGACTACGTAATGATGAAAAGGGTTTTCTTCAAGGGCGCCGATCCTGTGAGGGCCCGGGCCCCCCAAAGCTCATGTGGGCCCCTATTGTATTTATGAATATACAATATTTGGCATAATTACAGTGCAATTTGTCTTAAAATCCCGATATATATACCTTCTGCATCTGAATGCCCTCTCCCCCCAAATTTACAGAGAAATCGGTGCCCTTGGTTTTCTTGCGTTACGTGAGCGATCCGGGATTCCAGGTCGGAATGTGAGGGGATTCTGGTGTGGCTCAAAGTACTATCTATGACTACCTGAAAATGGATTGTTTTCGGAAGTGTGCGTAATATACAAACAGCAAAGGCAGAGTGGCAAGAACAATATACATTTCCGGGTGCTATCGGAGCACTTGACTATATACAAGTGGCATTAAAGAAACCTAGTATTTTGGAGAGTAATACGTTAATAGGAAGAGCTATTTCGTGGCTAAGCGGTTAGCGTACATGCCTTTGGCATAGGAGACCCGCGTTCGATTCCCGGCAGGAGCTCATGTGGTTTGGATTCCACGTTAATCAGTGGGTTCTGTCTCATATAGGCACGCTACTGAAAAGGACGTTAAACTAATAATCAACTCAACTCAACGTTGATAGAAAGGGTGTATACATAAGAATGTATTTTGTTTTGTCAAGGCGAAAGGGGACACGTATGGTGTGGAAAATGCAATCAGATGGACGTGATTTATGACGTGGGTGGCTGGACTTTTTTTAAAAAGAAAACAAAGGAGCCAAGTGTCTGATTTCGTTCTTAAAGCCAAACAATCTACAAAGACCTTGGACAACACGTGATATGTGCTTGTCGTGTTAATCTTGATATTGCTGGATTCCAATCAACATCCATCAGCTCAAATAGGTTCATTCCCATGGTTTCAGTATTACTTTCTTCTTTCCTTTTTTTATTTTTTCTTCTTTTTTATTTTTGTTTTATTCTCGCTCGAATATTAAAGATTCTCTTTTGAATTTGTGTCTCAGTCGTAGATGTATTTGATATTTCGTTGCATTTCACTGTAATTACCTTCAAAGTTTCGGCTTTCCTTCGTTTACTTTCTGGTAGCTGTGACTTTGAATGTACCATTGGAAACTCTTTTAAAATATCCACAAATGCACTTTGGTTGAAGCTATCGTTGCTACTTGCCCGTTTCATGGCTTTTAAGATACTACGCCATAGGTTAAAAACAACGAAATGACTGCGCGATGAATGGGAGAAATGAATAATCACTTCTTTTATTGATACGACTCAGTGCTACGTGCAGAGGAAGCGCGAGTAAACGTTCATAAATCTGGAGCAGACTAGACCTGAGTAGTGGCTTGTTTTATTGATACGAAATTGAGGGAGGAGATTACTCCAGGCGTAGTTACTCCGATTCTCGAGCAGGACTTCTCAGGAGTAGTTACTTATTTTTATTGATATCACCCCTTGAGTACGGAAGAGAAGTGGCCATTACCCTTATGCGCTAGAAGATGAGAACTATACCAGGACCTGGACCAAGAACACCAATTTCTGCATCAGAAAGCTGAAGAACATTTCGTAATGGAATATGATCTAGGTCAGGGTCAATGTGGAAAAAATGCTCATTTGCAGTGTTTGAACTGCAAGAAAAGAATTCACATTTACAGCTTACCTAAATATCATGGCATTGATTCAATGTAAAATGGCCATCGTATTTCTGTAGAGATAATAGATTATATTGAATTTCCAGCTCATTATATTCACAGTATATATTGCGTGCTGTTGCATAGCACTGCATTCGAAACTGTATTGCATTCTTCTTCACAACAAATACGTATATACACTTAAAGTTCATTATCATCTTAGACTTAAATAATAAAAGACTAAACTAATGCAATGTATTTGCAACATTTTAAAAGTACCAAGCGCTAATGTTCCCAAATAGAAACACTTGTTTTATACATGCAAAACGATTTTTGTAAATAAAAGCACATAAAACTCTAAATTAACTTCAATTTAAAGGAAAACAAGAAAACTTTTGTTAAACATTTACTTTCTTCTTAATTCGGTAGGTTAAAAAAGATATAAAGATATTCTGAGCACACTATTGAATTTTCAAAAGTTTTCCAAATAGAAAACATTGTGTTCATACAGCACAACGTTTTTTGAGACTGCAGACAATTAGCTTCACACTTTGCTCGATGATGCTGTGTCTAACGACACCTGGTTGAAATAGAAAGCACCGTGAGTAAGAACGGGGAGCCACTATACTTGTGAATTAAAATCCCTTATAATTTCGATACAATTTTATAATAAAATGATTAAGATATGAAAGTTGAAATAAATGAACTTTTAGAATATTCTAACTATAGATGCTTGTTATAGGGTTTACTAATTCATATCGGACTTCAGAAGAGAAAAATCAAAATCATTTAGTGACAGTGTCAATAGTGACAACTCCCAGTCACGACCCCCCTTCAGTTTTGTTAGGAATAGGAAAAGAAAGAGTGAGAAAGAAGAAGGTAGGAGAGAAAATGGAGAAAAGGAGGGAAAGAAGAAAGGTAGAGGAAATTAGAGGAGAAGGAATTACTGAATAAATATGGGAATATGGTGAAGGAACTCGAATAGTTTTAAAAGGTAATTCATATCCAAATGCTATTACATGAGGCTCAATGCTGAGGTGATCCGGAAAAGACACATGTTCCCTCATACGACCCTGACCTGGATCCAGGCAATTGCACAAGTGGGAGTTGTCCTAACCCAGTCCATGTGACAAGAAAGTTCAATTTAGTTAGTTTACCTGTCATTTTGATATGTAAAAAATAACAAAAGCCCGTATCTAGTATGTGAATTCCCAAAGTAGAGATCAACTACATATTTCAATTGGCCAGAAAAGAAAAGAAATTTAAGTCACGTATATATCTTCAGAAGTATAAGTTTTGATATTTCTGAGAAGACTGTCGTTACTCTGGCTCATCCCTTTATTTTGGCTTTTCTCATAGAGCCGATTTTGAGTACTTTTGAATTGGTTATTCCTCCATGACCACCGTCATGCACTAATTCATATAACCTATTATTACACATATATTACCGATACTATCATCCTAAATTAATATTAATGCTACTACTTAAAAACTAAGTTCATCATTCATTCACGCACACTCACATACATACAGGACAGCTTATTGACATGGATGAAAATAATGTAAAAGAAACCATCCAACTACAATTTGGTGAACACCTATTACATCTATTCCAGAAATAGACACAAATTATCATGAACATGCAATCGGCATATATATGAATGAATCAATCTACATGGGAAATTGAAAAAGAGCATTGTGACGATATATATATATATATATATATATATATATATATATATATATATATATATTCTTTTAATATACGGTACCGTATATTCGCTTAATATTTGGAACATATGATACGAAAAAAAATATTAATACTTCACAAGATCATAACTAAATAAAGAAAAAACTTTATATGAAGATTTGAATGAGTCTTTTCTCATATATGAAGATTTTAAGTAAATATACGAGTCTTGTCACGTAATTAGCGATAAACGTTCATATCACACAATATCAAAGCACTTTTTTCTGGTGTCAAAACATTTCAGTTCACTATACTTTTCCTATATACACACGAAATTAGGTTACTAACTGTAACCGATACATATTACGTCTCTAGATATACTTAGGAGTACATTTCTTCCATTTTTGGATAACAAGAACAAAGTTTTGTCTCCTCTATTACGGCGACCAATTTACCTCTTTGGTCATTTTGATTGATTTACTATTTCCTTGACTAGGATTGAATCACTGTCGCCTTATATCATTAAATAAACACATTTATTGGTAAATTTGCACAACTCAAGAATATAAGCTAGTAAACGAGAATTTCTCAAGTCCAGAAGAATCTTCGTCGGTGAGAATACGTTCATAACTGTGCAAAACAGTGGTTGAGATTTAGGATTTGTACAAGAGGGATAGAATTATATTAATTCATACAGTAGGATTTTAGTTTACTGGTCTGAGGATAGATTTGGTAATAAATTAGAGTTAGGCCTACCTGCCTTAAACCCATGCTACATGCTGTTACTGTAGTACTAATAATGTTTGTTCTTAGATCAGTTATTAGAGAATATCACACAATTTGAAAATTATATACAACATGCAGCGGTATTTTTAAAATTTACACTTTATATTTATCTTATATTCTGTGACCGTTGCAACTAAGAACTATTCGAGGTAAGGTACGAAGACCTTTTACACATATATTCATTTACTCAATTCAACATGATACATTTTACTTCAATATTATACTCATATTCGACACATATTCATACCTCACCCGCACATAGAGATAAAATTCATATTTTCAAATATTCTACTTAAATGTAGACATTCAATGTGCAAGGAGGAAAGTAAACACAAAGTATATAGATATGGATGAAACTAAAGATATCGAAAATACTCCTGGGCCCAAACAACTACAACCTTCACATTTAGAATTACCAGTGGAAACAAACGTAGGAATAGCTAATAACTTGACGAAAGATACTAAGCGGATAGTGATAGATTGAAACGAAAGTAGAATTTAATCATAGACCGGATTGTCGCTCGCTATCGCAGTTTTGTCAATATGATGGAAAACATTTACTTCAATTCAATGAATACCTGTACGAATCATGTCTCGCGACGTCTCAGTTGGTAATTCAGTTTTAAATGGTCGATATTTAAAAAGTTCAAAACTTGTTGAGAATGTTAAAAATTTTTTTAAAAATCTTGAAAAAGAGAGTAGAGGAATAGATAAGGAAGAGAGAGAGGAAAAGCGGCGTCAAATCAATAAAATAAGACAGTAAAACTACAAAGATAAGTGGTCGAATTTCTAGCTACAACAACCCACAGCCTTATATACCGTATGCCGAACATGATTGGCTTACTAAAATGCTTAGCCTAAAATAAATATCTCCAAAGCAACACAAGTCCGTGCCTACAAGGGAATTTTCAAAAAGACAAAAGCTTTAGTGAAATTTCCCCCGTCGCTGTAATACAGCTGAGACCTTGGAGACTCCGGCACTACCGGGAAGTCAGTGTGATTTCTGAATTTAGGATTTTTAAAAAAATATCCGACCTCTCAGAAACAAAAGTTCCGAGTAAAGTATAAAAACTAGAGTGAATTCGATGAGACAAAAGAAATCCTAACAGAGAGAGAGAAAAAATAAATAAATTTTAGATTTTTTACTAGTAAGTTGTCCGCCAAATCTTACTAGTAGCTACCAGTCCGCAAGGTTGCCAGCTTTGGGGCGTCAACTAATTTCAAACACTATATACTAAAAGAAAACGAAGTGAAAATTCATGGACATTAGATGTTTAGACGCAATGGTACGGTATTACTAGAGTGTACTATAATAGATTTACTAGATTAGTTAATTCTGTCCACTTCGTCACCTGTATAAACAACAATAAACCTAGCGTCGTCGGGTGATGTAAAAAAATCAAAGTTGCTGGATATTATCATAAATACAAGTCAAACGCATATATCTAAACTGTATTAATTGTGCAAAGGGCTATTCTGTCATGTAATGAACCCTTAAGTACGATGGACGAAAATAATCACATAACTACTATTGAGTGGTCTGTCAGACCACATTGTTCTTTCACTTTTTCTGAAAAGTAGTTTTATTAAATATTTTTACAAATGCTTTTCTACATATTTTAGTTGGTTATAAAAAAATAAAACATAGTAATTTCACTATGTAAAAGGGTTGTATATTTTTAAAACAATGAGAAAGAAAACGCAGTCAAAAGTTGCAACAATGCTTTCATTGTTATTCAAAATTTTAATTGTTTAATTATTCAATTTATTTCTCTGTCTCTATACTGTATAGTCAAAATAACAAAATCCAAAATATATTGTTCTTAGAGATGCACTGAGAATAAAAGATACAATAAAACACGGAATTGTAGCTTTTCCAAACCTAGAAGAAAGTATTGTTATATTTTTGTTTAGTAAAAAGGTAATGAATAAAACTAATTTTTCGTTCTTATATGACGGCGAAAGTAAACAAAAATGTATTTTACCGGTAAAGAAAGCACTGTACTAACTTCTCTGACTTCATGCACTTTCTTCGGGTAGTCACTTGGAACTTTTCTTTTTTGTACTGAAAGCACATCTGCACCCCACACAGATGACACGAATATCTTGCTTTCCGCTTAGGACGAAGTGGACAGAAGGCCACGATTTCCTCTTCTCGAACTCCTCACTCGTGCGGGATGGTAGAAAGCTTACTTTCAATGTGCAGTATGCTCTTGATTGAAAAAGATGTCCGATGAACGAACTACGGTCCATGTGATGCCTAAGATGGCCTTTGGCCAACATTTTCATGAAATCAATTCTTGTCATCACTGCGGACTTAGCGTAGACTTGTTGCAAAATATACGCAATGACACCATACGCAACATCCAGCATCCAGCATAAAGAAAATTGTCAATGGCCATCGTCTTGTTCGACGACTTGACTTGTAATTTGTACTTTTTAAGTCTAGAGTTTACACTCCGCCTTAAGTCATGTTATAAGATATGATTATTTCAGGTTTTCCAGTCTCTGTCTCAGTATTTGATGTGTGGTGCCGGACGAACCACACGGTATGACACAACCTGCTAATAATTGGCAGATAACGAATGAGTGCTAAACCGTAAAACACTCACGTAACTACTATAGTACGTCTGTGAGAACGCGCGACCCCCCAGCGCCATGCACAGGGGATCAACTATAACACAAATTTCACAATATATAACTATTTGCTAGAGAGGAAGGTAGACGAGAAGTTATACTTGTAGTGGTATGGGTGTAGAAAATATAATGATACAAAAAGTCGCAGCGGTCTGAGAGACGGTCCATAGTACTTACGTGTTAAATGTGAGGTATCCGGAATTATTTGCCATATGGCTATTATTTGTATTGTCAGGCTGGTTGATCAATTAACTGGTGTATTTACTATGGAAAAGTCGAACCACTAAGTGAAAAATACCACCCATCGTTTTCTACATATCATACTACCCTCATATAAAGATCCTAAAGTGATAATTAATGCACTAAGGAATTTATATATATATATATCGTCATTTTCGTATAAACCAGATCCCTAAGTATTTGTACAACAGGAAGTGTTAATTATATATATATATATATATAATCAACACTTCGTAGCAAACTCTACGACTGGGCACATATAAACATAGGCGTCTTGCTATTTAATTACACTCTTTACTGTACACATTTATATACTAATAATATTATCATTACTCACCTACTCGTTTACTTTTTACTTTTCTCTACCACGTCGATTTATTTTTAGACACTCTATACTTCAATAAGCCCAAGACAGTTCAGAGCAGTCTAACTAACTGTATTACAATTAGCAATTACCATAATAAATTAATTAACACGTGTGATTATATATGAACTGACTGAATTTCTTTTATAACAAACTACAGTATAATTCACATCACGACTTCGGAATTTATTTTATTTGCAATGAAAGTTCAATGTTTTAAATAGCATTTAACCATATAGAATTAAATGTCAACATTGTAATTGCTCACAGCAAGCAATGGATAAATAGGATTCATAAACGCAGCCTGGCGATAAAAAATAATGCCATATAGACGAAACTTCCAGTTAAGTGGAAACGCGAAGATTATTTTAATTAATATTTTGATTAATAACTTATATGAATGATCGTGCTTTTCAGGAATGTTCAATTATATATCAATTTATCTAAATGGCTGTTAAAATGGATCTAAATTAACATTTACTTAAGGTAATTATGAAAGAAGGGTCATTTTCGTATAAACCAGATCACTAAGTATTTGTATAACATGATATTACCAATGATTAATACTAAATTCGGACGTGGTGGCGCTAGTACTTATGGAAACACCCTATGAACACATGAATAATCTTTGCAATATTTTGTTAATTATAGGCCATGTACTATAAAATTACCGTACGCACTAATACAAAATTGCTCGCTATGGAGTAACATACTTGTTGTGATGGACCAAAAAGATAAATATATAAACAACAATACACTGTCCATCACTAAACATTTCATATTTTCACGCGCACCTTAATAATAAAATCTACACTACTCACTTAAACACATGCACATTACATTCCACATACCCAAGAAAGTAAATACTGATACATATAACTATACATGCTAATACATATTATCACACCACTCAACTATATATGAATCAAATAAGATTATTTAGTTTCATCAATTGGCTCTATTAACTGGAAAAGGAGAGAGAGAAAATGATAAGAGCCAAGTAGCCCTTCTGCAAACGAAATCATGTTTTCAAATTACTGTTAATGCCATTGAAAGGACATACCAAAACTGCTAATTGTGAGGGTCCTTTTCATGAAGGGAAAAGAACCCAAATAAAAAATCGTTTAACCCATTTTGGTTGGAAGCTTGATCAACATAGGAGTAAAGGACAGCCCTTTTTTGTTTACACTACCATAATTATAATCAATTTATCCACAACGAAGACTACCAATACCGCCATGTTAATGGTAATAAAAAAAATCGCAGTTACTACGTACACAGAAACTATACTTGGACAAACTTAGCGTAACCTTAAAATTGATTTCCGGGAGGGGCGAAAAGAAGATTTAAATGTTTAGATCGCTGAAACTTTATTTAAAACTGAGAATCAACACACGGCACTGCCAATCCTGTTCATCACTGTTTATATTCAGCAACATGGCGTCCCTGAGTTTAAGTTCTTATTTTAGTGTTGTCAGTTTTTTTTAGGTACGATTTCAGAATTCCTGGACTTCCATCAGCTTCCAAATTGCTTATGTGTTGATTGAAACTTAGATTACCTGGTTTTTGCTGCTATTTCTTCTAAATATTCACCTTTTTGAGGAGCCGAAATTACACGCTGTGGCTTGCTTTGTTAACGGTTCTAGAATGAGCATTCTTGCGCCTTGATATGAGAGCGTCAGAAAATAGTTCAATCAGGAAAGAGTGTTTTGGCGGCGGAAAATTATAAAACGAATGAAAAATAGCAAAAACTGGATAAATCTGGATCTTGATAGGATATGGGCATCTCAGAGGGACGAAGGGAGTCAAAATTATTCTGCCAAAAAGTCAGATTGGTGGATAATTTCAAGAATTTCTGTCCAATAGTGTTCTATGTTTTCGTATCGCATTAAGATGATAATTTCGATATTTATCCATCTGAAATGTCCATATACGGAACTCGTAATAAAATAATGTATAAATAAAGATATTATTCCCCAAAATATGATACCTACTAAATTATTCAAAGCTTCCACATTAGTTTTGGTTTGGATAAAAACGAATTAATACAGTACACGTACCGAAGTTATAGTTTGAAAAATCACGTAGTACAGTGCGTTCAAAAATTATTGGACCCCTATAAACAAAAATTCCATTACCTGTAATGGTACATTACATGGTGGTATGTGTATTAACCCTTGTCATTAGTGGTCTCATTACTTCAAGGAACAGTTTGTTATGCGCTATTCAATCATATCGTAAAAGGTCAAAATTGGATAGTACTGCTTTCATTCGCGTGAAGTGGTTGACTAGTGTGAGGATGATGCAAATACTATAAGATGCGGAAGATAAACTGTTTACTAAGACTCAGAACAATAGTTCAAGTCAAATGAGAGAAGATAGTCATTCCCTACGAAAAATCGCTCCGTGATCAGGTGAAGCGTTGGACTCTTGAAATATATTCACAGAGTGAACATTACGAGGAAAAATAGTTATCGTCCAAAAATAACAACTTCTTTTGAGGACAGGTTTGCTTGAAAAACAACAAAATAATAGATTTTACCGACTCCGGAAGAACCAATAGAATTACAGAAAATTCATTTCCTTTATGTATCAAATAGAACGGTGATAATTCCCTTTAGATCTATGGCCTTGGAATAGGCTTATGCATTCGTTCAACCGGAAGCATTACGAAAATATATTCCTGAGCTAAAAATTAATAAAATAAAGATTGAAACGATGAACAATGGAAGAGGGCACTCTAGAAATACGAATCTAAATTGCCACTTTCTCTTTCCAATATTACAAGTTCGTACATCGTCATTCCCAAAAGCGTGTATATCCCAACCGTGCAATACCGTGCACTAAGGCACGAAGAAGGAGGTAGCGTTACTATCTTGGTAAACTTTACTGACTACCAAGTTGAAAATTTAGTTTGATTTATGAAATAATGAACATAAATGGATTTCACAACGTTTTAGTGAGACATGAAATTCCATCAGGAACTCGGATTTGGGACAGTAACTTTGTACTGCAACAGAATTATCATATTTAATATTTTTCTAAGCTATGCAGTAATTATCTGTAATGCTGAGAAGACACTTACGTTACCAACAAATGGAATAGTCTCATAGTCACCGGATTATTTACCCATTGAGCTGTAGTAAGTTGAACTTGATAGAACTACGTAAATAGATGCTAACGAATACTGAAGGTCTTTCGAAGACCCTTCAGAGCTACTGGATTCGCATAGCTTTGCAATAGTGGATAAATTAATCAAACAAATCTCTGGAATTCGTAAAGATGTTATCAAGGCTAAAGGTTAGCATTCATTGTACGCAAACACTCAAAAAAATTGCCTTAGTGGAAACAGTGCCATGTGTCTTCATTTCTTTATATGAGCAAAGATATTTACTTTACAGCACAAGGTGAACAACTTTGCATGAATATATATATTTTTTAAAAAAATCTGAAAAATCAGTAGTGTGGTCTCAGTTTTGACACTGACTATATATATTATTATTATTGTTAATATATATACTAATTAAGACGCATGATTATGAAAGAATTCGTTTAACGACATTTTGAAAAACCTCATGAACATGATATTTCCCATGTTAAACGCATGCTAATAATATTATTTTGTGTTTGGTAATGTCGAAACAGACTAACTTTCGTGGCGTCAAAGGGTATGTTCTTCATTATCAGAAATAATTGACAGTTTTTATTTTTCTGGGAGAAATTGTTAACTGTTTGTGTACTGTATATATAGCAAATACATGTTAGTTTACATATGTATACTGTATATATATGCTAATAAATTGTACCTATTGTCTCTGTCATTTTTAGTGGTTATCAACAGGCTACTTTATGCAAATACTCGTTGTAAATTTTGTGCTTATTGTGTCAGATATAATCGAACACTACCAGCTTTATTTATTTGATCTATTTCATGGAATAATTGCAGTATTTTCTAAAAGTTGTGTATATGAAAAAGAAGAAATGCGATGAAATTTTTAATGTTGAACATTTGGTGTATCATACTAAATTCCTGATCCTTCAATAATACAGTTTTTTTCTTTTTAGCTGCCTTTGAGTTGTTTGTCTACGATTGTTGACATTCCAATCATACACAGTGAGAGGAGAAATCGTGGTTAGACGTGACTATGTTGAGAAATAGTGTAACTTTTGTAGAAAAAACTGAATCTGATTTCCATCTCTAGAACCTGACAAAGACTCCTTTTGCTGTTCCATCTGTCGACTTTCATTTTCTCTGCATTACGAGAAAAGGGTAAAAGAAGAGACTAAAAAGAAAGAGTGAGTGTTTGTGAGTCTGCCAGTGTGTGTGTGTGTAAAGGGGAGGGCGATAGACAGCGAGCAATCCCTTGACACAAGCAGAAGCAACCAAAGTTTATATTGAGAGACGGTCCACTTCTTATCAGAGTTCGTCTTTGGCAATCAACCTCTTCTTCGGCTCGGGGGACATTTAGGACTCAATTCCGGGAACAAGACGCGTAGAATTATCTCTTCGTTTTCCGGTAGACTTTCTCGTAAGATGAACTCTGAGAAAAGTAACTGAGAAATAAGAAATAGAAAAAAAATGTGATTGAGAAAAAATGTGTTTTACTCTTTAGAAACAGTAGAACTATGATGTTATTCGGGAGAAGTCTTCTAAAAAATTGTACGTTCGTTCTTGTAAAATAAAATTGTATCTTTAAATGGCTTTCTGAAATACTTTTAAGACATGTTCGATCTGATAATGTTTTCTTCAAAAGTGTACAAATTTATATTAAAAATCAAGTTTTGAAACGCATTGACATATTTAACTTCTTCATTTTAAGACTAGAAAGAATAAAATTGTTCACTCAATTTCGAATAAAATTACAAATTAAGGTGTTGTATTAAATCCACTGAGATGAATAAGAGTTTTATTAATTTACGTCACTTTTGCGAAACTTTACATTTTCCGAAATATAATCTTATCTAGATATTAGGTTGCTATCGTATAGAGACGATGCATGGATTGATATGAGCATGAAAATTACATCAGTAGAAAGGGAATGTCAACTCAATTTTAAATAATAAATTACACCATACACCATTTATTATACACCATAATATATTTTACTAATATACTGATCCATGTATTTAAATATTAGAGGTTAGATAGTGGGTTTGGAACAGTCTATACGACAATGGTTGATTTCGCATGATGCTCTGCATATCCACCAACTGCTTCGGATTTAAGCCCCGGCCGATTTGAACACCATGATAAGAGTTGGTCCTCTCCTTCATAACCTCAGTGCTGCATAACGACGCAAAAGTCAAAAATTTGAACTCAACTTGTCATCTGCATACTTGAGCGGAATTATAATTTTACATAGTCATAATATTTCCTAATTAATAATGTTATAATATAAGTATGTATAACAAAGTTTCGTTTACCTTCCGAGTCCTTTAATTGATTGTAATTTGCTCTATTTCCAGCGCTAATAGTTAGGTTTGCTCTTCTGTTCACTAGATAAGTTGTATCTTAAATGTCTTTAGTTTCAAGATATGAGTCTACGCTACTAAATTGAAACATAGCATCTTTGAGAGCAGAAAAAGAAATAAAATCATCTCACTCAACATTCTTGTTATAGATCTCATTGTAATCCTTAGAAATGTGTAAAGTATTTACTTTTGAAGCCAATTATTGTGACGCAACAACAGTATATCAAATAAAGAATTTACACAAACACACACACACACACACACACACACACATATATATATATATATATATATATATATATATATATATATATATAGGTAGATAGATATACGTGAAGTGCTTAGAATTTACTGATTTGTTTGATGTTGGTTAATGTATTGCTACAGTCGAAGAAAAGTATTTTGTATAACTTACTGTACATTGCGTATGTGCTGTTTAGTCTTTGCAAATGTGCAATTACAAATTTGTATCTGTTCCCTCTTCTGAAAGAGAGAAAAGTGTTTCTCTGCCTATGAATAGGATATACAGTCAGCACATATAAGGTAAAAGTATAAATGCATAATGATTAATAAGAATTTATATTGTCTTATATTAAATAAAGACTGTAAGCTTCAGTACAAAAACAAACGAATGAAAATATTAATATGTATGAGATATTTTTACTTTTATACAAGAACTTTAAGGTAGGTCACCTATAGTTTAATAGGATATAGGCCTGCTTATTTCAACACATTGGAGGTAATATATAAACTAAACATTTGTCTTAAATAGAAAAATATCGATGAAAATAAATGAAGAACGATGCAAAATAAATGAATAATTTTATACTCGATAGACATGTACGTCTCTGGTAAGTTAAAATTGAGGAGAATAATAAAAGCATTGTTTTTAGGTCTAACTAATTTGTGTTAAAATTAAAGGTGTATTTGAAATAAGAGTCTATTAATTGGAAGGTTTATCACCACTAGAACAAATCATTATAGTTGTCTGGCATTATAAGTAAGTGATATGCAAGGAATTTGGAAATTTTCGTACATTAAGTTTCTCGATTTCTTTTGTAACTCCCTCCAGCTAAATGATGAGCGTCATTACCTTTAGTGCGAAAAAAAAAATGTTCGAGACTTACGTCTCACATAGCTTTGGCGCTGTTAGAGAAAGTTGAACTCAAAGCAACCAATATATTAGCAATACCTCCACTTTTCCTTTTGTTAGATGAGTCTTTCTCATACCTCTTCATTCATTAGTCTATATAGTACTTTATTCCTTGTATTAGCTCTTCTACATGATCTTTCGTTATTTCTATGTTTATTTCCAACTTCTCTCTCCTAACTTTCAATAATAATAGTAGCAATGATCCTGAGTTATCGTTCGCGCAAGTGTATTGCAGTAAATGGCTATTATGTGCAAAAACGAGTACACAATCTTGTAGCTGTCATTTGATAGTATATACTTTACGAGGAAACCGATTCAAGTGCGACACGAAATTGTGGATGAGTTTATGCATAAACGACGTGATTTTGTGAATAATTAAACTTATTAGAGGGAAAAACCCTCGATCTCAACCGTTCCGGAAATATAGAGGAATAAGGGGAAGTCTGATGCTCCGATATTGTGCGTATTTTTGAATAAGTAGCGATAGTACAAGTAAAAGAGACTTTTAAAAATGAAGAATTCCTTCATCCACGAAACTTCAGTAATACGTCACTTTAGACATGAGGGTTAAAAAACCGAAGATTTCATAAAAAAATCTAGGAAAAGAATGTTTTTGAAGGGGATGGGTTCCACTGTTGCCTAAAATAGACATCTAAGGTGTCTATGTATAGGTTTCTTAGTACGCTGAATCGCAAAAAGCATAAGCAGGTCAAATAGGATGAAAATATAAAAGGTGGTGGCCGTTCGAACTATCCAAACATTTATAACCGTATGAGGAACTAACTTACTTTGTTACGTCCTTGTTGTTTACATGCAACAACTTTATGTGATATACAGTAGCTCAGGCGTACAGTGTTTCATTTTTTAAGTGTAATATACTATTTTTGCTTACTGATTCATATTTTGCGTTTTAATATGTGTCACGCAACTAACATTGATCACCTCTATTCGCCACATCCACACTTCTGAATTAAACAGATTAATTAAGCCCTCAATTGATATTGTTATCAATTACTATTTTTGTTTCTTAAATTTACACATTTCGTACTTTATATATGTGAATATAGGTGTGACCATACTCAGGGTCAAAGGCGCCGATACCGGGGGGGCCCAAAGCTCATGTGGGTCCCCTTACTGTATTTGTAAATTTACAATATTGGGCATAATCTGAATGTAATTTGTTTTAAAATCCTCATATATGCTTTCTGCATCTGAAAGCCCCCCCCCCCCAATTTGCAGAGAAATCGGCGCCCTTGCTCAGGGCCGGCCTTAGGTGGTGCGGGGACCAATTGGGAACATTTTGCGGGGCCCCAGGTTTACAACTAACTTACACCAAGGTCTGTAGTACCAACAAATATATTGTACTCTCCCTGCTGGTCTAGTAGTTCAAGAAGGTTCTATACCAGTATTTCATAGTTTTATTATCTTACAAGTAAAACTATCGATGTTGAAATCTAGTTTGTTGACCAAACTTGGCACAGAAATGTGGAATATCAAGAAACGAGCTTAAGCAAAATTTAAAGTGCTTCCGTCCACAAGAACGGCCGCAGTGACCAGAAACCTGATTGATGAGAATAAGCCATAACAATGCGTTTCAAGTTTGTAAATTTTACTTTATTTGTAAAACGGGTAAATGGATAAAAAACAAAAACACATTAACCGATACCAGGAGTAAGTAGACATCTATTTAAGAGAATGATTATCATGGCCGCCATCTGGAAATCGGCCATCTTGTATCTCGCTCAACTTTTTTAAGTAGGAGAAAGGTGATGTATGATCAAATTGGGCTAGAATTTTACGAGAAATACAATGGTGAAGTCTGTGTTTCCATAAGTTTATATTTGTAAGACAAAATGAAATGAACATTGATATGAATTCGTTGGTTCAAAGATTTCTTAACGGCTGTATCTTTATGAAAAGAATTCAAGTCAGGAAAACCTAATGTACGCTAGTGAGAACATCGTAGGAAGCTATTTATGAAAGGTATAATCAACTTGGAATCGCTATCGAGTGCAGACAAAATGAAATGGTGATGAGAAACTCACAAACCTTAAGGAACTGACAGATGGATGACATACTTTCCATTTGATTATTTCAGTTAGAAGACAAACCTTTATAAGCAGCCACATATTCAGTACACACTAGTATACATTCAGTTTTCCTGATTTAATTTATATATATATATATATATATATATATATATATATATATATATATATATATATATATATATATATATATATATATATATATACAGGGTGTCCAATATACAATGCAACCCGGAGTTTGGGATAGTAGAACTTTTGAACCTGAAACGATGCACACAAATAATGGTTATACCAAAATAAAGCTTTGTTCATGCATATATTTTTAAACTAGTAAGTACGATTGAAGTACACTAGGAATCACACAGTGTTGCCAGATGTAGCCGAAGTTAGTTGTATATATATATATTGCAAAATATGGAAATTGACTCATAATTCATACGTATGGATGTTTTCTCGTTAATTTTCGGTTAAATTTTATCATGGAATTTCAAAATTTCTTTTTCATTGTTTTCATGTATTGCATAACGTAGATAAATCCTTAACACACCTTCTGATGCACTGAAACATCAGCAATGTTGCCAATTCAGAGTGTTAACTTATGGAAACTACGTTTCCCCTAGTTCCTTCTTACAGAGGCCTCACCCGATTAGTTATAGGTGGAAATGAAAAATTCCAAGTTACTCCAACTAAACAAACTGAAAATTAACGACAGAACATCCAATACGTATGAGTTATGAGTCAATTTACATGTTTTGCAAAAAAAAAAAAAAAAAAAAAAAAAAAAAAAGATTTACACCTTCGGCTACATCTGGTATTCTAATGTACTTCAATTGTTGCTTCCTAGTTTAAAAGTATATACATGAACAAAGCTTTATTTTGGTATAACCATTGTTTGTGTATCGCTTCAGGCTCAAAAGTTCTACTATCTCAAAAGTTCTACTATCCAAATAGATAGATAGATAGATAGATAGATATAGATAGATAGATAGATAGATAGATAGATAGATAGATAGATAGATAGATAGATAGATAGATAGATAGATAGATAGATAGATAGATAGATAGATAGATACACGGGGTTTTCCGCAGGAGAGGGAAAAGTTTGTCCTTTGGTTTTATGTTTTTTTAGTATACTGTAGCTGTAATAAGAGAAAGGATAGCAAGGAAGTCGCACTAAGGCTGATTTATTTGATACCATCTCGGTATTCACAATAGCATCACATGACATAATCAGCAACAAGGCCAGGAAATTTTATTTAATGGGATGTTTAAAGTAAATGAGAGTGTGCACCCAGAATAATGATATCCTTTCTTACACAAACTCAAAGAAACCAATACTTTTAATTCCTGGGTTGTGTGTAAGGAAATTTGAGCGAGTGTTAGGGATGCTAGGGTGTACAGAATACTCCCTAGACATAATATCTATTTCTACAACAGAAGTTGTAAACGTAAAAAAATAAAGAAACTACTGTAGCATTAAATTCAGAAAATAGTTACTTATGCCGGAAACTTAATGCAAACTATTCATTTACTTGCTAGGGACAGGCCATACCGGAGTCATGGATATACCTGTATTGCGATGTGTAGTTGTGTGTACGTAACAACTGAGAGTAGCAGAGCCATCTTAACGGTACCACAGAAACTTGCCCGGGGGCTCCGCGAGCAGAATGGCATGTATTTACATGTATTAAGAGCAAAATTTAGTCATAGAGATCACAACACACTTGTTTGCTCTGGGGCCTAGTATGCTGTTAAAACGCACTGGAGAGTAGAGTAGATAGCACTAGCACGGGACACCCTTAGGTGCGGGGCCCAATTGGAAGCAATCGGTCCAATAGGCTTATGGCCGGACCTGACCATACTAGCATATACATTGTTCAACTCAGTAAAAAGAAAGAAAAAATAAACACTGGAACATTTTAATATATCACACGTATAAATGGTGCCAATGAGATTTTGAGGGAGTAATTTATTAACCACCCTTTCACTCATTTTAATTAACGTCCTTTTAGACCTGATGCTTCTTAGTCTACGCCTGTGTATTACATTTCAGCTCGATCGGTAATACTCTCTCAATACACGAAGCTTTCGTCACTTCCTTGGAAGATTATCATTCCAATCGAATCAATCATGTTATGCTGTAATTCTTAATGAAGCGTTTTCTGCTGGAATACGAATAAAATTATACAGAGAAGATTCGTTCTCCGGACAGCGGTATATTGTACAAATATACGGTATCCTCTTGCTTACTACAGAAATCAGTACGGAGCATACGTTATCCGTATGCTGCATAGGCACTGCCCTTAGGTGTTACATCATGCCGTTGCAGGATGTCTGACATCTAACAGTTTTCCGTATATCACATGCATATACTTATGTTACCTTCGTCAGCTATATGTTATATACGTCCATTTGTATGTGAGATCCTGACCACCTTCATTGTTTCATACGGAAAGTACGTATAGATAGAACACTTATACAGAAAGTATTATAAAACATGCGTTTTCAGTTAGCACATACGTCTGCTGTACGTTAAGTCCAAAAACTACAGGAATTACGCATGTAACCTATCTTTTTAAGTACGCGACCTACGTTTTTCTCTCAGTGTATTGAGTTTTGGAAACATTTTGCTCTAAGAAAACATCCTCAAAAGTAAATTACACCTTGTAGATTTTTCATAGAAAATAATGGATGGCATACATTAAGGTTATTAATGAAAACTCTTTTTTAATGAAATAAAATTGCCTGAGTAGTGTTTAAGAAAATCGCTCGAAAAAGAACTTACCCCTACAAATAAATTATCTCTCATAGAGTTTTCCAGGACAAATGAGTTATGCCATATAGGTTGTTAATGGAATAATTATTTGTGGAATATGAGGAAACTTGACAGAGTTGTTCGCCAAAATCGTCTGAAAGGAACTCATTCTCAAGAATAAATTACGTTTTTTTTTCGAGTATATCAATCAACATAGGCGTCAACGACACTCACCGTATCATTCAACTTAGTAAATAAAAATGAACATTTTGATATATTTCATACTAAGTTTAATAGTTTTCTCGATTTATTAACTAGCCCCTTAACGTATAATCAGTAGCATCCTTTTAGATCTTTCTAAGTAATCTCCATCTGTGTACTAAATTTAAGCTCGATCAACTGAGTACTTTTTGCTGCAATGAAGTGTATATTCTTACGTTCGCCATTCCGTGGGAAAATTCTCCTTGCAATCGAATCAATTATCTGTTTCCCTTATATCTATTTAAGATAAAATCCAGCGTAAAGAGTATCTAAAAAAGTATGAGACCTTTATCATTTTAAAAGGTTGCTTTTGTCCTTAGTTTACTGTACTTTTGTCTGTAAAGTAGAAGACAAGTATGTTAGGGTTTATCAATAATAATAATAATAATAATAAATACAATGGACATTTCCACTGATTTCTTTTTATTCCGCTATAAGTATACGTTAGAGCTAGCTGATTACAAGAAATACTTACATTCACTCATGCGTTGATTCTAATTGGTCGAAATTTGCAATTGAATTTAGATCTGTTACTCGTGCCCTAAAAAAGGTGACCACTATGTTTACGTCATCTTCGGTTCAGAGGAAAATATCTGCACCGCTCAGTAGGAAAACGGCTTAGGAAAAGTTACGATGCATATTTTAGAATTGAGGGGGTGAGTGCAATAGTGGTCTAACCAACATTTTTAAAAATGGAGAAAAATCATGTTAAACTTAAACACATGTGGTTTTTTTTACAATATACCAAAAGCAAGCATAAGTGGTTGAATGTGTCATACATTGTACAAAAAAAACACATGTGTTTAACTTGATTTTTCTCCATTTTTAAAAATGTGGGTTAGACCACTGTTGCTCTCACCCTCTCAATTATGTACGACGTTGCTAATAAAACAAAGAATAAAAGAGTAACAAAATATAAGGTTTGTTTGAAAAGGAAACTATTTGCCTATTTTTTTTCTAAATTAGTTATTTGAATATAGTCGGATAGCCAAGAATAATGTTACTAATTTGTAAGAATATGCAACAAAGTTTTTAAATTTACTAAATGACTTCAATATTTAGCTGGTGTTGCCTTCCTTAAAAGTACAACGCAATCAGTGTCTACGAACATAGTTCCTCTCCAAGTTTTTCGGCTCTTTTAAAAGCTGTAGTTATGCTACAAGTATAAACACACGAAGGTAGTATGATAGTAATTTTATTTAGTACCTTTACATAAATTAGCATTGTTAGCAGCCTGAGTTAATACACTAGTTAATGTCTTCATGTTGGGGTCATCAATCGACGTTATGATTCTAATTTTATTCTTCTTTACAAAATGTGATATAAAAGCACAGTGATTTGATAATTGAGTGCTAATTTCTGATGTGCCAGTTCGTCGTGAAGTCGATAGTTATGCGTCCAGGAGGCAGCAAGAGGAAATATACCTATGAGAAATCATTTCCCCCCCTCAAAAAAATCTAAATTCCCTACTGAATTCAACAACAGGGCACACAAACGTATGATAATCGTGTCCATGTGTTTTCTCAGAATTCTCCAGTGCTATTTATGGAACTATTTTAAACATTAGTACTAGTATTTCACCATAATATTTTCGCGCTCACCGTCGTTTTCTTTAGCCAATGGAACATATTTGTAAGTCGTTTATACAAGTCTAGGTAAACCTTTACAGATCGATTGAAGTGTTTTGAATACATAAGTTAACTTTTAAACTAACAATCAAATATGGCAGCAAAGTAATGACAGGAACGTGAGCATTCCATCACTGATTCACCGTTTCCCCTGCTTATGAACGTTTGCGATATGTCATTACGATTAATAAACACAATATTATTCTAGTGAGTGAAGTAATACATGGGATACAAAACTAGACTAACTAAACTTAACAAAGTGTTGAACTCTTCAAACATTTGCTATGATTTTCCTTTTTAACTTGTAGACCTCCGAAAATATACAAAACGTAATACTTTCACTATATAATCTTTTGCAAGTGTACTACTATATACCAAACATTAATCACTGCAGAGCAGACGTGGGAATGAATATAAACAAACTTATGTTCGTATATTTAGAACACTACTTAGTGTGAGGTTATTGAAAAGAAAAAGTTGATGTTTCAAAGTAACAACACACGTAACATATAATGAATTTCTGCGAATATTCCTCTCGTTCAGTCTGGAAAAATTCCGGGCGCTAGGTAGCCATGGCGATAGAAATACGAATCTGGTACCAAGATAATTTAAATCCAAAATAAAATTTATGTAGTATCATGTATCAAATTGTATTATTATGATGTTTAATTTTGAGAACTGGTGCCTCGATTAGAAGAAAATTTTTTAAGCATTTCTCTTGTTCAAGATGGTCTTTTGACAGCCAAACTATCTATCTGCCTCTATTGGTTAGAACTTTCTTCAGCCCCAAAACACCACACTTCAGACGAAAGCATTTCCACGTAGAAATATAGTAAAACAAAAGCGCTATACGAGGTGTGGCAATTAAATAACGAGATGTGTCATAAATATGATGTATAGCAAAGAAAGTTACAATTGAGTGTTATTCCCTTCAATATACTCCCTTCCCCTATCTACACACCGCTGCATACGTGCCTTCCATTGTTCAAAGCAATGCTGTAGGTCATCAGATGTCACACTGTTCAACAAATCTGCCGGTTTTCGTTTCACCTCTTCAACAGACAGAAAATGTGTTCCCTTCAATGCACTTTTCACTTTTGGGAATAGATAAAAGTCACAGGGAGCCAGGTTTGGGGAATACGGAGGATGGTCGAGCACAGGAATGCGCTTGGCTGCTAAAAACTGCTTCACAGAAAGGGGATTATGGGCAGGCGCATTGTCTTGGTCGAGGATCTCCAAGACCATCGTTCTTCCACAAATCCGGTCTCTTCTTCCTTATTCTTTCCCTCAGGACTTTATTAGGACTTCTTTGTAGTAGGTTTGATTCACCGTTTGACCCTGACGACCCATTCAGTCATGATGATACCCTGATAACGAAGAAAACGATTAGCATTGCCTTCACTTTCAACTTGCTTTTTTCATTCTTGGCGATGTGAGAGTCTTCCAGTGCATGGATTGATGCTTAGTCTCGAGGTCATACTGGAAAATCCATGTTTCATCACATGTGATAGCACGTGTTAGCAAGTCTGGTTCTGCTTTGAGTCGTTCCATGACGTCACAGCAAATGGTCTTTCGAATGTCTTTTCATTCCTGAGAGAGGTTTTTCGGGACAATTTTTGCACAAACTTTTGTCATATTTAAATTGTCATGCGAAATTTGTCTTACTGTCTCTTTGTTAATGTTCGTCATGTCTGCGATCATCCGAATGCTCAGACGTATGTCTTTCCGCACAAGTTCAATAATTTGTTGAACATGTTCGTCCGTTCTTCAACTCAAAGGGTGGCCGGATCGTTCATCATTTTCAAGCTCCTCCCTACCTTCTGAAGATCATTTTTGCCATTCGAAAAGTCGCGCACGTGACATAGCATTATCACCATACGCCTCTTTTAACATTGCACAAGATTCCGTTTTTTTTTTTTTTTTTATTATTTTACAAGAAATTTGATGTTAATGCGCTGTTCAACTTTACTGTTCACCATGATTCCGGAACTACTACAGAACACTGTCCTCTTCATGCAAGCCTGCAAAGAAAAGAAAAACTTTCAGAATCATGAAACAAACAGTGGCTGCTCATGAAGGTTCAAGATCAACAACACATCATTACGATAATGCGCGACAGGAGGTGGGCAGTCTCGTTATTTAATTGCCACACCTCGTATGTGATACGATTCTTATGGTATTAAGATAAGTATAGTTGCTGTAATGGAGTGGGATGACGAGTTTCTAATATGCACAGTAAATAGTAGCAACAATGTAAGAATGTAGTAGGATACATACTTTTTAAAAAAGTATTTAGAGCTTTTTGGTGCAGAAGTGCTTATTTGTAGCTTTATTACAATAATATGGAGATTCATACAAAGTTTCAAAATAAAGGAAAACTATAACGTGGAGGCTTAGATATTCTCAAAAATGTACATGATTTAATTTGAATTGTTATAGTACTTAGACTCCTAATACTTCTGGTGTAATACAATAATAAAGT
This sequence comes from Thermobia domestica, assembly GCF_964235325.1. Lineage (NCBI taxonomy): Eukaryota > Metazoa > Arthropoda > Insecta > Zygentoma > Lepismatidae > Thermobia > Thermobia domestica. Next base: position 115,542,333 of record NC_137467.1, read on the forward strand.
AATCCTGTTTATATGTATCTAAAATATTTGTGATGATAGAACATTACAAATGACTTTTAATGTATTTTAAGGTAGGAGAATAGGTCTTATTAACACGCTACTTTCATATACAGTAAGTAGTTTAATTATTTTGTCACTTTTTCTTTCACTATTTCATTAAATTTGTTTGTAATTTACAGTAAGGAACTGCAATATGAAAGGATTCGTTGAAGCTTTCAATACGGCTCAAGGAGGGATACCGAGATATAACGTTTCACCAGAACGCTTGTATGTGTTGCCATGATGTAAGTAGCTTATTTTTATATTGTTTAAAGCATTGTATCTCCGTACCAAGAAGTTTTTTTCCGAGATTTTTGGTATGTGGTATATTAAGGCTAGTTCTAGACGATGGTGTGTTTAAATTACAACTTTTGATCAAAAAGGAAATATTCATTTTAAAATTTGCTTACAATGGTCGACTACTAGCCTATTTACGGTTATCTTATGTGATTTGTGAGTTAATATCTCTTCGTCATCAAAATCCTCAAGCTTTGAGTCTTTTACCAACATTAGAGAAAAAACGTGAATTCTTGTTTTAGAAAATTCTTTTTATGCTTTTAATTTGTCAAATTATGGTCCTTGCGATGCGACCACTGGTGCGCAAATCATTGTCTTTCCGAACAACGAAGGGCAAGTTACAAAAACGGATTATGTGTGGGAACTTTTCGAAAAAATCTATAAGTGAACCACATGCAGAGATGAAAAATTGTGAAGTGGACATCAGTACTCATACAATGGACGAAAGATGACTTGACTAAAGTTATTTGGAGGCACAAAACAAGACTGTCTATCTTCGGCAGGGAGAGAGGGCACCGTAGCTCCGTGAAAGAGTGTTCACCACTGCTACGTGAGGTCCCTGGTTCCATCCAAACTAGCGCCAAATGGGCCTTGTGGAGGAGAAACACCGTCTTCGTGGGTTTTCTCGGAATTCTCCCGTTTGCTCTCACTTTATTTGTTCCACCATTACATTCATTTATCATCATCACCGGCTCCTTTAGCCTAGCCAGCATAACCGTGGGACGTAAAACTGAAAGATTCCATTACATGTAATATTTAGTATCTTCGGCAATGAAATTTGTGCGTAACCGATCCTGGAAAGATCTTTTACCTGGATGCATGACACCTACAATGAAGCATCATCAGTGTCTGATATTGGGCTGCATGTCAAGGCAAGGCGTAGAAATCTTATAATGGAATGTTTCCTTCAATTCCTGATTTTTTGAAAGAAACCCAGAACAGTGCATCTTCTAGGAGGAAAAAATGAAATGAAATCTTTGAGTTTTACGTCCCACGTTTATGCCGGTGAGGCTAAAGGAGACGGTGATAATGAGTAATGAATGAAATGGTGGATTGAAGAAAGTGGGAGGAAACGAGAGAACCCCGAGGAAACCCACGCACACGTTGTTTGTTCACCACAAAGTTCACTTGGCGGGGGCTGGGATCGAACCCGGGAACCCAAACACCAGAGGTGAACGTTCTACATCTTCCAGGAGGATGGTGCATCATGTCATACTGCACGAAGCAGCAAGGAATGGATCGTTGACAATGACATCAACGTATTAGAATGGCTTGGAAATAGACTTGACTTTAATCCAATAGAGAATTTGTGTTCAAGGCTGAAGAGGCTGGTGTCTCGTAGAAATCCTAACAAAAGGGAATTGCTTGAGGCAATCGTCAACAGAGATTTCGAGTCATCATGCCAGATCTCAAGTTTGGTGGACTCATTGCTTGGCAGAGCCGATACAGCAATTAAATCAAAGGGATAATCGACTAAGTATTAATTGTGAACTATGGCATATTGGAACATCCCTAATTGTAAAATTGTTGTAATACTTAAATTATTGTAATTACAGTTAATTCTGATATTGTAAAACCTATAATATACTGTATTTAATAATTGTAGTGTTGCAATACTTTATTGTAGTACGTAGTATTGTAATACTGTTCACAGGTTTCAACAAAGAGCATAAAACGATGGGAATAACATAATATTGAATGGTAACATAAAATTTATGTATACTGAAACACATTTCAGAAATGTGTCCAGAATTAATGCTACTAGTGTAAGTTTCATTTTCGTAAAATCCCTAGTGTGTGTGGCAGAGAGCACGTGGAAGAAAAAGAAGCAAATGTTTGTTTTAACTGGGAGTAGACAATTTTGTCGCACTGAGCAGGTGACTTCTGTCTCCTCTAGTGAAGTCAAACGTTGGACGCTAGGTGGCAGTGTCGTTCCAAGTCGATCGAGGTTCTGCTGCTTGCGCCAGTTGCGGTGGTGATTTGAATCAACGCTGTAACCAATAGATAAGGTTATATATTTGTTAGGAAACTAAGTTTTGAGATAATATTACGCAATAGAATGTAGCAATTTTTGGACACACAACATGAATCTTATTCTAGTTATTATTATGTCTGTCCATGAAAATATCGTAACCTTTGCATGTTTCTGTAATATTCTATCATGGAAAGTAAAAGCTTCCTAAAAATATGCGAAATTTCTAGAAAATATAGAAACCCCGTTGTTGAGGATATTAAAATATCTAGTTACATATTACTATTAATATGTAAGTAGCTGAAAGGAAGTAACCTTTTGTACTTTACATTTAGTTATTTTTTATTAATATGAACATACTGCGCAAATATTTAAAAATATTCACCATTGAAATGAAATGAAATCTTTAAGTTTTACGTCCCACGGTTATGCCGGTTAGGCTAAAGGAGACGGTGATAATGAGAGATGAGTGAAATGGTGGAATGAAGAAAGTGGGAGGAAACGGGAGAACCCCGAGAAAACCCACGAGCACGGTGTTTGTCCACCACAAAGTTCACTTGGCGGGGGCTGGGATCGAACCTGGGACCCCAAGCACCAGAGGTGAACGCTCTACCACTTTTTTTTTTTTTTTAAGAAAATTTATTGTAACTCAAGAATCAATTACATTGAAGTGGTTAGGCTTTTGGCACAAAGAAAGGAAGTTAGTAGAACAATGAGTTGGCTATAAAATTTGCAAATAGCTTATTACGTACATCCTTTGCTAATTTGGAGTATTCTTTTTGTAAATACTGTACATAGAAGGCTTCCCCTGCTTCTAAGTTGGAATTAAAAATATATTTGACGGTCGTTCCTATATACCAATTGACACTATGTTGTTTACTAACGGGATAAAAACGATAATCAGGTCTTAAAACTATGCTAATATTTATATTGCGTTCCGAACTACGAGTAAGAATGGCTAAAAAGTGACGTAACTGAGACCAGATTTTTGTGGATTCCAGACATGTCGTGATTCTATGAATCAACGTATCTATATTGTTACATCTATTGCAAAGAGCATCAGGACTAAAACCATATTTGTTTCTCTTTTCTTTAGTATCAATAACATTATGGACAATCATAAACCAGATAGATTTGCTGGCAACACACAAGGTCAAGTCATTGATATTGGCCCAAATAGTGGACCAATTACACAAGTACTCATCTAACACAATTTTAGGTGGGACATATAATCTAGTCATTTTAAAAACATACAGCTGTTTACTACTTAAAGTTTTAAAATCAAAAAGCTGCGACAGATATATATAATCACACAAAACAGTTTCCAAGTACTTACAGCTTTGAGGGAAATCAGCCATACACAGGGGTAGACTCCTCTCTGTTCGTGCTAATACGTAAGTGAGCAGTTGTTGTGTTACACTATTCGCTTCGTCTGTGTACAAGGTCATTGAGCGAGTAACATACAAACTTGCAGCTTTTTCTTGCACATTGAACAGACCGATGCCACCTTGTGAATGTAAACTACACATTACATCATATTTAACACGAAAGACCTGATGTTTCCATAGAAACCAACCACATAAACTTTGAATTTGTTTTCCTATGAGTTGAGGCATAGGTAATACATTTGCCAAATACCAGATTTTGCTTAAGAGATAAACATTTATAAATTTAGCTCTAGAATATAATCATAGATTTCTGGATTGATTTACATAACCTGAATGACGCAGTGTGTTTACAATATTCGTATAGTTATGATCAATAGTGTGCATTATGTTTGAATAAAAGGTAATTCCTAAAATTTTGATACTGTCGGCCTGAGGGACGGTATCTATATCATTAAAATCAATACTATTGTTTATGTTTAACATATGCGATTTACAATCATTTAATCTAGCCCCAGATGCTACCTCATATTCACGAACACATTCCATCATGAGAGAATAATCTAGTTTTGAAGAGACAAAAACTGTTACATCATCTGCATAACTAGCCACTTTTATAGCAGGGGTAATAATATTTAGACCAGTTAGGCGGTCATTCATAGCATATAACAGGGGAGCAAGGCTAATAGCAAAACTCAACATTGAAAGGGGATCACCTTGTCTTATTGAACGTTTGATGGGAATGTTGTTGGATAGGTGACCGTTAACATTTAACTTCGTATGAGCATCTTTATAAAAATATTTCATCCATGTAACAAATTGTTCATTAAAACCGAATTTTCTGAAAACAGACCATAAGTACGAGTGTTCAATATTATCAAAGGCGTTTTTAAAATCTAAATTTATCAGAGCCGCTTTAAGAGCGCAATCATTACAAATAGTAATACTATCTCGAATAGTTAATAAAAGGTGATAGATGGTTTTCTGTTTAACAGCCACATATTGCAAATTTTGTAATAACTTATCCATGTAGTCCTGTAATCTGTTTTTAATACATCTACTAAAAATTTTGATATCTGTATTAAGAAGGGATATAGGTCTATAATGGCTAACATTAGATGGTTGAACAGTTTTAGGGATAAAGACCGTGACGGCTGGATTAGGGCGCTTGATAGTCTCTGAAGCAAAGAACCATTCATTTACAATCAATGTTAGTGTATCGCCCATTATATCCCAAAATTTAACATATAAACGGCCAGAGATAGAGTCGGGCCCAGGAGATTTTCCTTTTTTTGCAGCATTTACAGCTCTTTGTACTTCATTTTTAGTAAACGGAGCACATAAAATTTGATTGTCTTCATCATTTAGCACTGCAGGCACACTGTCAAGTAATTTATTTTCGCAGCCGGTAGCAGCAGCGACCCCAAATAACTGGTAGTAATAATCATACAGGGTGTTACGAATATTGTCCTGAGTAGTTTGAATGGAGCCTTGAGCATCTGTGAGTGACGTGATAAGTTTCCTCCGTCCACGTTTGGCTTCTGTTAACACATGTGTAAGAGAGCATTGTTCTTCTTCCGGAAACCCTGGAACTTTACTACGTAACCTAATCCCTTCCATTTTCTGTTTATGGAATTGTAATAATTTGACTTTGTATTTACGTACAGAGATAAGGGCCGAGCGATTTGTCATCGCTTCAGTTTGTGCCTCTAATAGACATTTATAATAGAAATTATAAAGTTTTCGCTTATCAGCATAAATTTCAGAGGAATACCACCTACAAAAGCTTCGGATTTTGTCCTTACAGTATTGATTCCACCACTCAATATATGTTTTAAACCACTTCTTTTGTTTAAGCCAATAAGCCCACTTTTTAGAAAAGAGCTGACAAAATGACTCATCATTGAGCAGACTTTCATTCATGTGATAATATCCCCGTCCCCGAGCAATCTTCTGGTCATTAATTTTAATTTCCATTATTAAACAGAGATGATCAGTGAAACACGTGGGATATCGGTATACAGAAACAACCTTGGATTTGAAGTTATCAGTTACATAAATCCTGTCTATCCTTGAGCTCGAAGTTTTTGTAATAAATGTGTCCCCCCTTAAATCTGGGTGTTTGAAGTCCCACACATCTACCAAAGACAAATTCTTTACCAATTCATTTAAGGTAGGGCAATAATGGTAAGTTGGTTCTGTTGTGTGAGTTATACTTGAATTATGATCTCCGCCAAAGATAACATTATTTGGGCCACTAAAAAAACGGCGCTACCTCATTTGCATAAAAATTATTCCGTTCTTTTCTATTATGGCTTCCACTGGGCGCATAAACATTGATTAGAGTTATATCATTAACCTGACCTTTGATAATTCGACCATTAGGATGTAATTCTACATTTGTAAGCGGGATGCCTTCTTTAACCAAAATTGCAGTACCAAGGCTATTATATGTACAATTATTATATACATTATATGATGGATGTACGTTTACAATCTTTGGACCAACTTCTTGGAGAAAAGCTACATCTATTTCAGATTTAAGTAGAAAGTCATTGAGAGCTTCAAGTTTGACTGGCGATTGTATTCCGTTGATATTTATAGTTGCTAGTTTTAAGATAGTACACATAAATATTGTTATAGGAAGTTGTCTAATGTTAGCAACACACTTCATAATACCACACCACTATTTGGCTGCAAGCACTGTGTTTCTGAATGTTTAGGTAGGAGTAGAAACTGTTGGTGACTCACCTGAAGAAGGAACTGCGGTATCAGGTAGATATTCCGTACTCACTAATTTAGCTACAGACGACCGGGTGATCCTAGGTGATACTTCTAAGGGTCCTTGATCCGTCTTCTTAGGTTGTTTTACTTGAGCTATAGCCGTTCCTGCTTTCTTCCGTTTCTTGTCTTGGGAGGCTTCCTGGGAATTCCGGGCATCAGATCCTTTTTTCCCACTAGGACAACTCACAGGGGGGAAAGGATGATCTTTTTCCTTGGACTGAACTGGACAAATGGGACTTACAGAGGAAACTTCCGATACACTATAGATGCACTCGAGCTTCTGATCACCATCAACAACACTAGTGGAGGAGGAATCACTGTCTATCAAAAGCGTCTTTCTATCTTGTTCAGTGACAACTTGATGTTCCCGTGGAAAATCTGACTCAGCCAGTGAAGAAGTACCATGTAAAGCTGGAGGGGCTGCAGATGAGGTCCTGTCCTGACTATCACTAATATCCTTGGGAGAGACGTTTTCCTTAATTGCTCCGGAACATGGTCGGCTAGGAACACTGTCTTTTGGCACTATCGGAGTAGTGTTTAGAGAACGGCCCTGTATCACAGGGGTAGTAAGCTCAGTCATTAACTTTGGAAAGTCAACATCTGACGTTAAAGTAGGCAAATTAGCAGGTTTAACCACATTAATTTCTTGGGTTGGCGAAACCCGAGAGCGTTCCTTATCACTTTCAGTATGTTCCATGTTTGTTGTTGAAACAAAGGCCCGTTTTTGACGCTGAAAACATTGATCTTGTAAATGATCTCTAGATTGGCAGTAATAACAAGTACGGTCCTGACCGAAATAAGTTACTAGGAACTTCTGGTTACGAATATCCAGGAAGGACGGTATAGGTTTAAACAAATACATAGTCACGATCTTTCGTCCAGATCTAACTTTATAAATATGAGTATCGTCATAAATTTCGTCTTTTATACTTTTACATTCTCCATAGATAGACAAGGCACGCGTGACATCAGTATCACTATATTCCGTGGGAATAGCATGTATTCGCACATAGGTTAAAGGTCGATCAGCTAATTCTAAAGTCACGGGGTATGTTCCACTATCATCTTGAAATTTAACACTATCACCATGATCTCTTAATAATTTGTCACACAACAAGTCAGACAATAACTTAATATACACACATTTACGATAAATATCTAACTCAATACTCAGTATTTGTTCTTCCTTTAACTTAAACGTAGTTTGAATAAACTCATGGATTTTTATTGTGGACGGACGGTTAGGAATCGCACGAAATCCTAATTTTAATGTATTGACACGTTTGATAGACATTTTATAATTCTAAATAAACTCACTAGTCACCACTAAACTGAAATATATTGTAATCAAGTCAGCGTAAATTCCAAGCAAACACAAAGTACACTGGGCGCATTCAATGCCTCTCGCACGATACGACACTGGACGGACGACCAGCGAAAGACGTGTTACCTCTTGGGCAGCTAACACGCGAGTCAAACCACTGAGCCACCGCGCCCCCCCATATTCACCATTGACAATGCCAAAGGAGGGGACAAAGGGAAGAATAGCTCGATGGCTAAGCTTGCATATACTGATCCCTGTCATAACTACTCTAATAAGATTATACGGTATTTGCCCCCTTTGCTCTCCGCTTACATCCACGTTGGCTTCGTTAGTACTGGTACTCACGTGTTTGATTTGTTAAAAATCATTGCGCTCTCTAAGGTAGAACCTAAAAAGAAATAAAGGTTCGGTTGAAGTATGTTTATTAAACGATATATTCAATTATGACTGGTTCTCGCCTTTGTTGCTGTAAAACTTAATGTAGTAATAACACGTTATGCTGTAGGTTCATATTTCATATAGCCTTCTTGTTGAAACGAACACTAACTCAAATAATAACAAAAAAGTTCCGTTACTTCCATTACAATCAGTCATTCAATACCTTATTAAGTCCTACATAATGTATACACAAATTTCTCATATTTGTTCCTATTTCTCTCCACATAGGGCTTACCAAATTTTCATGTTTAAACTGTCCGTATATATTTGCAAAATAGTAATGTGATTTAACAACTGATTTATTCACTATCTCAAGAATATAGTGAGTTAATCAATGTTCAGCTAGGCTAAAGAAACAACTTATTTGCCTACTGTGAATAGGAATGACTTTTGTGACATTTGAGTTGAGTTGAGTTTTAGTTTAGCGTCGTGCAGCGAGGCTACAACGACATACCACCTCCTGATCCTTAACTATATTATTATCTTATTGCGCCACACAATGGATACACTAAATTGACATAATACAGAATGTCGTTTATTGTATACCTTGCTTTTATAAACGTTATGATTCTTAAAAGGTAGTTGACGTTATATCTAACTTTGCTTCTGTTACCATAGTAATATCTAAATATATCGTCTTGGTGATAACAACAACACGTTCATTGATTTAATACATTGATTTATAGTATATATTTTCTTTTCTTCTTCTTTTTAACCTCGCTGGGTAGTGCATATTTTATAGACAAGATCACACATTTTGCCCAAAGAATACAATTAAAAATACAACATATTGTTGTAAGGCTATATGAGACGTGGACCGACTGATTAACTTGGAATCCGAACCATATGAGTTCCCACCGGGAAATTTTGTAAAATTTGAGTCTTCTTTCTACTTTGTTGCTTATTTAAGTTTAACGTCGTTTTTCAGCAGTGAGACTATATGAGATGTGGATCAAGAGTTGATCGTGGAGTCTGACCCTCCGTAATGCGTTCAATGCTCCCTTACTGGAAATTGAACATGGAACCACGTGCACTAAAGACGTGTGCGAATGGTCAATCAGATACTGTTGAAATTTTGTAGAAATAAACTTAGAACTTTCTTTAAGGTAGGATAGATTTGGTTTGATTGGTTGGGTGGAAATTAGCGACACTTTTATCCACCGCGATACTATATGGCATGTAGATTTGCAGTTTAAAGTAGAATACGAACTACCCTAATGCTCTAAAAATTTACACCTAAGTAGTATCTCCCACAGGAAATCACCTTAATCCCGTGCACCAAAAGCACGCTTCCTAGGCAGGAGGGAAACCATGTAAACTAGGATTTGAAAAATCCGACCTCTAAGGAGTTAAAAACAGAAATATTTTCCCGCCTTTGTTAGATTCACAAATAAGGGGCACAAGAACTTCATATTTTAAACAAGTGATCACCTCATACCAATTATGTATTGGAAAAAATACGAGAGTATAATGTGTATACCCAGCTAATATTTCTATAAAGCAGCGTATTCTTCCTTGCACTCATGAAAGAACCATCATACACGAGGATGAGTATGCGCTACATTTTTGGAAACGAACGAGCGTATACCTACCAAATATTCTAGCATTATATCACTTCCTTATATCCCACAGTAAGGATAAGAATTTACCTACTCCATCCTGGAAGATTAGAAGAGGGGATTAAGTGGTTTTGGTTGCCCCAGTTCTTGTTACCTGGGGAATATGTAATAGAAAAATAATAATAATACCATTAGATTGGCGCATGAAATGTTCGTCTCATAAGTTTCATTTCCAAAGCGGATAAAAATACTAACCAAAGTAGTTGGCGTTTGTAATCACACACCTTTGCCACAGCTCTGCCGTAGATTGGATTCCTGTTGTCCAATCATTTGGAGTGACGTGACATTTTAATTCTGTAATGCGAAGAAATACAAACCTCACTTCCACTGGCTGGTCGTCTTCCCTCCAGAAAAGTAATCGAAATACTGTAGGAGGTGAGATATCGATGGAGTACAATGCGTAATCAAGAGTTTCATACTACAACACATCGATAAACTGCACTGTCCTTTGGGTGACATGTGGGCTAGCTGTGTCATGCAACAAGATAAGATCTGTCTGTTGATCACACTGTTTATTTACGGACACGTATACGGTGCATTTCATAGCGTCCAACACCATAATAATTTGTAGTGATGATTGCATGTTACCTGAGCAAAATGTTATGAATCACTATCACCATAGACTTTTAGCACACTATCACTTTTAGCCCAGCAATAGCACATTTGTAGATAGAGAAGTGGTATCGGAAACCGTCTTGGTCGTTTATCAGGATCTAATCATTCTCTTCATCCTTTACAATTGTGAGAGCTAATCCATTTTTTAAAAATCTGAAGTAACAATTTTATGCAGGAAACTTTCATTTTACTCAGAGAACTGCACACATCCAGACGACATTGGCTCGTGTTAACTTATGTGCTACCAATGAACTTTCTGATCCTACCGATTGCACGAGGGGCCAAACGACAGTGATATAGGTAAGCCTAAGTTGTCTACGATGGTGCAAGAGTAACTTTCCACGGTGTTCCTGATTAGCTCATCCAGACATGATGTTGATCGATACTCACGTTGCTCGTCTTGCAATGTTGTATCACGGGAACGGAGTTTGACAAACTAATGGCGAAAGGCACGCTCGTTCGCCACTCCCAGCTCAAATACACTGCCAAAGTTTTAGCGTCTTTGTGTGCAGAATATCCCAGTTTGTGTTAATGAAGAAATATCGCTCGCAATTCTGCACGATGTGCTTCCATACAACCAATATACTTTCTGCTAACTGCCTAGTTACACCAGCCTGTTAGACGTGTACTGAGTTTGTAACGCTAGCCACAGGATTTTAGTCCTTCCTGGTCTTGTATTGCTGATTGAATTTCTTTCAGATGTCAAAGTTTACATTTCATTTACCAACACAATATTAATAACAATAAATGTGATGCTAAATTTATTGTGTGTGTTTGTGACGTTAAATTTTAATAAACGGTGATTCTAAATATTTGTAGAAAAATACTCTAAAGTTATTAGATTTAATTTTAGGCCGCCATTTTGATGGAGTGAGGAACTTCTTCCGCAAGCACATTAAAATATGTAAATAAAATAGAATAAGATAAAACTTTGTAAACTAATGCTAGCTGACAAATCCACGTTTAAAAAATCATTATCGAAAAACACTTATTCCACAAGGGAACTCTATTATTAATCTGCTTTATAAACTTTTAAATCTCAAGATATATGCATTAAGGTTGATGTAAAGGGACAAGTTTTGCCAATAGATGTCACTACAGTGTTCTTATCTCTCTCATGTATTTTTTACCTTTCACAAAAATTTACAATTTCTCTTACAAATTTTAATCTAAAGACTTTAAATGTTTGAAGAAGGAACTTCATAACCTATCGAAGGCAACAATCCGTGGCAATTTCTTATTTAGAATTTTCTTCATTGTTGAAACAGTTATATTGTTAAAGGTTTGGATATCTCCTTCAACAAACAAACCATTTCAACCATGAAGAAAATTCTAAATAAAAAATCGGCACCGATTCTGGTCTTTGATAGGTTATGAAGTTCCTTCTCTAAAAATTTAAAACCTCTAAGTTGAAATTTGTAAGCGAAATTGTGAATTTTTGTGAAAAGTAAAAAATAAATTATATATATATATATATATATATATATATATATATATATATATATATATATATATATATATATATATATATATACGAAGACTATAGTGATGTCTATCGGCAAAACTTCTCTCTCTAAACCAACCTTAATATAAAATTAAAAATCATTCTTAAATAATTATTTCAATCATATCTCATCATTTTAAACTAACAATAGAAAAGATTGAATTTCATATCATTTTTAATTAAATAATTCCGACCTTATATTTTAAGGAACAGAAGCTAGTAAATTTATTAACAAAATTATAACGTAGTCAAGCTCATGGCTAATAGTCGTCGCTATCAGTACAACAGATATATTATTTTCATTCATTTAAAAGAAAATTTAATTCGTAAACATCCATTGTTGATTTTATAATATGTTGAGTATTGTGATAGTTGGTTTTTATAAACAATCCTATCTACAATTCTTTTCAGATTCCGGAACAAGCACCATTATCATCTACAAACGGTATACACCTAATCATTCTACCTCCTACCGAAATGCCGTCTTCATTATATAGATCTCTTTTCACTATATCTTCTAGATAAATATAAATAATGTTGGCGAAACATCCTTATCGATCTTCCCTTCCAATTGTACTCTTCTCTCTCATTTCCTACCCTACTCTAAATTTACTTGTTGGTTCATATATATTTCTTTTGAGTCTTCAATTTTTCCATTCCAACCCGACCTTCTTTAAAACTCCAAACAACAAATCTTAATTCATGCAACCAAAACTTTTTCTAGATCAGTAAACACAAAATATACTTCTTTCTCTTTTTCTATAAACCTTTCACCGATCACTCTTTTTTTACCATCTCTCTAGATAAATATATATAATGTTGGCAAAACATCAATATCGCACTTCCCTTCCAATTGTACTCTTCTCTCTCATTTCCTACCCTACCCTAAATTTACTTGTTGGTTCATATGTAAGTTTCTTTTGACTATTCAATTTTTTCATTCCAACCCGACCTTCTTTAGAATTCTAAACAATTCTTAATTCATGCAACCAAAACCCTTTTCTAGATCAATAAACACAAAATATACTTTTTTCTCTTTTTTTTATAAACCTTTTACCGATCACTCTTAATAATTCATTTGTATCTCTTGCGCGTTTGCCCCTCTTGAATAAAAGCTATTCCTCCTCAACTTTTTCACTTTCTCATGCAACCTTCTGTTCAGTATTCGAAACAAAATTTTTGGTGCATGCAATATGGAACTAATAGTTGTAAAATTCTCCTCTCCGAGTATGATTTCTCATGAACGTCTTCAGGAAATGTTTCAGCCGTTCTCCTGTTCCATATATTTCATTGCAGAGTCACAACAATTCTTTCTTGCGGTTCTCTCTCATATTCCCCATTCCTAATCTCGGATACAGCTTTCCAAAGACTCATCCCGAAGAATAGTAAATCCTTTATCATCTTTGCGTACTTCATTTTCTACTTCAACATTTAGATAACACGGTGTATCCTTACTCTCATGTAAGTCCTCAATATATTCTTTTCATCATCCCAAGACTTCAGTTCTCTCGCTGATTACCTTTCCATTCTTATTTACTACTACCATCGTAATACCCCCTGCTTCCTCCGAGCATCCATAGATTTCACCTCCTTGTACATCTCCTCACCTTTCTCAACTCTTTCTAATTCTATGTCCGCATTTTCTTAAAAGTTTTCCCATGAGCCGTCTGTTTCCCTTCGTAACTCATTGTTTAACTTTCTGCACATCTTTCTGCTGTTTTCTGTATTAACATCTTTTCATGTCTTCCTGTTCCCATTTTCTGCAACATCTGTTCTATAAACCATGATTTCTTAGCTGTTTTGTGTTCTCGATAACCCACTACTTCTGCAGCTTCCTGCATGCAAAGGGTAATATGATTTCATGGCCTGTTACTACCAGCACATATTCTTTCCTCATTTGAGCATTTTTCTTCCAATTTTTCAATTGAAATGTTTCTTATTTTTCAACTTTTCAGTATTCATTATCTTGTTGCTATGTTTCCTTCTGCCTACATTTTTCGGTTGAATAACCACTTCGGCCACTACAGGTTATGATTAGAGAAAGTGTTGGTCCCGGGAAGGATCTTCGCGTTCTTCAACCTATTGCGATACCTGTCCTGAATCAACATAATCTATTTGATATCTTCAGCCGTCTATCAAGGATTTCGATTGCTGATTAAACCATGTGTTCCCAATTATAGTGAATTATGTCTACAGAAAATTACCAGTCATTCTCCCATTTCATTTCTTTCGCCTAAACCATATTTACATTATTTATTATCTGCTTATTTTTCTTCCACAACTGCATTGAAATCTTTCATTACACCCCTCTTCTTCCTGTGTATAATTTCTTCTGTTTTCTCATAACTTTTCTCTATTTCTTCCGTTGTATGCAAAGTCGCTGGTGCGTATGTCTCTATCACCACTAGATCTTTCTTTTTTAAGTCCTAACATTATAACTTTATCATCCACGAATTCAACTTTCACTGCCTTCTCTTTTACGGGCTTGACAATAACTATTCCTACTTATTATGACAGCTTTTCTCGTTACCTGAGCAAAACGTGAATAAAATTAAATATTAGAAACTAATACTTTCACTCTAAATTTTAATTTTCTAACAACCCTTGATAATTGAGTTGAGCTACTTTTAGTTAACCATCTCGCTCAGCAAAGAGGCTATATGAGATGTAGACTTACATCTTAATGTGGGATCCGAACCAAATGAGATCCCGCGGGAATCGAACCCTTTGGCGCTAAAGTCACGTACGTTATTCACATAGCCATAAGGGAGTTCCTTTAATAATTACCAACTTGCAATGGAGGAGTTGCAAAAGAAAATGCATCAGTTATTAAAAGTTTGTCTTCTCACTTTTAATTTAGCGCAATGGCAGCTTGGATCCATTTCTCTTTGGAATCGTATGAGATGTTCACAGGGAAAAGCATGTTTATCCCAAGGGAACGACTGAGAGTTCTTTTCAGATTACCCAATTTCCCGAAACAAAGATGAGCTAACGGAATCTCGCCTCCACCGAATCGGCTGCTGATATGCTCTGGAATTGCCCTCGAAGACGCGTTCCGATTTTCTGATAATATCGCTTCTTCCCTTGCTGAAGATGTCACCACATCGTTCCTAAATGGCTTCCCAATAAGAAAGTCCCTAAATCATGTAGAGAGAGAACAACCCAATGTTGTCACAACAAGCAACAAGATACAAACTCAAAATTTCTCGTAATTCCAAAAAAAAAAAAAAAAAAAAAAAAAATCGATTCTCTTTGCGAAGAAATTGTTAACAATATTTTCTATCTCACTGGAATCCAAGGCGAAATAACTTTAAATTGGCTATGAAATAGTAATAATTTGTTGGGAATAATATCTCATTGTCGTTGGTTCTCATGTAACTATATGGTTGAGATACGCGTCTTTGGCTCAGCAGACCCAAATTAGCGTAACAACAATATTTGTCAAAAAAAAAAAATAGACTCTCTAAACTCAAAAATGCAGTGTGAAAAACTTCCCGAAAAACAAAAATAGTTGAAACAAAAATGAAGACAATTACGCGTATATAAAGATAGACTTTTAACTAAAGCTTCAGTCTACTTCATCCATTCAATTCACTTCAATCACTCCACTTCTGTCTTCAATCATTCAATTCGAATCATCAAACAATTCGCTTCGATTCACTTCAATTCCACATCCAGAGCTTCGACATGACTATGAAAAAATATCTGTTTAGCAGTCACCAGGACATTAATTATAAAACTAAAAGAAAAATATAAGTAAGTATCATTACATTAGATGTTATAAGTATGACGACTTGCATATCAATTAATATTCATATATTTTTGTAATATTCGTATGTTTCTTCTCTGAATGTTATTTGGATGTTGTTGTTTCATTTATATTCAAAACATTAATCAATTTCAGTATGCACACATTATTCTTATTTATTAATATTCAGCTTCTGTTATTTTACCATCTGTTACATCTAAAAGAAAATGTCCTGTTCATTTTGGTATCAGTCTCCATGTGACGGGCAATGCATCGTAAACAACTATGTTACTGACATTAACCAAAATCAGAAATTGTAAGTTTACATCTGGCTTTATAAATTAAGATATATATATATATATATATATATATATATATATATATATATATATATATATATATATATATATATACATGAGAAATCAATTTTTCAATCTATTCATTCATTTTTTTAAAGTGTGATACTACTAAACCCAGAAGGGATTGAAAGTCATTACAACTTTCGGCTTCAATATTGCTCCTCATATTACAAAAGTGATCACAAAAGGAGAAAGTGTTCGTATATATGAATTCAGGGTATGTAAAGAATGTTCAATCTCCATTCCTATTATTTAGTAAAAACGAAAGTGGTGAAAATTTCAATTTCCTGTTACAATGTTACTTACAGTAGAAGAAAAACTGTATGAGATAGCGAGAAATTATATCCTCATACGATTCAGCAGCTCAAGAATAGGTTTATGTCTGCTTCTCTTCTTCTATTCGAACCAGAAGTGATAAAAAATTATCATTTCCGGTTATAATATTCTTCCCAATAAACAAAAGGTGAAATAAAGGAAGAAAGATTTTTTTTTTTTTTTACAATGAATTCAGCATCCCAACAAAAGGCGCTATCTTTACTTTTATCTTGTAATAAAGCCAGAAATAGTTGAAAATTACTACAATTTCCGGTTTCAGTATTCAACCGCAAAGGTGGAAACAAATAATGAGAAGTGGTTTTCTGATGTGGATTTAGAATTTCAAGAAATAGATTTCCCATCCCACCTTATTCTTTTGTTCCCAGCAGAAATACTTGATTTTATCTTGCAATGGGAAAGATGTTATCTCAAACTTTATCCCTTTACTGAGACCAGAAATGGTTGAAATCACTGCAACTTTCGGTTTGAATATTGATCCTCATAGAACAAAAATGATTAGAAATGTGAAGAAGCTGTTCTTTCATATGCATTCAGATATCAAGAATATGTTGTATGTCCACTCTCATCCATCTACTAAAAATGGTAGTGGTTGAAAATCTATAACTTCGGTTTTAATGTTGATCCCTTTAATGCAGAAAGGTAATAGATAGGGCAGAAAGTAATTATTTCATGCGAAGTTGCAAAATTAGATTAAAACTCAGCCTCTATTGAAAGCAGTAGTTGTAGAAATACCACACTTTCGATTTTGACATATCATTTTTATAGGACAGAAAGTGTGAGAGATAGTATTTTGATATAGATTCGACATCCCAAATGTTGGTCCCACATTTCTTACTCCTGATTAGACTATTAGATCCCTACAGTTCGGAGGTCTATAGTAGTTTCACATTGTGAGACGAAACTTAGTTGTTTAATATTGAACGCACAAATTATGATTTGTTCTAAAGATTATGGGGAAAGCACTATAATGTGTTTAAAACTTTAATTTTCGACCTCATATGTATGCACACTCTTGAGAAGTAAAGTAACTGAAATAACGTTTCCTACTAACACGTTGCATTTTTCCAAAGTAACTGTAACGGTAACGTGTTACAAATTTTTAAGTAACGTGCATAGTTTGCTTTACTTTTTTGTGTTAAATTTCGGATGAGTAACTACAATATATATATATATACATCTTTTCGGAAACAAATATTTCTTTCCTGTAGGTGAATTTCTAAGAATGGAACATGAACTATGTCAGTCACCGACAGTAGTCACCGAAATACGAAGAAACAGATAAGATTTTAGTGCCACTTACTGCTTTTGAAAGATGAGTACAGCCCCAGGGTAATCACATGTACTGATTGCAAGAACTTGGAAGATTTTGTCATAGGCTTTGACAGCTCAAAATCAATACATTCTGTGAGTGAACTGCCAGTGTAATGGTAGTTTAGTTTACTTTGATGGGTGTTACTTTTATAAAGATGGAAAACGAATATATTTTACCGTTCGAACATATGAAAAAATACTTTTTCTTAAAAGCTTAGAATGATGGTGGACAGAATTTAAAGTGTCTGAAGTGCCCCGGCGAAATATATTTATCAACAGCCATGAATTCGTCAGTCGGAAATTTGAGGAAGCATCTAAAGGTAAGTTTTTTTTTACTACTTAAATTTCTAATGTAGACCAAAACAGCACACACACAAACATTTCGGAACAAGTTATTGTCCAAATAAGTTGTCTACGGGTGCTCTTAATAATAGAATATTAATGCTTTCTTCAATACAAGAACTAAGATATATTTGTCAGGAGAATTAGACAGGGGTTGGGAAGATCTGCCTCCATCGAACTTTAAGGGTACAGGGGTACTATCCTGGCATTCACCTGGGTAAAAATGAGGAGAAAAACAAGGAAATTTCAAGTGGGACGGCAACTCCGTGATTGAGAAAAATCAGAATATGTAATAATAATAATAATAATAATAATAATAATAATAATAATAATAATAATAATAATAATAATAATAATAATAATAATAATAATAATAATAATGGTGGTAGTAGTAGTACGGAAAATTGAAATAACAAGATTCTTTTACATATTCAAACATGTTACTTTCGAAATAATGTAACAGTTACTTTTGTGTGGCAAGTAAAGTGTTAGTAAGGCGTTAACATTGTAAGGGAAAGTAAGATGTGTACCCGAATATATGTATTATAGTTTTTTAAAAATATATGTATAGTTTTTTATATCTACACACCCATAGTTTATCTAATGTGTTGAATATAGTAAAAATGGTAAAATGCTGGGAAATTACACATAAAGTTCAGACATATGTTATTAAGAAAATCATATCCTGGTTACAGCTGTTTGTTTTGTAAGTTTATAGATAACAGTAACTGAGTACACTGAATTGACAATAGAAACAATTTCTTCTTTTAATACGCGTATAAAAAATAAGATACACAAAATATACAAATGTATAAATACAAGGCTTTAATACATGTTAATACGTTTTAAGAGAAAACCTTAATAGCTTGTTAACAGTATTACAATATTGTTACGCGATTTGAATGACAATAAATTAGGAGTGCATATTGTTCATGGAGCGTACGAATGAAGAAGGAACAAACATAATTAGATGTAGTAGGCAATTTAGCCTATACATGCCAGTGACATAACCAGATTAACTATTTCGCTGCTTCCTTAACGAGGTGGTTGTGTTTGAAACCAGTTCTGTGAAAAGGTCTAATACACAGTACGTTGCATGACCATTACCAGAACGAAGTGAGCTTTTGTTAGTGGAATTTTTGTTTTCCATTTCAATTGCCATCAGTGCGAGCTACGATTGGGATTTGTTCTCTTTTTTAAAATTTAGATTTTCCATTATTTTCACGATATTTTTTTTTAAATTTTAAAGCAAGACGGAAAAGTGCAAATTAACTTTAAGTGGATATTTAATATTCTATTATTTTCTATGGAAAAGATATAAATAAAAAAGTGAAACTTAATTCGGTTGGCTACAAACAATAAAAAGATATTTGAGTATAATTTAAAGTAAGGAAATTGTAAAATAAAATTTAAATTTGTTATTCTGATTATGATGCAAATCTGTTTCTTTTTTCTCATTCGAAAAGTCCCGAATATACATATTAAAATTATTCACTAATTAAAGTTACCACACAAAACTGAACTTCCACAATGTTGAAGCAAAATTACTAAAATACGAATTTTGGTGGTTTCTACCCATCACCAGGTACTTCAGAATCCCTACATAGTAATATGTAACATATAATTCTTAAATATTTTAGAAAATAATTCACTCAATAACTTGCAAATTGTCAACAGGAATACCAAATACCAATAGAATATTGAAAATTATTTCAATTTCACACATAATGACGTACATTAATTGTAATCCTAACTTCCAAAATAGACTAATCATTACTGTCGGTAAACAATAGAACCCGCTTCCTTAGCTCATAATTTACATAAGGTGACATTCTTTAAAGAACACATACTGATAAGAGAGAATTGCCTTGTCGTAGTTAGAAAAGTGAAACTCTTGTATCTCCCGCTTTTATTTTGTTCATCATAGTAGGTCTTGAGCAACCTCTCCCTTCCTTTCCCTACTGAGTTTTACAAGTTTACAATGGCAATTACAGATGCCTGAATTTGCTTTCTCTCGGAAATTGGTGTGATTGACGCATGATGAAAACACCTCACGTAACAAGAGTAAACAACATAATTAATATTTTTCTTTACTGTTGAACACATGTTCCCCATTTCTTTTTCATACTTTTATAACTTTCTGTTTCCTGTTTCCACATATTTTTAATCACATGGATCAAAAAGAGAATTATTTTGAACGATTCATTTTCAGAACAATCTTAGAACAACATACCGAGTTGGAATATTGTGCTATGTGATTGTTTATGTTATGAGCAATTTGAGAGAATGTAAGATTTAAAGAGAAATGACATGTGGTATTCTCGCCTGCCAAGAAGGAGATACCGCCAAAGTTATGAGATTCAGAATATTGAAAGAAATTATGAAAGTCTGAAAACTACTAACAACCAAGGTCTATATAAACACGGACCAACCTGGGACATGACCTGGCGTGGCAAGTGTTGACGCGTGGCAAATTCTGTCGATCCAGTTTATTTTTCATACTCCAGACCTGTACGTTTCAAAATTAACTATGCATTAATGTATGGTTACAATACGTGATTTTTACATCTGCAGTTATCCAAGTAAAACGAATCCATATTATCTGTGTACTATATACTGTTGTTTCTCAGCACCTCTGTGTCCAAGTTTATCAGAGCGTTCATTTTCGTTATTGCAAGGAATCAAAACATCATTTCTCTTCTCTATCATAGGAAAAGTTGTAGAACGTTATTCTTCTTTGTACTGGAACTTTCAAAGTAATATTTTGTTACGTAATTTTACCGTGCTGTACACTTAGAGAGAGACTATATCAGTTTGCTAAATGATTATAATGCACTTTGTAGTTGGTGTGAAATAATCAAAATGTCACTATACTGGTAAGTGTAGTGTCGTTTACGAGAAAGAAATAAAAAGTGTTTGGAATTTCAATATCAAATCACTCTTTCAATATTTACTTAAATTGCATTGTAGATCAGGCAAACAGAAATTTCGGGTTTGTAATGAAACTGGGGAAAGAATTTTACTATTTAAGTACACTATGTGCCTAAAATTGTATGTATCCCAAACTAGAATAGCATCGATAATTTGAAACCCTAGTGCACAAAATACACACACCATTTAGAATCAATTCAACTCAAGTTAATGTTACTTAATATAGAAGAATACAGGATAAATCCTCGTTACGAAAAATATGTTGCTCTTCCTATCAAATTATTTATTGCATTCCCCTGAAACAAAAAGAGCTAATTTTCTTTCGTAGTTTTGGAACAGACTTATTTGAGATAGATTCACTAACATTGCTATAAGAAATTTCCTATCGTATCCTGAACAGGAAAATTCGGTTATAAACATTTCATGAAGAATCAAATGCATTGGGTATATTGTCTGTAGAAGAATATGCACTTTGTATAATACTGTCCCAAAGTACGTGTAAAATACTTATCATTTAGTATAAAGAAAAACTATTTATAGGCCTATATTGCAACAATGTATGTACTGTATACTGTTGAACATTATTAATAGCGCACCTGTTACGTTCGATTTACAATAAAAAAGTAAATAAACAGATCATGAGAATGTGATTGATATCTTCACCCAAGAGAGAGCGTGAAGGAAACCGCTACAGTATTTGCCATTTATTGGTGAATAATGAAAGTACTCGTAAACATTGAAACTGAAACACATATGATTAATTGTATATTTATTATTATTCGCTTCCGTTCAATAGTGATTATTAATTTCACTGTCTAAGTTTTCTACACCGGTATATGTTCAGAAGTGGCATTGTTATTCCCCGTGACGGATTTTTCACTAATCTCGAGCGACAACCCGGGCCTGTTAACGACTGAAACATATAGCATGAAATTATTCATTTCTCCTAAATAGCTTTTTAATTCATTTCATATAAATTTAAATTTCTGAAATATTAAAGTTTCTCATTTCTGATTTATTTTTGTGTTGATATGTTCATATATTTATGTTAAAATATGATTTAATGTATTAAAAGACATACAAACAAATTATGTACTTTTGTAAATACCTATTTCAAACACGATATAATTAAGATTTGAAAAGCAATTATATGTGACATGTTCATACGTAAGTGAATAAAGTCTACTTTTTGGTCATTTTGTTCATATTTCATCTTGAAGATCTCTACCAGAAACTCCTTGATCATTTCAACAAATTCATCTCCAAATATTGTAAAGAACTCTTATAGTTTAAAAAAGAGTGTTCACTCTTTAACGTACTAAAGCGTACTGTACAAACTATGCATTTTCTCGCATTTTTAGTAACTGAACTTGATTCCCTTGTGTTCTGAACGTCCCGTATAGATGACTTCCAAATTAATAGAAGAATAAAACTGCATCATTTGTAACAGTGATTTAGACAAAGTGGTTTTATGTTGTAACCTCACCTTCTACAAGGTATGAAAAAGTATAATTTTAGGTATTTTTCCATCTTACAATCTTATATGTTTTGAAGATTTGAACGCATAGCTTGTGCTTACCTTGAAACAATTCAACTTTGAATGTTCGAAGTTGTGTAGATGAAATTCAAACTATAAAGGTAAACAAGAAACGTCTGTGTTCCATTGACCCTCACACTGTGAGTTGAATACGGATGAGGACAAGACGAAGGTCAGTTGTTGGTGAGGAAATATACGACATACTACCTGGTTGTGGTAGTTTAGTTACACCGTGAACTTCGTAAGGACAGAGTGAACATTGCACCTTCAAAGAGTGTCATGCTGTACGAGTTCATGCTGGGGTCGCAGCAGCGGGGCGGAATATAACGACCACTAAATGTGTATTACTATGAAAAACACCAGTTTATAATTAGCTTAATGCTTGTTTTGCATATTTTATATGTCGTTATAGCCCTCAGTCCGTATATTTATATAATTTAGGTTACTGTTTTATCAAAATTCATCTAAACACTTCATTTAGGTATTACCTTTTTTATTGTAGTACGTAATAAATTAAATACTTACACACGTTTAAATATTGCACATGTATATATCCCAAGATGGATTATATTATATCCCCACATTTAAACCAATGACGTCATATTCATTTGTCGATGCAAATTTAGGATCTACATTTTCTATAGTTTCCATGATAGGTTCAGGTTCACTTATTTGGTTACCGTGTTCATTAATTATAGTTTCTAAAACTTCAACTGAATTTTGCACTTCGGTGAACCTACGTAATATTTGTTCCATTTTGTGATCACTCGGTTCAATTTGCTGAATTGTATTCTCAGTTTGTTGTGATAAATGTTGACTATTACTGTCGAATTGTTGCTTAAATTGTACAATCTGCTGATTCATTTGCTTACCAAAATCTTGCTTCAATTGTCCTATCGGCTGATTCATTTGTTCACAAAAATCTTGCTTCAATTGTCCTATCTGCTGTTTAATAAGGTCATCTAGGTCAGAGAAAGTGTACGTTTCCCTATTACCAGTTGCTTCAGGTGTATTTTCACAACCAGGAAGACTCCGTTTAGTATTTCTGAAAATTTTTCTTCCACTTCTTAATAATGGATACAGTTTTGATGTATTTAATAAAATTACTACGTAACCTTAAAATCAATCTGCAGTTATTTATTTAGAAGATTGTTTACTTATCTTCTTACAAACCTCCTGAATTCCTGGGCGGAGCCACCAGTTTATAACGACCACTAAATGTGTATTACCATGAAAAACACAAGTTTGTAATTGGCTTAATGCTTGTTTTGCATATTTTATATGTCGTTATAGTCCTCAGTCCGTATATTTATATAATCTAGGTTACTGTTTTATCAAAATCCATCTAAACACTTCATTTAGGTATGACTTTTTTATTGTATTACGAAATAAATTAAACATTTACACACTTTTAAATATTGTACATGTATATATCACAAGATGGATTCTTTATATATTATATGTTTTTCGTTGCTATGACGACTTACAACATATGCCATATCACTATCACAACAAAACATCAATCATAATAACAGAAAAGAAGTTACATCTATTTCTCTTTATATTTTCTTTTTTTCCTTTTCAACAGCTTGTGCATATTTTAAAAACACATTTTGCCCGTAAATTCAAATTATTATATAAAAATTACACAATACAGTTACAGGAAGATATGCTAAGCCTTTGGTGAAGGTGTTGTGACTACGCGGACAGTGCAGTGGTGGTTTAACAAGTTTAGGAACGGTGACGAAACACTCGAAGACACAGTACGTGCCGGAAGGCCAACACATGTAGATATTCTGGTAGCAATTGAGGCCAGACATGTGAGGAACTGGAACAACAATTCAATGTGAGAGGAGAAACAATTTAGCAACACCTCAAACAACTTGGTAAACACTTCAAGTTGGGTCGATGGGTCCTATATGATTTCACTTTTCGCCAGAAGGCAACTCGAGTAGACACTTGCGTTTCTTTTCTGTCTCGTCTGAGGAAGGAGCCATTTCTGGACAGGGTGTTGACATGTGATGAGAAATGGGTCCTGTGAAGCTCCACAGCGCCGTCATCATTGTTTAGCATTGCAAGAACCAGTTCCAAAACAGGTGAAACCAGCACTGCACCAGAAGGAGTTCCTCCTGTGTATTTGATGGACTGATAGCGGCATCGTGTACAGGAATTGCTATCAGCTAGTCAGAGCATCAATGCAACTGTGTACTGCCAGCAGTTGAGCCATGTTCAAGAAACAACTCAAAATTCAGGAGCCAGCACTTCTGAATCGCAAAGGGGTCCTCCTGTTATAGGACAAAGCTAAGCCCTACATGGCTAGGATGACCCGGGATACTATTCTACGACTTGGGTGGGAAATACTATTGCATCCACCATACTCCCCGGACATCGCAACGTCCGAATATCACCTGTTCCATTCGTTGGACAATCACCTTGGAGGGCGCCATTTCAAATCCCCAGTAGTGGTGTAAAGTGCACTTGATACCTTTTTGGCTTCACGACCCTCCAAGTTCTACCGCGATGGAATCCATGGCCTTCGAGAACGTTGGTGAGGGTCGTCGATGCTGATCAAGACTATTTCTGATTTTTTACATACGCCTTCAGATATCGAGTTCGAAGGTGGTGCGTGGTAAGGCGAGAGAAATTTCTTAGGGGAAGGTCGTCTTAGGGATCGGACACCTTAGCTTTTTTTTTAGTCTGTCAGGCTGAAAATAGCTGTATCAAATTATTTAATGGACAAAATGACCCCTTGATGTCTTATACACAACATGTTAAATGTATTTTGACAGATAAACAACAATAATATATATTTTTGTAAAAAATCAAAGGTAATACTAGATATCATTCTTAAAAAGTGGAGGGTGGTATCGGACAAACATAAAACTATAGAGAATTGATCTTTAGAGGTAATTGAATAACACAACAAATTACAAATGTTAGCTGTTTACTTACAGGAGCTCTTACACACAAAATACAGTGTTATTAGACCTTGAAATACAGCCTAAAATAAAAGTAAAGAACAAATCTTAATTTTTTAGTATCATTAAGAGTCTTTATTATTTTTTTTTTATTCTGACACAAATACAATGATAAAACAGTCTGCCTTCAAATTTGGCATATTGTTCATGGACCCAGTCTTTACATGTATTGCGCTTTTCCCAATTTTCATCAAAAGACTCCCCGCAGATTATGATGTTTAGTTTTTCAGCAAGTATGTAGGCAAGTTTTAAATATTTTGGTTTTCTTAGTGGCATTAGACTAGTTCAATATACAAAGCCTTTACATGATTGTATAGTATTTCATTTTGGTCACGACGAAGCATTCTAGTAAATGTTTCTTTGTTATACGAGCAGCGAGGCTTAGCTGTTGCCTCTTTCCCTTCCAGCAGTCCTTGGACACTATCTCCTAATGTACTCTTAGGAACACCATATCTAGTACTGGATGCACGTACTTCTTTCGAAATCTTTGTCCAGGGCCAATTTCATATCTCTTCATCCTAATTTCCACGTATTTTCCTTATGGTTTTCTGAAAACCCAGAAACCATTAAAAACGTCAAGTTTATTTACCAATGTTTTGTCCGATACCAACCGAACGACTTGCAACTTATGAATGTCTATCTACCGGCATGTAACAGCACGAATGCACCTATAAGCCTAAATTATAATATATACACTCTCTTAAATAGTGTGATAGCAATAATATATCAATACAGTTACTTTGGGATAAGTTACAGCCTCACAAATCTATCTCCGTGCACCTAATTACTCACAAAAATACAAAAACCTTGAATCTCCAGACACACCGTTCATCGGACAAATCTACTGTGGCGTAGGCTTGGCTATTTCATTCCGATTAACCCACTGTATGCTTGACAGGTGCCGCATTAAGCGGAAAATAACAATACCGTCCGCTGTCCGATACCAAGCAACTTTCCAGTAATGGCCTTTCTGGAATCCCAAGATAGATAGATAGAAATCCGATTAAGATTTGACTTAATTCTATATACAAAAGCAATAACTGAGTTGTGCTTACTACTAATCAAAAAATTTAATTTGTGTTATGTGGATACCAATAGCCTTTCATGATAATGCACCATTATGTTCTATACTATAGGTAAATGCTAGAAGGCTATATGGGTTGATGTGATTGAAATGTATGAGTTTATGTCTGGTGTGAAACCCCCTCTATAAGACAACTATGGATGAGGAGACGTTAGTCGTACAGCTTCGCAAACACTAAATAAAGTATATTCAGAAAACGGGCTGCCGTACCTACCCATGAGGAGACAGTGCTTTTTTCTTTCTTTTTTTCTTTCTTTTTTTTAAAAAAAAACAGAATTGTATGAAAGTGCATCACGGGGAACATATAACATTGCGAGGAAATGCTACACTTCAACCATTATCTGATTCTATTCATCCTGTGTTTCGAAGTATATTCTTTTAGCATCGAGGCAGTGTGATTTCGAAGAATTGGCACTTACGTCCATCAAATTTGTGACTATCGGTAATTATCGAATTAGCCTTATTAGTACCAAGAAAATGTACTTTCCCTGCTTGCTCTTACATTCAGATTATACAACGTACAGCTCAAAATCACACTTGTTCGGACATCACTTGTGCACACCATCGATGCTAAAAACTCTTTCTGCTGGTTGCAAGAACAGATGACATCCTCCCGTGACAGAGATGTATAAGTGGTTTCTCATTACGACAATTGTCTTAATAATGGTACAAACTATGTGTAGGAGAGTTTAAGGTGTGTATTGCATTGTTTTTCGTCATTTGCTTCATAGTTAGCTTTACTGTCTATGTTTTACCAAATTCTATTTCTATCTCAATTCCATCAAGATTAGATTGCGGATTATCTGCACATTTTACAGACTTGACTAACAAATTTCATTTTGGAAACCTGTAATACCCAGAAGGAGTAGAGTAATTTAAAAGCTTTGTTGTAAAAATGTTAGTTACTATACTACAAGTCAGATAAATGTTAGCCGCTAAGATGAACCTTAAACATGAATTAATTAGAAATAGTGTTAATTATGTTCACAAGGAATTTGCCCAGATATCTACTGATGTGAATTGATTCAAGCTACTTTGGATAAATAATCTCTATAAAAACTTCGCTTATATAAATTCGTCCTGTGTTATTTCTCCGTAAACATGTGTGACGCCTCTAGAACCAACTTCAGACATTGTCGAACACTTAACAGTAACAAAGCTGAGATAAAGGAAATTAATACAATTTCACAGCAAGTGATATCAAGGGTTGTCACGTCAGCAACGAGTTTAATTTTTGTTCGCAGCTCAGGAGAATGTGAAATGTTTATCCTCGCAATCTGCAGTACAACTGAGAAATAGTGAGAACATTAATTAATCTCGTTATAAAATTATGAATATATTAAATACAGAATAAACTGTAGATAAGAAATGAAGTACATAGTGCAGAGCAATATATAATGTGGGCAGGAATTAATTCCCTTTTGAAAATTGTTTATGATTTTTTAAATACTTAACTAGTCTTAACTAATTTTCATGAAACAAAAGTACTTGTTCCTTGCAAAGTAGAATTTATTACGTAGTATCTACGTTATGTCATTGCAGGTATCAGTAGTGGATTATGTCGTAACATATTGTGTGATGAAACTCAGCTATCATCTCGCTATGTGTTCAGTCCTTGGTACAAGTACAGATATGGTGGCAAAGTATATAAAGATGTCGTGCCTCGATAGATGCAAAGACCACAACAAATTGACATTCAAACTTATGGAGATTCTGTAGTAGATATTAGAAGACGAGATCGCTCATCAATATCCAGAACAAAGGAAAATGTGTAAGTATTTCACGAGATGTTCACTTGAAGTCCTCAGAAACCATGAAGATCGACATCTCTCAAGAGTGGTTTACACGAAATCCAACCCACAATTCGAACTGCTCTAAAGAAAGAGTTATTTTGTGGTCCATGGAAATCACATTACTGCCAGGAATCATCACCAGAGGACTGTAATTATCGGTTGAACTATAGGGAGATAGTGCTTGCTTGTTATGAAGACTGGTCCGCTCTTTTCGGTAATATGTTGTGGTCAGAAGAAGCGGTGTTTCATATCAGAGGGTTGTTAAGCGACACAGTTGTTACTATTGCACAGGAAAGAATCCGAAAATGGTTGCTGAAATAATCCATCATTGTATGGTGAGGCATGACATTCATGAAAGCTGTGAGTCCATACGCAATTCAGGACACAATGAATATACGACGGTACTTTGCTACGCTTGAAAATTATGATCACGGCATTGTATACACGTGGGACAATTACAACGACCTAATATTTATGCAAGATGGGTCGACTCCTCATTTTGTACTTCCTGTCCGTGAATGCCTTGACACTCATTTTCGAGGTCACTGGTTGGAATGTCGTGGGCCCCTTGAATGGCTAGGAAGGAGTCCTGATCTACGACCTGCAACTTCTCCTTGAGATATTGTTGCTGGAAGCCAAAAACTTTAGTGAATTAGAGGAAGAAATTCGCCAAGTCCTTGTAAACGTACCGCTGTATCTTCAGAAGGCTATCTCGAACATCCCCAAACGTTTCCGGAAACTGGTTGATAATGGCGGTACTTATATGAAATATTAGCAATGCATGACTATTCTATCATTCCAAGGAACAATGTTTTATGTTACATGAACATTGGTGAAGTATTTAAATGTACCCTGTACCCTGTACACAACAACAAAAATGAAGTAATTATAGTCTCTGTTATAGAAAAAGAAATAAAACGTATACTTTTAGTTATGTAAAGAGATGTTTTTTTGCTACTTCATGTTAGTAGTTTAGTTGAAGTGTGTAGGCGCTATAGCATACGTGCTGTAGGTTGGCCATGTCTGCATTATATCAAAAAGTTTACTTTTCCACACTCTACTACGCCATGAATAATATAATTATTATTTAAATTATCTCGTTTCAAAATCTTAATAAGAATAAGCATAAATTACGCGTATGTTGCATTCACCAGTAGCGAGCACACACACACAAACTTTTTCATTTAGGACGAAAAAAAAATCAAATAACATATCTTACTTTTAATACAAGAATTTTATGGTTGAAAGCTGGTGGGGCTGTATAGCGGTGATGTAATGTGTCAATGCAGGTGTTTCTCTCAATTTCATCTCAGAGCAACCATAAAATCTCTGAGAAGTAAGAAGACGGCTTGATGTAATGATCTCGGTGGTCACATGTGCAGTTGGGTGTACAGTATGTCTTTACATCTCTCTCGCTTTCCCTGTCGTTCTTATCAACATCATCTTCATTACCGGAGATGACAGTGGGTGTTATTGCTGGTGGTGGTTGATGAAAATGAGCAACACAGAGAGAAAACTCTGATGGAAGGAAGCAGAAAATGTCTCTCATTGTTGATTGTATCAACAAACCCTTTTAGGTGCTGCATGAGATAAAATAATAGCGTTCTCTTACATAAACTCTCGCATGAGCGTTTATTTTTTCTTTCTTTTTTTGAAAGGGAATTTTATGTTTCCCTCTGTAGCCCTTCACACACACTCTGTTCTGAACCCACATTGCATTATGCGGGTGGATGTACTCATTTGTCTACCCAGTGCAAGGCAGCCCTCTGCAAAACTTCCCGCATCGGCTTTTCCCTCCCCTGGAGACACTCGCTCTCTGATCATTCAAGCTGATAATTCTTCGCTTACTTTGTCCTTCCTCTTTAATCTTAAATAATTAATTTTCTCTTTCCTTCAGCGGTCTTCGTAGGTGAGAACAAAATTGAACACAATTACGTCACCTCAATCTGTTCTCGCTTTTACAGTTGCTCTTTTTCTGTCTATTTTTTTAAAGGCGACATTTAGAAAATGAGAATCTCTGGTAAAACCATGATTCTTCAGTGTTACGCCCTCTCAGATTTCATTATGTACACAAATAAACATTCTATTTTAGTAAATAATTGCCTTTAGTGCCCGATTTAATTTGAAAATCTTGATTTTGAACGGAAAATGTTGAATGTACTGTATTATAATGTATATTTTTTTAGTTTAGAAAGGCCTTATTTTATACTAAAAATGTTGAACTCTCTTTGTTATAGTGCACTTTTACAGTGTAACAGATCAATTGCCAGATTGGATTGTGTGATTGATTTATTAAAAGTACAATACTGTATTATTCCTCCTTCTTTCATAATATAATTTTGTATATTAGCCACTGGAGACTTACATAGTGTCGGTACTTTGTCTAAAATCAATTGGTAACGTCATACTGCTTTTGCCTCTTTTAGTCCTTAAGACGAAGGATAATTGTATAGGCTAATTATACAGGTATGAGACACACAAAAAATCTCCCTTTTGACTATAGTTATCGTACGCGACTTCAGTGCAGAAAACTCGCGATCCATTCTCTATTGTAGTTAGGATCCACGTTAAACTGAATATACACGTCCTATATAGTCTCGAGAACATCCAATCAATAAAAAAGACAAATCACCATCATAGATATTTTGCCATTATCGGCTTGTCACTTGTTGCAACTGAGAAACTTCCATGCTCCACAGTTTTGCGCTAACATCTTCGTATTCACGTACGACTTTTCTGTTTTGATATCATCCACTAATTGTATTCTCCTTCGCGTCCTCCCTCTCTTTTCTTTCATCATACCCTCTAGCATGTCCCTCATGATACAGTTCCGTCTTATCCAATGTCGCAACCAGTTTCTCTTTCTCTTTTTAATGATATATAAAATTGTTCTTTTCCCTCCTATAATTTCTAACACACTCTCATTCGTTTTCCACTCGACCTTTCTGAATAAAGGTGAACTTTATTTGTATTTAGTTTAGGGTAATGAATATTTCTAAGATTCTACCAAGTAGCAAATTGGTCATAAAATTCTTCCTAAATGACTGATCCTATTTAAATGATATGTGATGTTTAATACATTTATGAAGCAGTAATGATCGTCGCAAAGTACACATACTATTTCTCTCCTGAGTTAACATTCGTTTGAATTTAACACTATCTATGCAGTTCGAAGACACTCAAAATACCTCACACCATATTTACGTTAGTCCGAATGGAGAGAAGTGAATTTTCTCTTTGGTATATACATTGGTGTACTGCCGCGTAGGAGGTGAATACATTATGAAAATGCACCAATAATTCCCCAATTCATTGGTTTGAAAAAGGTTATCAGCGCATGTCTCCGAGGATAGTGAACACCTTCCCCTGAAAAATGGCTGGAAACAACTCTGAATTGATGACAGATATTTGTTGTCAAAGTGTCACTATGAAATATACCAATTATACTCCCCCTAGCCATTTACGTTGGCGCAAACCACAAGAAAAATAATTAATGTGAAATGTGTAACATTGCTCGTCGTAATTAAAATAGCAACAGAACATCCTATATAAGAATTTTTTCATCCCATAGTTTACAAAAATATTCTTTGGTACTCGTGTAATTCCTGTAAAAACTTGTGAGCTACTGAGAAACGTGTACGTGAAGTTTAAAATATCGAGATGTTTCATAAGTTGATCATAATTTACGTCAATATGGTTGCAACACGTCTTTTCAATTACTTCGTTCGGACCATTTACAGCCAATTACACCGTCATTGTAAGTTTAAAACACTGAGGTTTTTTCTGGTAGAAAACTGTTGCATGTACAATTCAGTTGACTTTGACTTAACAATCGTACTATTACATTACTCAAAATAATCCCACCAATAAATATCTTAACCATCACAGCATAAACACATAATGCAGTTGGGTTCTATCGTGTGTCTAATAAATAAAACAGAATTACTGTTACTAGATAAACAACATATTTAACATCTGTTTCCTCCTGAATGTAAACATTCAGGCAATAAGTTCTGCCAATCAAACAAATAACACTTGAACTAAATGCACATAAGTATTCCTAGTCACCTCGAGGTACGCATTTCTAGCACTCGACTCCCAAACTGTGGATCATTTTTAACGATTTTTTTAGTAGTCAGAAATAGGACAACAAACGTATAAATTGTCATATTTTTCAAAACAAGCTACTTTATGATACAACTCACGAAAAACTAGCACGCTCAAGTGAGCTAG
The DNA here is from genome assembly GCF_964235325.1 of Thermobia domestica. Taxonomy (NCBI): domain Eukaryota; kingdom Metazoa; phylum Arthropoda; class Insecta; order Zygentoma; family Lepismatidae; genus Thermobia; species Thermobia domestica. Next base: position 115,574,962 of record NC_137467.1, read on the forward strand.
CTCATATGAGCGCGCTCATTTACAACCCTGCAAAATACATATAACATACACCCCTTTCTTTTCTGGATGACTATATACTAACTTAACAAAATAAAAAGTGGTTCTATCATCAGTTCTCGGAGGGTCATATCAATACGCTTACATGTGTTATTGAATCCATACTCTAGATATGTATGGACATGTTCACTTGGCGGAAGATTTGGTCATCTACCGACTTTAAAGGAACACCTAGTCGTTTCTTCCTTCTTGGAGAGTTCTAGTCTTCACAACTTATACGGTAGACTACCTAAGGTTCAATTTAGAATTATGGCTTAAGTTTACATGTAAGTTTTCAGATTTTTGGCCATTACAGATTTCGCCTTGATTAAATTTAGCCTTTACCGAATTAACTGCAATCAAATCAATAATACTGCCTAAGTAGACTATCAAGAAGTGTGTTACCAATTTTGGTTCAATCTATAAGATCGTGTTTGAGAATTGAACGTGTACATAAGCTTCGAAACCACTTTGAAAAAGTTATTGTAGACAACATGTTAACACTATTGAGTAATAAAGTAGATTGTTTTAAGAGTAAAATTGAATATTTTATAAAGCAGATATTTCTAGTAGTTCCATTTCTGCCACTAGAAAATACCAGATCCATTATGAATACCAGATGAATATGAGAAGGCCTACTGGGCTATAATTTGAGAAATCAAAAGTAATACAAATATCCAACGGAAATTTAGGATAAAGATGGGAGAAAGCGGAGAATTGAGTAAGCAACAGTACAGTTACTGAGGACGTGTTGAGCAGTATTTGGCAGGACTTGAATACCATGTAGTCATTTGTCGATTGAGCCACTGCTCCAACAAAGAGCATTTATAACCAAATTGCAATGGAAGAAAATGCATGCATTCACTACAATAATTTGTATCTTGATAGTGATAAATATCGTGGATTGTTCAGCGGCGTAGCGAGCATTACAAAATTGGATGGGGAATGAAACTTGAAATTACCAAGTCTTGATAAAAGAAATGGCCAAGTCTTGGTAAAAAAAATTGTCAAGTGTTTCGAAAATCTTAGTCTCATTTTTACCAACCCTGTGGGAAACTATTACAACAACCTTATTTTCATATTCATGAGAAGTTGTATCTTGCTTAATTTGTTCGAAAATTAACCGATACATTCAACAAATAGGTAAATATAAAAATAGTAAACGCAATGCAACTGGGGACAATTATTCATGTTGCATTTTAGATACTTGACTTTTATTTGGCAGTCGAATTATCTCGGCACCTTTTTTGTTTTGACGGGTTCAAATGGCCTTGACCCTGATATCTCCATTATAATTCCCAATTAATCAATCAATCTGAACCCATGACGATATTGTGGGGAGGATACTGAATTGAATTGTGAATGGAAAATATGAAAGTTCTATTGTGCATATTTTTAATATTCACTATTTAATATTAATATTCACTATATTTAATATTCACTATTTCTGCATTTTCTGACATACTTTTACATTTTTGTAACATATCATCACCTTCGAATCGTCACCAACAATCTTGCCCTCCTACTAATCTAGTGGCTACAACGCGAACCTTTGGCGCTTGGGTTCCAGCGTTCGATCCTAGTGGGAGAGCATTGAACGACCAAAGTGGTTCGGATTCCATTATAATCAGTAGGACCACGTCTCCTTTAGCCTACCTGGCATAGTCGTGGGACGTTAAACTAAATCAAACCAAAAAAATCTTATCGCTCCACCCTTTAGTTAACAGCGTCGAAAAGGTCAGTGCTGTTCTCAACGGAATAATATTGCACACAAATATCTCATCTACTTCATATTTTAAGGACTTTCGGTTAAGCGCTGAAGCTTGTTGAGTAGGGTGCAAAACAAGGCTCTGGCCGAGAAAGGGGAGAAAGTCTGAGAGAATGTCTTTGTAGAATTATTTTCTACCAAAATTAAGGCTGCTGTTAGAGAAGAGAAAAATGCACTATAATACATATTTTACTGTATGAAATTTGATTCTACATTAAATTCATTATTTACTATCGAATGGAAATAGTGGAATTTATGATGAAAAGCTGGGTGCGAAATCCTTGGGGAACGGGGTAATTACCCCCTAAATATATGTTTACAAAATTCCCCACACTAAAAGCTTGCTGGGGGTGTAATACAGTTAAATAATGTCAGAAGTTTGCAAAATAATTATAGTAATTCATATGTAGTCAACGTGTATTTCAAAAAGGTGAACTAGTGGTCAGCGGTTTACTCGTAATACCTAATTTTGTATTCTTTACTAGTTATGGATGCCCAAATACGTGAATTTTCTATATCGAAACTTTGATGTGTAGAAGTTAGTTTTTTTTTTCACTCTCTCTCTCTTCAGTCCTCTAGTCTCCTCTCACTTCGATTTCATGATTTCCCACCCTGATGAAAAATACTAATATATAACCTCCCTTTTAGGAGTCCCTCCAATCACGCGCCCGGGGCACGTGCCTTACTTGCTCCTCAATAATTAAGACTCTGTGAGCTACATAAGTAACATACAATAGTGACTTATAAATACTACAAAGAAAGACTTGTAATTTTTGTTTAACTTGCCGAAAGAAGCAACAACGGAATTAAAAATGAGGTAGGAAAGGCAACACATTTCTGTGAAAATGAGGTGAAACACACACCAGTGTATGCTTTCACCCAGCAGACGTATTGCTTGGAACCCAAACCTGTGACTTTTGGAATCTTGCATTTAGGTTCACAGCGGAAGCGACGAAATGACTTGACTCATCCATCGTAGCATTTTCCAAACCGAACAACAATTCCAGAAATCTACTGTTAAACCATTTCCAGAACACACTTTTGTTCACTTCTCCTTACTCGGGTGGCCCTGTGAAAAAAAAGTCTTACTGCAAAATAGAACTAAAATAAGCTATTGCTTTCCTCTTTATTAAAATGATCACCTTTTGTTTCAAAGCGAAAGGTCTATTCACACACAAAGCAGACACAGTTACACAATATATTCACTCTGGTATCAAAATCTACTTCCCTTTGACAATTTATTATTAGACAATAAACCATTAAATTTGTCAAATTTATATATTATCCATAGTAAAATGTTTATAGTAACCAGTCACTGTCTTGTTTTTGTTTTATTAATATCAATTCTTATTAATCTTCACAATCTGCATGTTGTTTTGTATGCGCTCTTGCATCAAATGCTTTTGCGTCCAATGCTCTAACTGCCCCCTAAACGCCTTTGTCTGTATTTGTTTTAATTTTGCACGCCACCTCTATTCTGCTTTCTGTCAGTGATACAATTTTGAGATTCTTCATTAAAGATTTTTCAAAATGTTTAGGAATATGAAATGAACAAAAGTGAAGTGGGATCAGTTGCAATAAGTAAAGAAGCATTAAACGAATATATCAATTTATTTCAAGATTGGAAGCTACACAAAATTTGTGCCAAGTCTGTAAAAGGACTGATAATAATTTACAGCAACTGTGTAACTAAGAAAATGCTACACCAAATAAGTAAATTGAACAAATCGGCATTCTTCAAATTACCAACTAGGTATTTTAATTTGCCAACTTGTTAAGAAATTGATAATTTTTGGTGGGGAAGGCTCTCCCTTTACCCTCCCTTAACGACGCCCCTGAGATTGTTCAAACATTTTTCTCAAAGGGAAATTAGGATTTGTGTGTACTCTTTATGTTTATATGTATCTTATCAAAATGTCATATATGTCGCCCTGGAAAATTAACGTCGAAAATTCCAATAAAATGGAATTTTCCCACGAATTAACATCGTCACTGTCGACTATGATTAGCATGTAATAAAATGAAAACTGTTTACAATAAAAATACTTACTTTAAAGCGTTTTCAGTCCCTCCTCAAAATTAATTCTCTTGAATTAGTTCCTTCCTTCGTTGACCGTTACAATTTAAAGTTTTTTGTGATAGTATAAGACCAGGGTATATAATTTTAAGATTGGTTGGCCCACATTGCTTCTTTTATGGGTAAAAGTCTACCAAGATATAAATTTCGGAAGTTTTCATTTATTTTATCCTCTTTGGTAAGGGTTTGTCATGTTATATGGTTACGTACGGGGTCCATTATTTTTTTTCATAAGACATGAATATATTGAATCACCCCTGTAAAATTTCGGGAAGGGTATATTGTCCCACACCTTAAATTTTGAATTCTCAAGAAAAAAATGATAAATGTTCTCTAGGAGTGAAATATCTGCTTCTGCAAATTTAATTTATTCACCTTGTATTATTTTTATGATAAGAAAATCTCAAATCTACACGTAAATAGCACCCTATTTTGGGAAGAAAATTGAATTAGCATGAGGCGATATTTTAAAAGTTGTGTCCCAAGGTACACTAAAATAAGACAATTGAAGTATATGATCATTTAGAACAGTAAATTAGGTAACAACTTGGTAACAACTTGCCAAAAATATAATATTTGTGAGGTCTGTGACGTAATTTGTCCTTTAAGATGTGGTTTGATTGTAACATATGATTATATGGAATAATGCAGAGTCTCATGCTCTTTCACTGGACATGAGAGATATTTTGCCAATTTTTATTTTTTACAATTTCCAAAATTTAAAGATGGCCAATGTACACTTGCCGCCATTTAAACTATATGCGTAATACCTATCCATACCCTATACAAAGAAACTAATGTATTCATCCAAATTATCATATGTTTCAACAGTCTCATCTTAGTGAATCTTGCAACACAACACTTTAAAACAGCGCCTCATGTTAATTCAATTTCTCAGCCAAATATATACAACGGTACTTATATATAGTTAGGCATTTTCTTTATCATACAAGACGAACAAACCAAATTTAAAGAGGTTGCATTCTAGAGAATATTTATCAACTTTTACTTTTCAATAATTCTCAATTTTGAGGTAGGCCAACGCACTTCCCTCCCAAAATTTAAAAGGGATTTAAGATACCCGTGTCTTATGTAAGAGAATTGGCCCATGTCAACCACATAAATCATGTCACTCATTGAAGGCTTATTGAAAAACGAGTAATTAGGTCAATAACCTACCTCGTGCGGAGGACATGGCAATACGAATATTTTTGCAATTCTTTGTTCAGGACAGACAAGGCCACCCAAATCTACAAAGTTATATATTTGAGTCCTAGGGAATGTTTACCAAATTTTATTTTTGACAATCCCCAAGTTTAAAGATTGGTCCAAAAACTCGTTCCAAATTTTGATATAGGCACATTATTGCACCCATGGCGTATTAAAGGGAATAGACCCATGCTTTTAACCATACAACGTAATCAATGTTCATCTACGAATATAAATTGCCTCAACAACCACTACTTAGAAAACACAAGGAAAGACATTTTTTTATTATTTAATTTTAACCCATAGAACAGCACAAGCAAGACAAACTAAGCTTAAGAAGTTATATATTTGAGTCCGAAAAATAGGTGTTCCAATTGTTTTATTTTGGAAAGTCTTATATTTACGAGGTGAGGCAACACAACCACCACCTCATTTTGAAAAGGAAGTATCAATATACTCACGACCTATAAAAGAGACTAGACTGTACTCAACCATATACTGTAATGATGTAAAGTGATACTCGCTCATAAAAGAAAATAAATTAGTTCAATAACCGAACACATGATGAGCACACGGCAACACAAACTATTAGACAATTTACCCATAGCAATGGATAAGCAGACTCCAAATTTACAGTTATATATTCTAGTTCTAGAGAACATTTACAAATTGTTTTTTGACAATTTCTAAATTTAAAAGGTGGCACAACTTCTCTCTCACAAAATTTAAGAGGGATGCGTCAATATAATCATGCCTTATGGAAGAGAATGGACCCCCTGTACTAAGCCATATAAAACCATATTACATGATAAAGCCCCATCAAAGAAAATAAAATAGGTCAAAACGTCCGAAATTTGCATTTCGGTAACATTTATGCATAAAAGGTAACGAGATAGGCCAAGTAAATTTACTCTGGTTCACTATCATATTAAGTTTTTAAATTTGACAATTTTCAAAATTTTAGAAGTAGTTCTATGGACTCTCTCCCAAAATTTAAGGAATAGCTCAACGTACCCACTGCCAAAATTTAGAGGGAGTGTTCTAGATACCTCTGGACCAAGGATCATGGCCCATGAGTCAGGGACCTAGCTTCAGAAAATTTAGCCCAAGTGACCTCAATGCTATTGCAAACTTCTTAGGACATGATTGAGGAGAAAGTTACTTATTAAGTATGATGCACAGACAGTTACTTATAAAAGATTTTAAAAAAAGTATCTAGGCAAGCCAAGTAAATGGAAGAAAAGTTGAATGTGAGGGAAGTGGTAATTGGCAAGACACAAATGACAGATTTCACGGAGAAACTTATGTCTGAAGATAAACCGGGCTTCCTGAAGCTATGAACTCGTTTTAGTTAGATCCTTAGAGCAGTGAACTGACTCACATGATCTTTTTCTCTGGGATAAGTGTGCCTAATATTAGCTTACGTATTATTATGATTCAGTGTCAGTACTACTGTATGAATCAGATGATTTCGTCGAAACTACCACGTCACTTCTAGAGTATCGATCATATAGAAGCCTTGCAATCGATATTGAGAAAGTAGTAACGTATCTGCCATATGCCGCCCTTCAATAGAAGAATATCATTCATTAGCACTGACCCTCTGTTGTGGGTATTAGGAATGGTTGGGGAGAAAAGAACACTTTTAGATATTGTTAAGAAGAGGAAGAGAAACTGGTTGGGATATTGCCTAAGAAGAAATTGTATCATGAGGGACGTCACAGAGGGTATGGTGACGGGAAAGAGAGGCAGAGGGTGAAGGAGACTACAATTAATGGATGATATAAAAACAGAAAGATCATACGTGAAGACAAAGAGGTTAGCGGAGGACCGTGGAGCATGGAAGCTTCTCAGCTGCTGCAAGTGACCTGCCAGTAAGGGCAGAATACCTATGATGATGACCACTGACCTGTAGATAGGAAACTGACAATGTTTAAGAGCAAACTATCGTTTCGGTAAATGTTAGTGTTAGTACTTGTTTTACTAGGTTTCAACGTCTTAGTACAATACTGTGTATACCATATTCCAAAATTATAAATATTATGTTAACTCGCTGTTCCAGTGTTTTTCTCAATTAATTTGGTAAGTGGTAAAACTATTTCTTCTAATGATTTATGATATACGAATATTCCTTCTAAAGAAAAACAATGTTACTTATGACCAAGAGGTGTAAGTTATGGAACTAAAAATGCCACTTACCTTTTTAAAGTAAGATTTATGCTATAATACATTACTAAGTTAGTACTGAAATATTTATTTATCAATATGGATCAAATCGCTATAGCCGTTATGGAAAAAGTGTCGGAATAAAACTAACCCTCATCAGTAAATCCCCTCCTACGCTTTTGGAAGAGAAATAACTTGTGCAAAATCACCCCTGATTTTTATTAGATGCTAATCTACCCATATTTGGAAGCTATATTTTTTTTTGAGCTTCAACGAAAACTGAATAATATACTATAGAGTTTTATTGTCACTATACTATTTGTTTGTATGAGGAAAATCATGAGAATCGTTTCCAACAGAGACATCCGGAAAAAAATGAACTCCCAGTACAATAGTCTGCATTTATGCCATATTGAGGTATGAGAGTAACGTTCTGAAATATTAACAAAATCTTTTTAGCAATTTCCAGAAAATTATCCTAAAAAATCAAAAAGTAGAATGATTTCCTACTAAGGTAATAATATACTGTATGTTCACATTTGGAAATGAATATTTAAGATACCATAATGTTAATGAAATAGTTATTTATGAAATAAAATCAAAATACTCTGATACTCCGAAGTAAATAATCCGATAAATTCTTTCTTATGCGTAGAATATCAACTTTTTACATTTTTCCAGGAGAAATAAATTACCAATATTGAAACGTTGTAAAGAAATAATGTTTAATTTATTATAAAGACATTCGTTAGAGTCGTTCCCGGCAAAATCACAATTTTAAATTTTTATCTTAATGCTAACTACTCAAACTTTTGGATACCAAAAAAATATTACCCTAAAAGATATTTAACAAAATAGACAGTGTTTTAGATACTTAAAATTTGTGGCCTCTAACATCCTGTGCATATTGATTAACGAAAATATGAAGATTCAAGAATCGATTTTTGGCATGTAGTAAATATGAAACCTGTAAGTAAGTCGAATTATCAAATTCGATCGTATTATGGTGACGTTCTAGGACACCCCTATTGGCTTAGGTAGCAAAATTAGAAAAAGAAAGAAGGAAATATTTAGTGGGGTAACAAAGCGTGGTAATACTGCATACTCGATGAAAATTTACTCACATTATGTGTACTTATAGGGCAATTCACATAACAAACTGAAGATTCAATGCGAAAAGAGGAATTATGGGAACCAACGTATCGTTATTATGAAGAGAACTTCAATCGATTTATTTTTGATGGCCTGTTCTAAGAAGTGGCACTTTATCACATAAACAAAATACCCACGACTCCAGTAGTATACTAGTCCATATAAAATCGCATACAAATGGACAAGTTGTCTAGCATATGAATGTTTTTATACTTCATTGATTAGTATTTACTTCTTTTGTCAGCAGTGGAAACATGTAAAACTAGATCTCAAGTTTAAGTGCAATCTAAGCCATTAAAGAGCGTTCTAAAGTTTCATATCGAAAATATATCTCGTCCACCAAAGTGAAATACGGTAGCCATTAAGCAATCGAGAATGATGTACATATACTTTGTTGGTTGCTTTCGAGTTTATTGTTCCATTCAGCACCGGGGCTATGTGAGAAGTGGGCTTACAGCTTAATGTGAGATTCGTACCGCATGAGATCCCACGGTAATCGAATTACGGTTTCCTCTGCCAAAGGCGTGCACGCTAGCCATAGGAAGTTCAAATATATACTTTATGTTTCGTATGTTAACTTAGAATAGCGGTTCTCAATCGATGTACCGCAAAGTTCCATAGAGTGTATCGCGAAATTTAGGAATTTAAAAATCACGAAATGTTTACTAATTAGTTAAAATGTTGAGAGAAATTGTACCATTCAACACCTCCAAAAGCAACAAAATGCTCATTACTAGATAGAGCAAATATTTTATAGAACGTTATAAGCTAATATAGTTTGTATTATTAATAATAAAAAGTCAAATTAGTGAGCCGTGATATTTTAGTCGTTAAGTAAAGTGTGACATCAGTCAAAAAGGTTGGTAACTACTGAGTTACAACATCAACAATTCGCTGAACCTTTACACAAAAAGAAATTTACCCTGATTTTACTACGTTTCCGGACTAAACATAATTCAACTTCACGAAATTTAAACATCCCAAACACAATAAATTTTCAAAAATAGTACTTACAAAATGAATCCACAAACTTTGGAGAAAGTGTCTATTTCATATTCTAACCTGATTTACATGGAGTATTGAAGGTTTTCTAAGAGAGTATCAAAAGGTTTGGAACTTCACTGAACTCAGTTACAGCAAGAGTTGGATGAAAGGAGAGCATTAAAAATAAAAGTTTCTTCCATACGTACTACACTTCCAGCTCATGGAAGAAAGGTACCAATTGCTACATTCTTTTTGGCATTTCCGAAAGTATATCTTTCTGCAAACGGCGGTTAAGAATTATTTCTGGGGAGTTACAGATGAAGATTTCACTTTGTTAAAGAGAAATAGCAAACATGGTATGCTATACTATACCTATTTTTATACATATATTTTCAGTAAGAACAACATATACGTTAAACTACAGTACAAATTCAAACGATGGATGAAGGAAAAATAATTTTACACGTATATTACTGCTAGGCTAAACCAGTATCTCATAGTAGTTACCGCTTCTTCTTTCTTTCCGTTATCAACATAGGTTCTTTGCAAAATATGTTTCTCTGAAGCAAACTCGAAATCTTTGTTTCAACTGTTAATCAATGGAAGGAAAATTTCAAGGAATAGGTTCAAGTACTCTCAAATTTGTATTTAAAATAAATTATTTATTTAATACAACAATTGGGCATATTAACAAAATATCGTCACATCATATAGACACTGTTTCACAGAAATATTGTTATTATTTTAATTTTATGTTCATGTATGTATATATATTATATATATTACCTCAAACCTGTCCATCAGTTCAAAAACACGAAAGGACAAGTAAAGAACCAGTATCAACATTGCGTCAAGCTACAGAATTTCACAGTTTAACACTCATCGCAGCAAAACGTTTGATACCTTAAGTTAATATACAATTATCTAGTTAATCTCTTAAATAGACATTCATACGCTGGGGCTAGGAAACAGCAAAAATTAATAACATACAGTAACTTTTAGAAGAAAAAAATATGAAAAATGTATTAAGAATACTGAAAAAATTACTAGATAATACAAAGATTAATACTTGAAGCTTGGATTTAGGATTTCATTTTTTTTTTTTAAGATTTAAGTCATTGACCTTTGTACAAATGTTTATATTCAAGATGATAGCATCTGCAGTTATCTGTTCACCACTTCATAGTTCCTGAGATATGTCATAGGACACTTGCCTTATTTTGTGTAAAACCATTTCTGCACATAAGCTTTCATTTTAGAGAACACTAACACACTTGTAAGTTAAATATTTTCCTCTTAATTTCGTCATATAGATCAATGCATTAATAATTCTTCTTTTTCTACTAAATTTTCATTTAGAAGTACAAATTAGTTTGGAATATTTCACTAAATTATTAAGAAAAGTTAAATTACAATGATTAGCCATAAAGATAATGTTACACGTCTACAATAAACTTTAAAAAATATAAATGACTTTAACAAAATCTTAGTATTCTCTGGATGTTTTTATAACAACTCAGATGGACATATTGATTATTCTTCCAATAAATTAGACAGTTAACGAAATTGTTATTTATGATAATACATGCGTTTTTAAAAATATATTTCAAGGTTATGTGAAGACTCATTAAAAATTGGAATGTTCAAAATGGAAATGTAACTATTTAGTAAATTTTAACATCAGAATTCAACTTAACTGCAAACAATAATAGTAATATTTTCCCAAGTATATTCATGATAGCTGTTTTTAATAACAAATCAACTTCTATTATTGTCTGAATTTATCTGTTTACAGTTAGATAATATATATAACACTTAACAAAAAACATTTTACTGTTTTTGTCTGTTTGTTCAGAAAATAATCGCTTTGCTCTTAAAATATTAAAGGAAGCAATACTTTTAGTTACGCTAATACATAACATCTTCTTTAAGTTACCTTAATATAATGGTAATTCTAGTAGTTTGACAACTTAAGGAAACTGTTATAAAATATTCTTTTACAAAAATTTTTGCAGAAACGAAAGATTCCTACACATCTCATGCGAAACAGAATCAGAACCTAATATGCGAAGGTTAATGTTTTAACTAATTACTGCTTTATCTGTTAGCTTGAAATACTTAGTCATATGATTTGATCATTTTCATGAGTTTGTACGTAAACAAATAATAGGAAATGGTATTTCTTTGATGTTTTGTATAAACTGCATAATTTAAGTAAGCCTTTAACATGTTTTGAATCCATAATTAAATATTTGCTGCTGACTTTTGGTATACGAAATATCAGTTTATAGGAATCTAAATTAATCCTATTTCAAGTTTTCAAAGCAAGACATATCAAGGAATAAATTCTTAAAGTGCTGTAATGAAACATAAACATGAAAATAAAATGAACTTATAATAAACGAAAATCAATACAATTTGTTACAATTTAATCCTGTTCATAGTATTTAATTAATTGATCTGTGGTCAACACAATGATTTTGAAGAAACTTTCGGGCGTTGGAAATCAAAATAATATCTCTATAGTTTATTACTAATTACAAAGACGAATATTTTCAATTAGAATAGTCTTGGTAAAAAGAAGTCAGTTTTAATTAAGATATTGAATCGAAATAAAGTCTACTTCATTATCATAACACAATCATAATTACTTATTATTTGAAATGTATAAAAATACAAAGCTTCAGTAATGTAGTGTGCACTCGCGATCATTTTCTGATTTTAATATTATAATGGTTTGAATGTCTTTAATTCAAACGAAGATATTTTACAAGGTATACACTCAATAAATTATGTATAACGAATGGAATTCCGCAACAAATATGACCAACATAATTTAGTCATAAATACATATCTACTAAAATCATAATATTATTCAATGCTTTTAAATATTAGTATATTAACACTTATATTGGTTATCTGCTTCGTATTCATACTGTTATAAAGTACGAAATCTCTGGTCCCGTGATATTTCGTCGGCGAAACAGACCTAACTACAATTTTACACAGAGTATTTATTTTTCTTATTAACTTTTCATAGGAGTATGTCGGAATTAGGTTACTACATATATAATAGTTTATGTGAGCATTTATTCAAATTTACAAATATGATATTTCAAACAAGAGCAATAAATTTAAATTAACTAGCAAGAAATACAAATCTGAATCAGCTTGAATAAATATACATATAATTCTTTACATATTTGTTATAAATAATAATGGTAATTCGCGAACGACATGTATTTACGAAGCTTATGGAGCAATATGAATTTTAGCGTGTTTTGAATAGAATCTTAAGTAAATTTTGAAAAAGATTAAGATCAGCAATATAAAATAATATCCAAATCACATGCTTTCTTATAACTTTTATTAGTTGCCTGTAATTTATACGAATCATCGTCTGTTTGACATGAGAATTCTAATTTTCTTTCCGTTTAACTTTTTTGTTGGTTCCGTTATAATTTTTAAAATATCAATAGTTTAATTGGTCTTAATTTGGCGGATCATATGCATTTAAAATTATCTTATTTCCATCACACATATAATCTTGATTGGTTTCACTTGTAAACGATAATGTTTTCCACCCATAAAATAAATGTTAAATCATTGTGTGGTATTTAATCTCTTATTTGCCTTTCAAGTAGTTTTCTTTGTAAACATTTGCTTTTCTTGTACGTAAGTGTCTGCATTTAAAACTTCCGTTTATATGAATACCAATCTTAAGTTTAACACATGCTTAAATTTTCTTTGTTTCTGGTGCAATTAATTAAGTTCTCCAGAACTGACCAATAGTAAAAGAAAGTTACAAACAATTAGAACAATACAATTTATTACTTTAACCTAAAATCAAGCCTTTATGTGCCCTATATGACGCTATAATTTCTTTACAACTCATAAACTTCTTGATGGGCTCTTTAGTATTTTTCGAAAGCTACTGGTTAACCAATTCGAATACGATTTAATAACTAAGTTATTTTGGAACATCACATCATATTCTTTTTCTTGCTGCACTGATTCCGTCTGGTAAAATGTAGCCAATAGTTTGCATTCTATTTTAGGTTTCTATCTTTAAATAAATATATTAAAAGTATGGTATAATAGTTCCTCAATATAAAATGCTGTGTCTCTAGGATGCACTTAAAATATTGTGTATCTGATCCAGCTATTCAGTTTTGTTGTCAAAAGTTATCCATTCTATAGCATTTTCTGGAATACTTTTTTTCATGTTCTGTTCATTATTTTACTCATTACAATTAAGGAAATACCGTAAACTAAAATGTTATTGCAAAACAAGACATAAATCTATCTTAAATAATTAAATATATGTAAATTAAATTAACTTTCCAGAATCTTCTTGATTTTTTAAAAAATAACATGATCGTTGTAATTCTACGTTGAAGTATAAGTCTATTATAATATTGATACTGAAAATTAAATATTAGAAAATCAGGGTTTAATAAATACAACTCTGAGCAGTAATTCTTTGTTAGTTGTTGAATAAACCAAATGGTGAGCCTGGTTGTCAAATAGATAGCTCCAAATTTGAATTGGACAGCTACAGTGTATTTTTGAATACCTCTATCAATCTCTATTTACTAGTAGTTTTGCTGCTATTTCAAGATTTAGATAAATTAAAAGTAAAATATTGTAGTATGTGTTCATAAACACTAAAATGGATAACAATAAAAGGGGGTGGAATGTTATAAGAGAAGAAAACCCATGTCTATAGTGTACTATCCATGTTGATATTGCGAGAACTGGCTCATAAGTTGAATTAAACGCTTAACTGATTGTCTACTAACCAAGATACGATAATTTAAATTAAAATACAATACTTGCACATAAATATCTTGTTCTGACTTTTATTGCACAAACAAGTAATGCGATTCATAACATCTCACTTTTAAAACACAGTACCGTAAATTCCCAATTAGTACTCGTTCTCTTTAATTGCATAACTACATTGTTAACACCCAGAATTAGGATAATTTGCTTGAAAAATCAGAAACTAACAAAGAGAAATTGCATTTTTAGAAAAATATCTTAGATTAGCAATGTACAAATGTAAAGGTTGGAAATTTGACATTTTCTTGTAAGCTTGAATTAAAATATTGATTTATTTGTAATGTGAATTCCCTTTTCTAGCAGCTTTAAATACTAGTTTATACTATTTTTAAATATAATGTGGAATAATGGTTTTAGAATCAAGATAAGTAGTTATTCCATTATGTGCGCAATTTCATTGATACGAGACGGAAAACTGATGCATTATTTAGCAGAATTTGTTAAAAGTATTATCCATTTCGATGTTCAATATGTCTGTACTGATTTGTGTTATGTACGAAATTTCTGAAACACATATAAAAATTACAAAGGTTTCATCACATTGATCTATTTAATACTTATATTTTCCATTGATGTCAATGTAATCTAAAAAAAGAAATACGCAAATTTGGTATTATGTTAAGTATACCGGACTAAATGTGAATATATGTGTAAAATTATTACCAGAAATACAGGAAAACCTACACTTAACTCTACAGATATTTATTTTTATTCTTGAAGTACAACGCAAAATGATTAATAAATGATTTTATGTCTTTATAAGCTTTGTAACCCAAGTGTTTATATTATAATTTAATTGTTATATATGAATACGAAATAATAATACTTGTCATTGAATAACGCTGTACATAGTATTTAGTAAATTTTCATAAATAATACTACTCTTTCTATTAATAATATATGATTTTTCTTTTATAGATAACGCGTCGCTAAATAATACCAATCAAAACATTATTTATAACATATGTACAATGTTTCTAATATTTATGTGATTACTTTTCCCCTAATCTGAAATTTTAAAAAATGATAGTAATGTAAAGTAATGTAATCAGACAGATTTTAATTGTTTCATTTGTAAGATAACAAACTCTATGTTTATCAAAATAGTTGGATGGCCATAAGGGTAATTGTAGTTATAGTAATTTAGATTACCACCTTTTTTCTATTTAATAGATCTGTTGTGGTAAGATGGTTGATAAGTTAAGACAAAATCAACCAGTTTGTTTCGGGATAATTTTCCTACACATTATAGAATATTTATACAGATAATGATACTAATATCTCAACGATATTCATGTATTATAAATATTTTCTAAATCGACTTTCTTTATATTTACATAGGACTTTCTTTCAGTTGAAATTTCCATCTTTTACTCGTTCTTGAATATCTTGAAACATATACTTCTGTAATATAAAATAATTATGATTGAAAGTTCCAGCTGCTTATGACGATAAACACAGATAATATACCGTAATTACGATTGAAAGTGGCTACCGTTCAGTTTGTGCACAAGATCGTAAGTTACTGAAGATTCCTGGTTCAAGATCACCAAATGCACTGCTGCGATTCTGATCTCACTTTGAAAACAGTACATTTCGTTCTATATAGCCACAATGCTTACAAATCATGTAAATCAAAATTCAAATTAATCAATAAACGTTTCATAAATGTTTGACTGCAACATGACTTCAGGATTCAGGGCAAAGCTAATTGTTAGTTTAAATATAAAACAATCTCAAAATTAATAACCTAATACTTGAAAAATTGTTTCAGAACGAGCAACAGTTTCATTATTTTGTTGATTCATTGCTTATTTCATGATTTTGGTAAATGACATATGATGTTATTGTTTGGAATGCACTGTTCCTTTAAGCAGGCAGGCTATATGAGAGGTGGATCTACAGCCTGAAGGTAAGATAAACATGCACTTTTCTAACCCTATTGTCTTATTACCTCAACAAAGAAGAGAAAACAATAAAAGCGACAGATTGGAACAAAATTTGTCGCACAGTATCTCTTTTTCATTTGAAGCAACTTTTCTGCCATTTGGTACAAGTTTTTTCTTTAGATATTTTCTTTCTCGACTTTGTTTTCTCTTTTATTGTACCACTACAAACTTTATACTATGGTCTTTCCCAAGAGACTGTGCCTTCCCCTGTCTTAAGGGTGACACCTGTTTACCAATTATTTTCTTCTGCTTCTCCTGTTTTCATGCCAGTGTCTAGAGAAAGAAAGAAAAAATGTTCATCACAGCTAGTCTTCCTTCGCATGGTTTAGAGGGAAACTTTGTATCCCTTCCGAATGCGTCTCTCCTGTTGCAACTTTAATTCCTTCCCATCAAAGTTTCATGGAGGGCACGACCCGCTTTCTATTTGTTGTTGTACTTGGGGAAGATGTGAGGTGGACGTGACAGTAGAAGCGAATGTGTGTCTATGTATAGCTATTTTCAACGTGTAATAATTCGCAGGAGATGAACCAAAAACAACAAAAGAAACAACATTTTTCTTAGAAAGAAAACAACTAAACACCGTACATAAGAGAAAAACTTCTTTCACTTTAGAAGTTCGTGAAATTAATTTTGCTTTCAAGTTTTGACTTCCGTTTCTTCTCAATCTTATATTTTATTACTAGAAGTTTCTTAATATTTGTAATTTTGTTACATTTACAAAATAATACTGGATAATCCTTTATGTCAGATTTTCGTATTAAATCTAAGATTAATGAAAAGTCTCTAAATATCATGATTATGAAAGTACAGGTTGTTTCTGAAGTAATTTCGTATATAGTGAGTGGCTGTAAATAGTAGAAACAGACAAATGTGAACCTAGATATGTGGGCTTTTGTAGATCAGCCTTAGTCTGAATTAATCGTATTCACATTTCCTAGAATTTTCAAATTTAATATAATTTGAAAAGTTAACATTATTTCTGAATGAATTACATTGTAAAAGTTAAAGGAATGGAAATTCCCTACTTCCAAATTTAATTTATGTACTCTGTATAGTTAAATTTGATCATATTGTAATCATAACATTAGTATTGCTTTGATAAATGTTATAATATGCGCTTGAAAATTGCTTATAATTTGCTAGAAACGGCATAAGAGAATTATTAAACATTATTTTTGAATAATTAAAATATTTGCACCCGACTTTTATTTATTGATTGTTTTCAACCATAAAATTGAAAGAATTTCAGGTAAATGATTTAATAGGTTAATGTAAATTTTTCTCTTAGAAACTAGTTTATGAGTTCTGTTAGACAGTCTCACAGAAATAAAACAAAAAGAATACGGAATTCCTAACTTTGCAAACCTATCAACATCAGCTGGTTTTTCAGTCTTAACTGTTATTAGTAATACGTGCCGTGTATATTATTTATTGTCAAAAATATTTAATGGAATGTGAGAGTTCATTTTGGTTAGAAAAAGGTACATTACGAAGTAAAATTTAGAGCAAATGTTTGAATTAAACTTGCAGCTTAAAGTAACAATAATATTAGACAAATCGTAATCCATATAACTTGAATATAATATTTCAATTATTGTCATACCTCTTCAATACTATGTCAAGATTGGTAGCATTATATAACTTAGTATATATTCATTTAGATATATATGTATACGCCTGTAATCAAAAAAATAGATGGTTCGAAGTGGTACAATATTCTTTTTAAATCCAAAATTTGTTT